>NC_068929.1:67437500-67761250 GCF_023091745.1 Budorcas taxicolor | reverse complement strand
GGGCTCTTGGGAATGCCATAGAAAAAGCAAGGAAGAGGGGAAGGAAGGGGCAAAACTCAAGAGCTTCATGAACATAGATGTTGGAAAGCAGGTGACCTGGCTCCATACAAGACATTACATTGCACCCACCACAGCCTCCCTGTGATGAATTCTTGCCTGTGTCTCCTGCATGTCTGTCTACTATACAAAACCATCTCTCATCCCTCACCATCCTTTATCCACAGAAACCTGATCTTGCTTGTCTCCAGAAATTAATTTTTATGGTATTTTAACTAAGTATGTTTTTAATTGGTGGCTTCCCTGGTGGCTCAGAAGGTAAAGTGTCTGCCTGCAGTGCGGGAGACCCAGGTTCAATCCCTGCATCGGTAAGATCCCCTGGAGAAGGAAATGGCAACCCACTCCAGTACTCTTGCCTGGAAAATTCCATGGACAGAGGAGCCTGGTAGGATACATGCTGTTTAGTTGCTCAGTCATGTCATACTCTATGCGACCCCATGGACTGTAGCTCACCAGGCTCCTCTGTCCATGGGATTTCTGAGGCAAGAATACTGGAGTGGGTTGCCATTTCCTTCCCCAGGGGATCTTCCTGACCCGGAGATTAAACCTGAGTATCCTGCATTGCCAAAGCAGATTCTTTACCACTGGACCACCAGGAAAGCCTTATGCTTTTAACAGAAAAGTCAAATACATTTTAACCCACTAGGTAAACAAGAAATGAGTTCATTTGAGTACATACAGACCACTTTGTTCAGGGAGGCAAATGCCAAAAATACTTGGGGAAACCTTGCTTCCTCATGGCTCCGTCTTGCAAGAGAGTGGCTGGTGGCTAATTGTTTGACCTGCTGTTGCATTGAAGCTCCATTTCTTAGAAAACACAGCTTTCTGAAATTAAGCCAACAGTATCTTAGCCTTTTTCAAGATGTCAAAGGAGAGGAATAATATATAAGTTACCACTGCAGTATGGAGTCTTAAGATAGTAAATATCTCCATAGGCCTCCATTTACAAATACAATCTGGGAGGGTGTAGGGGGTGAGAGGGTGTAAATCTCACCAGGAAGAATGAGAGGATACCAATTATTTTCCTTCCTTTATTTAAATATTAGATCTGTTTCTTACTAAAATGCAGTTTGCCACAAGCCTAATTTGTAGCACTTCCAAGTTAATCAAAGAAATTATAAAGCAGTCATCACCTAATTTACAATGAATGTGAGTGAAAGAGAGATCTGAGGGGACTTTGTACATAATTCTTATGGGTCTATATGAATAGATGTACTAACTAAGCAAAGCTGAAAATAGGCCTGAGAATATGTGAGCTGGCATAATGATTTCCTGCTCTGTAGGAGCCTGGATGTGTGTAGAGAGATGTGGGTTTTATCCCAAGCACTTGGATTTCATTATCTACTTGTGAATTACACACTTTCCTATAAAAATTCATGTGCAGGAAAGGAATTATATATAACTTCAGAATTTTGTTTTGCAGCTTCGTTTCCAAAATGGTTGTGTAAAATAAGGTCTCTGAGATTACTCAGAAAAGAAATGAAATGTATGGAAACATTTGGCATGGACAAGATAAACAAACACAAAAACAATGGAAGAGAATACAGTATTATTTGCTACCTGATTATATATCCAAGTTACTTCACAAAATGCATTCATGTATATTGTTGTTCAATCGCTCAGTCATGTCTGACCCTTTGCAACCCCATGGACTGCAGCACGCCAGGCCAGAGTCTTAACCAATGGACCACCAAGGAATTCCCACATCTATATATTGTTCATAAAATATTTATTTAGGATGACCTAAGTTCCTGATTTTATTTTTTAAATTATAAGTGAATATTATTTTTTGTATTTCTAAAAAGTCAATCTGTAGGATCACAAACAGCACTTAGAAATGTGGAGAACACTTAGTAGTAAAATATTAAGAAAACTAATTTTGAGAGACATTAATTTGAATTCAAATATCTGGAAGTATTTTATACTTAAAGCAATAGAGTTTAAAAGTCTAATTAAAAAAAATAAAGTTGAATTGAAAGAATATATTATGCAATGACATTATTTGAATTTCATCAAATGCCCTCTTCAGTATTCAAGAAGAGATAAGCCCATTTCATTGCGTGGCTTTTGATTTCTAGCTCTTTGAGGAAAAAACTGGCTTTGAGAAACTAAGCTGTTGATCTAGACCAGCATAAGAAGAAAATAGAAGTATCTAAAGATATTTTCCCCCGATAGAGTGTTGAATGACTGTTATTTGATGTTTACCAAAACATAAATATATTGGAGGGCTTTCCTGGCTGGTAAAGAATCTGCCTACAATGCAGGAGACGGTTTTGATCCCTGGATCAGAAAGATCCCTCAGAGAAGGAAATGGCTACCCATTCCAATATCCTTGCCTGGGAAATCCTGTGGACAGACGACCCTGGTAGACTCTAGTCCATGTGTTTGCAAGGGTCCACATGACTGAGTGACTAAACCACCACCACCAAAGATATCCGAGCAAATTTATTAAACACTCAGATCTGAACTTTTTATAAACAGAGTGACAATATAATTTATGATCCCAAACTGGAATACTCTGAGAGGGAAACACTTTGGTGGAATTACGCCAGGACAACCAAAAGAATCAACCAAGACTAAACTCTCCTTAGATTGTCTTCAGATAATCAACCTTTAAGCATGTTTCTGAGTCGATATATCAATGATAGCACATTCCCCTGCAGCACACTGAAGCCCTATATAATGAGGCATACCTCATTTATGTGGATTTCATGTTTTATGCTGCACAGTTATTCCTCTGAGTATGGATGTTTGCTCCTTTGCCTTCATTATATTTTGCTAGGAGGGGGAGAAGGATGAAAAAGAGGAAGGGCTGAGTAATCCATTCTAATTTGAATGTGTAAGTTTAAATTTAAATGTTTTAAATGACTTACTAACAAGTATAGAGCTTTTATCTAAAGATAGCGATTTCATAGTTCCTCAGTTTTCAAGCATTTTGGCTTAGCCTACGAATGAAAGAGACAGAATTTCTAGAGCACCAAAGAAATTGATCCCTTGGTATCTTTTATCATAACTATGTACACATGGATATGTTTGTTAAATTGTTCCAGAGTCTTCTGATTTGGGTTTAATAATCCTGGTTCATTCATCTTTTGTGCAAACCTTGAACAATCAAAGAGTGTTGGAACTTTTCAATTTTTTTTTTTTTGGTCAATTTTCTCATATCAAGGCAAAATTTATGAGGAATCAGCTTTGTGACACTAACTCAATGCATTTTTAAAATAAATTTGGACCTGGGCAAATAGGCCAAAGAAAGTTATGATGTTTGTATTCCTTAAAATGTTCTGACTAAACAAGAGGAGGCTAAAAGTGAAGGCAGAGGACTGCAAGAAGCTCTGGAGTTAGAGCTGCTGTCTCATCCTAACCCCATGGGGCCAGGGCAAGGTGTTTAATCTGTTTGAGACTCAGTCTGCTCCTCTGTAAAATAGGGACATCCCTTTCCACCATGGAGAATCGTGTGAAGATCTATAGGTCACGTGTGAATGGAGTCCCCATACTTGGCACATTATAAATAGTGCAAGGAGGCTATTTCTTTAAAATGACCTCTGACACCATGACACCAAATTTGAGTTGACATTTATAGTCAATTGATTTTTTATAAAATGCCAAGAAAATTCAAAAAGGGGAGTGATCGTGTGGAGCCCATGATATTGGTTATAAAAATGCCCTGGGAGAGGCTGAACAATTTGGGATTGTTCAGCTATTTTCACAATAAGAGAAGAAATTTCTCCTTGAATTAAACACAGATAAGATTTTTCCTCTAAGTAAATTATTTCTAATCACTAGAAAGTTAATGATTATAATTTTAAAACCAGAGAGAGTCTATTTTATGCTTAGCTCACATCTTCAAAACATTTCAAACCAGGAGAATTAAGTATGTTTAAGAGCCTTCTTTATTAAAAGCAATAGATCATAAAATGATTTTGTTAAAATAAGAATGGCTGTAATTAGGTAATAAGTAAGTGGATTTCACAAAAGAGTGCTTCAGTATGAAGTCAGGACCCTAAGAAGGAAGAAAACAGTGGAATTCACTGTGACTGTTGTAGGCAGACTAATAGTGGTTTTTCAACAAATGGAAGATGAATTAGGATCATTCAGTGTAGAAAACTCTGGGAGACAGCTAGGAATAGGAGGCTTGGTGAGCTGCAGTCCATGGGGTCACAAAAAATTGGACATGACTTAGTGACTGAACAACAGTGTAGGAAAAAGCTATGTTCATGTTCATCTATTAAAGACTTAGGAGGTCATTTTTCTCAGTTCTCACTGATTTCTCACTCTGTCTATAAGCATATTGTTCACTATGAACTCAGGAGCTCAACTTTACATTCTAATTTGGAAATGTCTGTCTTGTTAACTCAATTTTCTTTCACTTGAAGGCAGCTCTCACAGCAACTCTATTTTAGGTATTGTTCATTAAACATGTACTGTTTTAAGACTGCTCGCAGAATAATTTTAAAAGCGTTATTAACTGATAAATATTTTAAGGTATTAAAGCAGTGTAGAATGACTGAACATATACATGTGAACATAAGAGTGATTTTCACAAAGAGAAGAGACTTGATTTTGAGACTTAGGTCAATTCAGTTCAGTTCAGTCGCTCAGTCATGTCCAACTCTTTGAGACCCCATGGACTGCAGCATGTCAGGCTTCTGTATCCATCACCAACCCCCAGAGCTTACTCAAATTCATGTCCATTGAGTCAGTGATGCCATCCAACCACCTCATCCTCTGCCATCCTCTTCTCTTCCTGCCTTTCCCAGCATCATGGTCTTTTCCAGTGAGTCAGTTCTTTGCATCAGGTGGCCAAATCAGTGGAGCTTCAGCTTCAGCATCAGTCCTTCCAGTGAATATTCAGGACTGATTTCCTCAGTCGGCATGAGTTTGAGCAAACTCTGGGAAAAGTGAAGAACAGAAGCCTAGTGTGCTGCAGTCCATGGGGTCACAAAGAGCTGGATATGACTTGGTGACTGAACAACAGCAACAAACAGGCACTTTGCATACAATACGAGAAGAAAAGTAAACACATCTCATGGAATTTAATTTCTATGAAAAGATATAGACAATTAATCCCCAAACAAGTAACGATTGTCATGATCACAAATAGTGATTCCTGGTAGCATGTAAATGGAAGGGTCATGAGAAGGATCCTTAGATGGGGTGGCTATGGAAGGAGAAACCAGGGCTGGGATTTGAGGACTGAGGAGGTAGGTCCCTGGGGATCTCGGAAAGACTGTCTCAGGTGGAAAGGACAGCCTGGGCGAGGGTACAGATGGGGAGAGGATGTGGGTCATAGAAGGATGACAGGAAGCAGCCTGGCCAAGTGGGAAACAAGTGGAGATAATGGAGGTAGATTTGGTCCCAGAAGCCCGAGAGCAAGTCATGAAGGGCCTCCCAGCACCATGACTAGCAGTGGGAATTGTTTTCTTCCCAGGAAAGCATTCAAACTCTATTTAAGCCTGGCAGTGATGCTGACATAATCTGGTTTACCTTTTTTTTTTTTTCCTTATGATTTTTGTGTGTGTGTTTGTTTTTTATACTTAAGGTCACACAATCTTTTTATTGGGCTTCCTGGTGACTCAGATGGTAAAGAATCTGCCTGCAATTCAGGAGACCAGGGTTCAATCCCTTGGTCCGGAAGATCCCCTGGAGAAAGAAATGGCAGCCCACTCCAGTATTCTTGCCTGGAGAATTCCATGGACAGAGGAGCCTGGTGGGCTACAGTCCATGGGGTACAGAGAGTCAGACATGGCTGAGCGACTAACACTTTCAACATTATTATTACATTAAACATGATTTGCCTTTAACATAGGTAACTTTTCAGTATCTTGATTGTTTTTAATTTTTTACCATGATGAAATATATGTAATATGAAAATCACCATTTAAGTATTTTTTAGCTGTAAAATTCAACACAATTAGTTATATTCACAATGATGCACAACCACCTCTGCTATCCATTTCCAAAATGGTTTAAGTTTTTCAAAGCTCATCCTGGGTGCCCTGTAGAGAATAGGTTAGAGAGAGACCAGAGTGGTGATTCAGAAAACAAATGAGAAAGACTTGAGCAAAGAAAGAGGTAGTTAGAATGGAAAAAAAAAAAAGAATAAAAAACAAATCTGCGAGACCTGTCAAAAGGATGCTTGCCATGACTTGGCTGTAGAATGACTAGAGGGATTCATTCTCAAGAAGAAGTGATTTCATATACTATGTAAGTTTCTGATTTGGAAGGATGCAAGATACTCAGCTTCTGTCTTAGATAAGAAAATGCTTTCTGGACTCTGTGGGAGAAGGCAAGGGTGGAATGATTTGAGAAAATAGCATTGAAACATGTATATTACCATATGTGAAATAGATTGCCAGTCCAGGTTCGATGCATGAGACAGGGTGCTCAGGGCTGGTGCACTGGGATGACACTGAGGGATGGGATGGGGAGGGAGGTGGGAGGGAGATTCAGGATGGGGAACACATGTACATCCATGGTTGATTCATGTGAATGTATGGCAAAAACCACTACAATACTGTAAAGTAATTAGCCTCCAATTAAAATGAATAAATACATTAAAAAAAAATGCAGAGACAGGGTCATTGTTTGAAATTGCAGAACTTGAGGTACCCCCTAGGTTCTCCCCATTTAGCTGGAATTTAAATAATTTAATTGCAAATGAGCATGTAGGTCTAGGGCTTTTGAGAGATGAAGGCTGGGAATAGAGGGCAAAGCTGTGGCTACAATGAAGACAAAGAAGAGCATCTAAAGTAAAAAAGACAGAAGGCCACACCAGGCAGGAGGGAAGGAGCTCTGAAGGAACAAATGTGTTGGAAGAACTAGTAAGGGTCCAAAACAGAGGAAGTGTTGAAATATAGGACCTGAACCAGCTGACTGGTGATGTGAAGTTTTAATTTCCACTCTCCAATTTTCTAAACCTTCCTACATTTGCCCATGTAAGAAGCAAGTCCTTATGTAGCAGAGCCTGGATGCCACAACCGTAAGTAGCTTATTCAGAATGCAGCATCCTGTTTTTCCGAGGGTCAGAGGGTAGATAAATTTCTGATTTTTCAGGCAATCTAGCCCTCCATCACATGACTCTGGGGTAAATTCAGATTGAGGTGAATTACCAGGATCCCATTCTCTGACAGTGACTTGTTCAAAGGTGAGCTTATGATACTTCCAGCCAAGGAAACATGAAAGATGGTCTGCTGGGAGCATCTGGGAAAGGTTTCATCACAAAAAAAGGGACCCCCGAGAGAAATAATTCCTCTCAATTTGACAGATTGTGATATCTGAAACCGCATAGCCTTTTTACATCTGCAGCCTTGAAATTAAGACACTTGCTCCTTGGAAGAAAAATTATGACAAACCTAGAGAGTGTATTAAAAAGCAGAGATGTTACTTCCCGACAAAAGGCCATCTAGTCAACGTTATCTTTTTTCCAGTAGGCATGTACAGATGTGAGAGTTGGAGTATAAAGAAGGCAAAGTGCCAAATAATTGATTCTTTTGAATTGTGGTGCTGGAGAAGACTCTTGAGGGTCCCTTGGACTTCAAGGAGATCCAACCAGTCAATCCTAAGGGGGATCAACCCTGAGTATTCACTGGAAGGACTGATGCTGAATCTAAAGCTCCAATATTTTGTCCACCTGATGCAAAGTGCTGACTTGTTGGAAAAGCCCCTGATGCTGGAAAAGATTGAAGGCAGGAGGAGAAGGGGATGACAGGGGATAAGATGATTGGATGGCATCACCAACTCAATGGACATGAGTTTGAGCAGACTGTGGGAGATAGTGAAGGACAAGGAAGCCTGGCGTGCTGCAGTTCATGGGGTCACAAAGAGTCGGACACGACTGAGTGACTGAACAACAATGACAGGGTACTAGCTCAAGGACCAAGCTGAGGATGGCAGAGTGAAAAACGGAAAGGGCTCAGGGTCCATTCCTCTTTAGTCAGTATGTTAGACAGCATTGTGAACTTGCAGATCTGGGAAATAATAATTATGTTGTTAGTGTTTAAGCAATTTTAAGTCAACTACAGCCAAAAACATTTTAACTGATATAATGATATCTGAAAATTTCATTAAAATGTTGCTAATTTTGTTTCCCTGAGATGTAATAAAGAAGAAAAAGGGACATAGATAGATAAACAGATGGTTGATATCTTTGGCACAATGTTGAATTTCATACACTTTAGAGTAATATATGTAACATATAACAGTTTAAAAGCTAAAATCTGTATAGAAAATACAGAACTTGTCCATGATTGACATTTATAATTTAACTCATTATAATTTCCGATATCTTCTGTTCTACTATGTTGGAGGTAGTTTGTATTCCTTACACAAAAGAGCCATGTGGTAATCTTCTAAATATTACCTCTCAGTATTACATATGTAGCTTTTTGATTTCTTTAGTATTTTCTTTAGAAAATTGAAAATCTGCCTCTAAGCACCAAGGAATCGGCATCATAGAAAAATAAGATGGGTAACTAAAAATGCTTTACCACAAAGCCATTGGGAATTGTATGCATGGTGCAGAAAGAAGGTACGGTACCCAGACTTCAGGAAATGGTAAGATCATGAGCCAGGAAACCAGGGCATTTGAGGCATAGAGCACCCCGTTCAACATGAGGAGAGACATGGAATCGTAGAGGACATTTTAGCCCTGTTGCTCAACTGCAGAAAAGGATGAAAGATCAAGCATTATTTCTCAGTGGAAACCCTTTAGTGATGTTAACAGTTTATATCTACCATCATCTTAACTGAAGCATTTACAGTAAGCTCTCCAGAGGTCATGAAGTAAATGAGAGACATTTTATATTCTGACTTTGATGGAAATAATGGCTTACAGTCACAGATAAACCATGAGCTTCCTAGTGTGCACATATGTGTGGCTGTGTGTGTTTGCAGTTACTGAACTCCATGTCGTTAAGCAGCATATAGTTTCTATAATATGAAGTTAATGTCATTTATTGAAAGAGTTCAATAAATTCATTGAGATTGTACAACTTCCATTACAGATGCATTAATGACCTTTATAGATTTTTCTTTTTTAATAAAGAAATCAACTTAAAATGACAGAAATAAGATTAAAATAGAGGACTGGTATATATTATTTTCTGTTAAAATAAATCTCACATATAGTAAATAGCCCCAAATAATGTATGCCATGTGAAAGAATATGTGATATTTAGCACTGTATGACCTAAATATGAAAGTGTTTGTCAACTCAGTTGTGTCCAGCTCTTTGTGACCCCATGACTGTAGCCCGCCAGGCTCCTCTGTTCATGGAATTCTCCAGGCAAGAATACTGGCTGGTAGCCATTCCCTTTTCCAGGGGATCTTTCTGACCCAGAGATCCCACCCAGATCTCCTGCATTGCAAGGAAATTCTTTGTCATCTGAGCCATCAGGGAAGACCTAAATATTTTCAAGCAGACATCCTCGTGTCATGGAGCTGTTTGCTGTGAATCCAACATCCCAAATGCTTTGGGGAGCTCTTCTGGAGGGTTGGAAAATCTGTATTAGTTATGTCACCAGTAGGTAGGTAACATGGCACTGTAGTTAGAACCAAAAGTTTCAGAACCAGACTGTTTGAGTCTATGCCTTGAATCTACCACTTACTATGTATGTAAATTAAACAACTTTCCTGTGTTGTTGGGTTTCTTTTGTAAAATGGGGCCAATAATATTAGCTATGAGTTAATAACTTATATCATTTAAAACAGTGCCTGGAAAACAATAAATGTTCCATAAGAATTAGTATTATCATTATTATTTATTCCCAATAACTAAACATTAATTTGAAAACAATGAACAGAAATCAGTAGCACATAAATAATGTTCTGAGATAAGGTGATTAGGAATTTTATAATAATGTTCCTTTATTATGTTTATTTAAAAAATAAATTAGTGCTACTGAGTTGCTTTACTAGGGCTGCTATAAAGAAGTAGCACAAACCAGGTGGCTTAAATAACACAGATTTATTGCCTCATAATTCTGGAAGCTAGAATCCAAAGATTGAGGTGTCAGCAGGGTTGGTTTTTTCTGAGGGCTCTGCTCTGTGCTTCTCTCCTACTTCTGGTGGTTTGTTGACAACAGTTGGCCTTCCTTGGTGTTCAGTTCAGTCACTCAGTCATGTCTGACTCTTTGCAACCCTGTGGACTGCAGCATGTCAGGCTTCCCGGTCCATCACCAGCTCCTGAAGCTTGCTCAAACTCATGTCCATCGAGTCAGTGATGCCATCCAACCATCTCATCCTCTGTCGTTTCCTTCTCCTCTTGCCCCCAATCTTTCCCAGCATCAGGGTATTTTCCAATGAGTCGGTTCTTCACATTAGGTGGCCAAAGTATTGGAGTTTCACCTTCAGCATCAGTCCTTCCAATTAATGTTCAGGACTGATCTCCTGTAGGATTGACTGGTTTGATCTCTTTATAGTCCAAGGGACTCTCAAGAGTCTTCTCCAACACCATAATTCAAAAGTATCAATTCTTCAGTACTCAGCTTTCTTTATAGTCCAACTCTAACATTCATACATGAGTACTGGAAAAACCACAGCTTTGACTACAGAACTTGGTCAGCAAAGTAATGTCTCTGCTTTTATGTCTCCTTGGGGTTAAGGAAATTAAACAAATAGTCTTGTTTAGGCTTCAGAGACAAAGGAGAGCAGGCCTCTGACCTTGCTTCTAATCTGCCTGAACACTGCCCTGACTGTAAATGACTGGGAGTGACTGTGAGTAACTGCCTTCTGTGAGTACAAGACTTATAGTGCCATAGATAAGATGGGAGAAGAATTTTGAGATTGTTGAGCCCCTGGAGGGGGACTGGCCAATCAAGCCCTAGGCTTAACAACACTCCAAGTTTTACAAGACAAAACAAATAGCATTAGCATGAAACCAGGCACGCAAAGAAACCAACTCAGCAGTGGCCACAGGACCAGAAAAGATCAGTTTTTATTCCAATCCCAAAGAAAGGCAATGCCAAAGAATGTTCAAACTACTGCACAGTTGCACTCATCTCACATGCTAGTAAAGTAATGTTCAAAATTCTCCAAGTCAGGCTTCAATAGTACATGAATTATGAACTTCCAGATGTTCAAGCTGGTTTTAGAAAAGGCAGAGGAACCAGAGATCAAATTGCCAACATATGCTGGATCATTGAAAAAGCAAGAGAGTTCAGAAAAACATCTATTTCTGCGTTATAAACTATACCAAAGCCTTTGACTGTATGGATCACAACAAACTGTGGAAAATTCTGAAAGAGATGGGAACACCAGACCGCCTTACCTGCCTCCTAAGAAATCTGTATGCAGGTCAAGAAGCAAAAGTTAGAACCAGACATGGAACATGGGGATTGTTCCAAATTGGGAAAGGAGTATATCAAGACTGTATACTGTCACCCTGCTCATTTAACTTATATGCAGAGTACACCATGCAAAATGCTGGGCTGGATGAAGAACAAGCTAGAATCAAGATTGCCAGGAGAAGTATCCATAACCTCAGACAGGCAGATGACACCTCCCTTATGGCAGAAAGTGAAAATCTGAAGAGCCTCTTGATGAAGGTCAAAGAGGAGAGTGAAAAATCTGGCTTAAAATTCAACATTCAGAAAACTAAGAACGTGGCATCTGGTCCCATCACTTCATGGCAAATAGATGGGGAAACAATGGAAAGAGTGAGAGAATTAATTTTCTGGACTTCAAAATCACTGCAGATGGTGACTTCAGCCATGAAATTAAAAGACCTTTGCTCCTTGGAAGAAAAGCCATGACAACTTAGACAGCATGTTTAAAAGCAGAGACATTACTTTGCCTACAAAGGTTCATCTAGTCAAAGCTATGGTTTTTCCAATAGTCATATATGGATGTGAGAGTTGGACTGTAAAGAAAGCTGAGCACTGAAGAATTGATGGTTTTGAACTGTGGTGTTAGAGAAAACTCTTGAGAGTCCCTTGGACTACAAGGAGATCCAACCAGTCCACCTTAAAGGAAATCAGTCCTGAATATTCATTGAAGGAGTGATACTGCAGCTGAAGCTCCAATACTTTGGTCACTTGATGGGAAGAACTAACTCATTGGAAAAGACCCTGATGCTGGGAAAGATTGAAGGCAGGTGGAGAAGGGGACGACAGAGGATGAGATGGATGGCATCATTGACTTGATGGACATGAGTTTGAGCAAGCTCTGGGAGTTCGTGTTGGACAGGGAAGCCTGGCATGCTGCAGTCCATAGCATCACAAAAAGTCAGACACGACTGAGTGACTGGACTGAACTGAACTGAGCCGAGCCTTGCAATTTGATCACAGATTGGTAGTGATATAGTTTTGTGTCGTGGGATTATAGGCAGGAACCCAAATTGCAATCTTGAAAGCCCACAGAGTGGATGCGCTGCCTGGAACCTTCTCCCATTTGGGACTCCATATGTGCTGTGATGTGGGATTCCCAGTGCTATTTAAGTCTGAATGGCCAAACCCAATTTGGTGGTGTATCCTCTGATCTATTTCTCTTTGCTTAATGTTAGTATATTGATTGTAAGCTAGATAATTCTCTAGTGAATATTCATATTATTTATTTGTACATAATTAGTGACTTCTTTTGTGATCAAATCCTTGAACCTGAGATGAAAATGAAAACTTTCTGCTAAACACCTGGCCTGTAGATGCATCATCCTGACCTCTGCCTTCATCTTAGCCTGAGGTTCTCCCTGCTGTTGTTTAGTCAGTCTTCTCAGTCTTGTCCGACTCTTTGTGATCCCCATGGACTATAGCCCTCCAGTCTCCTCTGTCCATAGGATTTCCCAGGCAAGAATACTGAAGTAGGTTGCTTTTTCCTTCTCTAGAGGATCTTCCTAACAAAGGATCAAACCCGGGTCTCCTGCTTGGCATGCACATTCTTTACCACTGAGCCTCTTGGAAAGCCTAATAATTAACTCCTATCCACCAAAAACACCCATATCTAGTTTTCATAGTTTACCCCTCAAATAGAAAAATATGTTTCAGTGTATAATCAAGAGAAAAAAATGATAGTTAATGAATTTATTTAAATAATTGTTAATATTATTTTATCATTGGACCATTAATTAATAATCTGATTTTTGGGAAATATGACTGTTCATTCTGAAGGAGATCAGCCCTGGGATTTCTTTGAAAGGAATGATGCTGAAGCTGAAACTCCAGTACTTTGGCCACCTCATGAGAAGAGTTGACTCATTGGAAAAGATTCTGATGCTGGGAGAGATTGGGGGCAGGAGGAGAAGGGGACGACAGAGGATGAGATGGCTGGATGGCATCACGGACTCAATGGACGTGAGTCTGAGTGAACTCTGGGAGTTGGTGATGAACAGGGAGGTCTGGCCTGCTGTGATTCATGGGGTCTCAAAGAGTTGTCACAACTGAGTGACTAAACTGAACTGAACTGATGACTGTTAATTGAAATGTCCCAGTGTCTCCAGTCAAATGTATTTTAAAAATTTGATCAATGCAAAATATGGAGGCAATATTTAAATTCAATTAAATTCTCAACAGGTCTCCTGTTTTGATGGATGTAGGCTTTTATCAGCCTAATTTATTTATAAGTGTAAATTATGTTTATAAGACACATGCACAATTGCTGAACTGAAGATTGCTTTCAATACTGTACCAGAAAACGCAGTATCTAGCCTCATCTCTGCACTGCCTTGCACACTCTGTGTGATGTGTTCCAGCCATGCCAAATTACTCACAAACTTCCAAGTGAGTCATCCTTGGAATATTGCCACAGATGTTCTCCTCTCACCTCCATCACCTCTCCTCCTTCTAAAATGCAGCTCATGTATCACTAACTGTCCTTCTGTGGTCGCTCTAGAATCCTAAATTCCTCCCCTCTACTACCACAGTGTGAATGAGCACATCGCGTGAAGCTTTGATCAGCTGTGCACTTAGCTATCCTTTGATATATAGTGGTGTTTCAACTTGGTGAAGGCTGTGAACCACGCTCCCCAGAATCTCATTTCTTGAGCAGCTCAGGAAGAACTGGAGAAAGATGTGGAAAACGGGCGCCTACTATGTTCCTAATTTATGCTTCACGTCTGGTGAACAGATGTCTCACCTGAATCAGCACAGTAGAGTTTAAAGCCCCCCACTAATTCTGGAGTTGAGTCAGTTCCCAGACGCAGAGTCCTCTGAATGCAATGAAGGCCTGATATCCTTGAGGAAGGACTATGCCGCACCACCAGAAATGAGTACTGTAGATCTTCTTCCTACTCTTCTCCAAAGGGACTTGAGACCATTTGTCAGGATGACTATCCTTTAGGAAAGGGAAATTAAGTTGCAAGAATTACTAGATGTTGGCTCTAAAGCGATACTCATTCTTGGGGAGCCAGAATGACATTATGGTCCAGTAGTCATAGTAAGAGTTAATAGAAGTGATAAATGCAGCTTTGGTTCAGCTACACCTCACAGTGGACCCGGTGGGGCCCTAAATTTATTCTGTGGTTATTTTTCTAATTTCAAACTGCAAAGTTACAATAAAAGCACTCAGCTTTGGTAGTATTTCTATACTGGTTAAGTCATTTGTGAGAGAGGAGCAAGCAATATTATACTAGGAAAAGTAAAGTTGAAAGACTTAGAAGGTAATGAATGAAAAGAAATATAAACCTCTTGGATGACATGCGGACTTTAGGGCTTCATCAGGGACCTACGGCATGCAGTGGGGTACAGGAGACTTGGACACTGGAAAATGACCACGGAGCATCATACACGTCATTACAGGTAACCCCAATTGCAGGTGCTTTTCCAACTGTGATCTCTTTGCTGAACCAATGAACACATGCTGTGTGAGTAGGTATGTGACTATTAAAAGTGGTGAGTTATTTTATGACTATATTTTTTAATAAAGGATAGAAGAACCAGTTTTCAGCTGATAGGATCAGCAAACTGTATCAGCTTTGCAGCTCTATGTAATAATCTAGTCCACAGGGAACTTAACAGCCTCTTTATTCCACCGTATATTATGCTGGCCCTCTACATCAATGATATCATGCTAATTAGACATGGTGAACAAAAGTGAACAAATATTCTTGATACATTGAATATATATTCATGATACATCTAGATACATACATGCTAGATATAGAAAATCATCATTCAAAACACCACTTTGGTAAAAAAATGTCTAGGGGTCCAATGTTCTGGGGGGTATGTTGAGATTTCTTTTCCAAAGTTAAGGCTGCTTTGAATTTGTAGTCTGACCTATTTAATAAAAAAGCCAAAAGGGTCTTGGTGTTGAATGAGGACCAGAGCAAAATAATGCTCTGCAATATGTCTGGGCTGCCATACAAATCAATCTACCACTGGGGCCGTATGATCCGGTAGATCTGAACATGCTTGAAGTGCTTATAGCATATGGGGATGCTGTACAGAGCCTTTGGCAGGTCTCTACAGGATCACATTGCAAACTTTTAGGATGCTGAGCAAAGCTCTGTTATCTTGCACAGATGTGTTCTCTTTTGATAGCTTCTGGCTTGCTACTGCACCCGAGCAGACAGACCATCTGACTATGAGGCCCCAAGTAATGATTAAACCTGATCTGCCCTTCAAGAACTGGGCAATGTCCAAGCCACTAGGTAATAAAGCTCAGTGTACACAGTAGCACTCTATCATCAAGTCGATGCTTCATATACAGCCTTTGCCTCAGCAGGGCCTGAAGGTAAAAGGAAAACAGAATGAGCCTCAGACTTGCGTGGCTCCTTCTCCTGCTCCACTGTCTTCTCTCCGAACTCAAACAGGATCATGTGGCCACTGCCTTGTGACTCACTGATGGGGGAAGATGAGATTCAAGTGCATTTTACAGTTGAGTCTATACAATATCTGGCGCCACCTGAAAGGAGGTGGCTACAGCACTGCATCCCCACCCCCGGGCCCCCTTCAGGAGCTGCACTCTTCAGGAACTATGAAGGAGTGTGATGAATGGAAATCCTTCCAGCTGGGCAGAACTCCAAGCGATGCCCCAGTTGTTCATTTCTCCTGGAGGGGGAGATTTTCAGCTGTAAATATTCACACTGACTCACAAGCAGTGGCTAATTGGTTGGTTAGTTGGTGAGGAAATTTAAAGGAACAGAACTGGAAAATGAGTCATAAAAAGGTCCCTGGCTAGACCTCTCTGACTGTAAATGCTATAAAAGAAATGAAGAAGGTAGGAGGGGAGTGTGTATAAGGATTTAGATCAGTAATTCTTAGGCTTTGGGGCAGGGTGGGGACAGTTACAGATTCTTTTAAAAACTTATATAGAACTTCTCTCCAGAAAACACACAAACCATATGTACTATATAACTGGAGGCTCTGGAGGCTCATGAATCTTCTAACCTAAGCCATATCTACAAACCTCTTTGACCAGAGGTCAAAAAACCCTTTTTTATACAGTACAGATCTGTGAACAACTGGACATCAACTAATTACAGATTTCAAAGGGAAGTGAGAATTCTTTGAAGCCTAGCCGCCAAGTAAGCATTACAGTTAACTGCATACTTTAAAAATCAGAATCTATCCTGTCTTTTCTCTACTCAGTCTATTTTCTCTTTGCGTTTTTCACTCTCTTTAACTAAGAACCAAAAAATTTTTTAAATGATCTTAAAGATCAAATAATCTAACTTCTCTTGCCCTGGATTTTATTGAAGAAACAGACCCAAAAGATAAAGTGAATTACAAGATGATACTATAGAAAATCAGACAAAAAGATTATAAGTAATAAGTACAGTGTACATAGTTTCTTTGGGCCAGACACTGTTCTAAATGTGTTATGTGCTCTAAATCATTTAATTCTCACACAGTCCTAATATTTTCATCTCCAAGGAAACTGAGACTTGAGAAATAAATAAGTTGTCACAAGTCACATGGGCAGTATGTGATGAAAGTTCTTGATGCAGAGTCTGACATGGACAGGAATTAAGTGAATTATTAACAACTGTTTCTTTTCCTTGTTCTTTCTCAACAGAAATACTTGATGATGATGCACTAGAACTAAATTTTGCCAACTCCAGAACCTTGTCCACCCACTCGCTCGTCTTCCATGTCTTCTCTCCTGTCCCCAAACCTGATCCTAATTAGAAAATAGAGCATCTATATGTGACTAAATACAATTCAATTCTTTTTCTTTTGTCTTAACAGAAATTTCCCTTGAGTTCAACCCTACACGAAGTTTACCTGAAATAAGCTCCTTCTCACATCTTTGTATTTTTATTATTAATATTTCTCTGAATTTCAGTTAATATAAAAGTTCTTCTATCTTACTAGTTAAAATAATTTCCTAAGTGTTTCAATGATTATAAATATTAATTTATGTATTTAACATTATATTTATTAATATAAAATTTGAAATTATTATAGTCTATTTTTCTTTATTTTTTTTTCTCAGTATATACTTCTTTTAACTGAGATTCAGCCATCTGACATACCTAAGCAGACTTAAAAGCTTCTAAGATTTTATTTGGTTCTTTGTTAGAAAAATCATAATCAAAGGTAGTGTCTGATCAAGAATCACTAAGACATCACACACCGGGTACGTTAATTTAGGATTCAAGCTAGAACTTATAAATTGAGATACTATTTATATGATTTTTAAAAGTTGATTGTTGATCCACTTTTTCATCATGGGATATTTTATAAAATGACACAACAGTCTCTATAGTAAACTCTTCTAAGTTTCCAAATTATATCCCGTGTTGCACTAGTTGGAGCATGGAGGTTTAATCATGCTTTCTCCTGCAAAGAGGTTGTGAGTATCCATTAATGGTTTTAAGCCAACTTTCAGTTCAGTTCAGTTGCTTAGTCCTGTCTGACTCATTGCAACCCCATGAATCGCAGCATGCCAGGCCTCCCTGTCCATCACCAACTCCCGGAGTTTACTCAAACTCACGCCCACCAAGTCGGTGATGCCATCCAGCCATCTCATCCTCTGTCATCCCCTCTTCTTCCTGCCCCCCAATCCCTCCCAGCATCAGAGTCTTTTCCAGTGAGTCAACTCTTCACAAGAGGTGGCCAAAGTATTGGAGTTTCAGTTTTAGCATCATTCCTTCCAAAGAACATCCAGGACTGATCTCCTTCAGAATGGATTGGTTGGATTTCCTTGCAGTCCAAGGGACTCTCAAGACTCTTCTCCAGCATCACAGTTCAAAAGCATCAATTCTTCAGTGCTCAGCTTTCTTCACAGTCCAACTCTCACATCCATACATGACCACTGGAAAAACCATAGCCTTGGCTAGATGGACCTTTGTTGGCAAAGTAATGTCTCTGCTTTTGAATATGCTATCTAGGTTGGTCATAACTTTCCTTCCAAAGAGTAAGTGTCTTTTAATTTCATGGCTGCAATCACCATCTGCAGTGATTTTGGAGCCCCCAAAAATAAAATCTGACACTGTTTCCCCATCTATTTCTCATGAAGGGATGCAACCAGATGCCATGATCTTTGTTTTCTGAATGTTGAGCTTTAAGCCAACTTTTTCACTCTCCTCTTTCACTTTCATCAAGAGGCTTTTTAGTTCCTCTTCACTTTCTGCCATAAGGGGGGTGTGGGTTCAAACTCAGGCTGTGTGTCTTTAGAGCCTGAACGGTTCATACTTGTGGAACAAATGAATGTTGTCATAGTTAAGATCAGACTAAAAATAAATAATAATTTATTTTTTATAAATTTAATATAAATTTATTTTTATCAGGACAGGAGGCCTGTCCTGACCAAAATAACCCTGTGGGGGACTCCAAGAGGAGGTGACCCTGGTAGCCCCATCCCACTCGCATCCCCCCCTCCCCTCCTTGTGAGGAAGGGACCTCTCATCCCCTGGGCCAGGAGTCCCAGGTCACCTGCTCCCCTGGCCCCAAGGGGAAGCCATCACTAATCTTCTTATCCCAAGCCTGGTGGACTCAGCGGTCCCAGGCACTGCCCACGCTCAGGGGGACATGCTGTGATTGGCCTGGCTCTGCTCCAGGAGCAGCTTCCTATTGGCTGCTGTGCCAAGCATACTCTCTGGTAGTGGGCGCTTCTGCAAGTCTGGCCAAATCTGAGGTCTCCAGGAGAGTACCAGCTGTGCAGTCTCATGTGGGGGCCGCAGCGCCTTTGCTGCTGGATCCACGTGCGCATCCAGCTCTGGCCTGATGCGAGGCTGCTAGGTGTCGGCTGGACCATTGGTCTATGCCGCCCACTCGTCCTTCCTCCGGCCGGGCTAGGCACGCACGGGTCAGTTCGGACCCCCAACCCTGCAGCCTTCCCTTCTGTAGCTGGACCTTGGCGGCGCTGCGGGGTTTGCACAGCGGAGAGAGGGTCTGCAGCTCGCTGTGGGGCGTCCTCCATCTGCTGTTGGTTCTGGAACACTTTTCCAGAAGAGGGTAGAGGGCACATCGGGATGTAGAGTCAGGAGAGGGTGCCCCGACTTGGCTTCGGAGCCTCAGGAGTGTTGGGAGGGAGGATCTGGTGGGAAGCAGGGTCCTGCTCTGCACTTTCTCCATGGGACCATGCCCTGCTGGTGACAGATAGCCGCCCCGGAGAAACGTGGGGTGCAGTCCCTGCTCCATAAGGTGGTGGGGAGACTGAGGGACTCACTCTCTGAAGCACCTGTGACTGTGTGGGGCTCCAGAAAGTGGCATACATTGTTACTATCTTAAGACTGTGTCATCATTACGTTTTCACAATACACAGTGATGCCCGTGTTTGGCCTTTTATGTGTTATTTTTGGAAGAGTTAGAGTGTAATGCATGCATTTAACAGATATGTATTAGCGTTTAAGAGCTGGCAGTGGCTACCCACTCCAGTACTCTTGCCGGGGGAATCCCTGTGGACAGAGGAGCCTGAAGACCACAGTCTCACAGGACTGAGCGCTAAGCACATTGACATTTCATATCATCCATTCACTTAACAAATTTGTACCTGAGTGTTAAGTAGCATTAGCAAGGCTCTAGCCCACTGGGGATGGTTGGAGTGGGATTTAAGACTATGAACTTAAGTTTATGACCAAAGGAGTTAATGGAAAATTTTCCTGAAGGGGAGAGAGCATGGTAGTAAATCCAGGCTCCTAAGTAGATGTTCACGTGCCTGCAGTGACATGGTGTCCCCACTACTGCTCTTGGCCACTCAAGCCTCTGCAAAAGTTACTGCCCAGGGGTACATAAGATCTATTTAGCAGTTTAGTGCTCTAAATTGAGCCATTTGTCTTCAGACTTTCACATTATACTGTTTTTAGACAGTTCAGGCTCTGATAACTGACAGAGGTTTTATACCATAAGGTGCCATGCGGGCCACAAAATTAGCATCCTTGGTACTTCAAAACTTATCCCACAAATACTCCTGCAACACAGAAGGCAAGAAGAGTGTCTCAAAGGAGGAGAATGGTCAACTGAGTTGAATGGTGTCAAGAAATTGGATTTAGCAACTGGTGATCTTGGGGAGGCCAGTGTTTTGTAAGGGGCTACCAGAGCCCATGGCAGGTGTGGGGGTGGCAGGGTGCACTTCACCCTGTCTTGTGATTTAAATAAGTTAGGACATGTAGTCCACTTAAAAAAGGACCAGGCACATAGTAAGCCCTCAGTGTGTGGTAGGAAACAGACGGGCCCCAGGCTGAGTGTCTGGAAATTGTCCCCTGTGGATGGATGCTCGAAGATAAGGACAATGCAGGAATTTAATAGAAGAGAATAAGCTCTACTCAGATAAAAGATGAAGACCACATATTTCTCATTCTCAAGGTCTAGGAGAACTTCCTGACTGCACAAGCACAGAAGGACTCCTTGGAGGTCAAAAAGGGAGTGATGGCAATCTACCCACATGCCTATTTGCTAGAATCCATCTTGGCTAAGAGATGCAACACACATGGCGGGGGGACCCTGAGATGTACTAACTTCAGACTCAGAACCAGGCAAAGCAAGATGATTGGCCAATAGAAACCTAGAAGATATGCCCCATATAAGTGATTCAAACTACTATGAGGGTGTGGCTCATTCTCTGAGCCCACCTGTGTATGTGTGTGTGTGTGTATCCACATGTACTCTTTTTCCTCCTAATAAACACTACTTGTTTCACTACTTTCTCTTTGCAAGAATTTATTTCTACTAAGCTGATGGGCCAGGGCCTTATCAGTGGCCACTGTCCCTGGTGGCCTAGTGGTTAGGATGTGTCTCTCTCACTGCCTCTGCCTGATTTCAGTCTCTAGCCAGGGAGCTGAAATCCTACTTGCAGCTGCTGCAGGCCAGGGGCATCTGAAATCAAATGTGTCTATTAATAATAATAGCAAAATATACATAGCACATATTATATGTTAGCATGATTTAACTCATTTATTCCTTACACCATTAGTAATCAGTATTATTCCCATTTACAGAAGAAACCAAGGCATAGAGAATGATGTATGAGAAGTCTTGAAGCTGTATCTGGCTTCTGCACCCTGACACCAAGTTAAATCTCAGAGATGGAGTTTTGGGTGAGGGAGAAAAGAATAGCTTTATTGCTTTGCCAGGCAAACAGGGCCACAACTGGCTAATGCCCTCAAAACTCTGTGTCTCAAAAAATTTACAGGAAAGTAAGGTCTTTTTGCTGAAAGATATGAAAGACTTTTTTTTTTAGTCTAAGACAATTTTTTAACATTTCTTAGAAAATGTATTTTTGTGGAAGGGGGTAAGTAAACACTTAACAAAAAAGAAACTCTCCGATTTGATATTGCATATCTTCATCTGCCATCTCCTCCCTTCCTGTGCCCATGACCCTGACCCTCCTCAAACCACCTGTTGCTTGTAGGCCCCCTGAGCAGAAAGGTAACCCCCATATCTACATCAACCCTGCCCTTAACCCTTGGAGTTACCTCTATTCTCTTCCACAAGGACTTTTGATATAAGAGATTCTGTATACCTGGGTGCATGGGAAGAAATTGTAGACTTAAAAAATATTCATGACCTAAAAGTTGAGAGTTATATTTGATTTGGTGGGAGTTTTTAAGACTGGACTTCCCTGGTGAGTCAGATGGTAAAGTATCCGCCTACGAAGCTGGAGACCCAGGTTTGATCCCCGGGTTGGGAAGATCCTCTGGAGAAGGAAATGGCAACCCACTCCAGTACTCTTGCCTGGAAAATCCCATGGACGGAGGAGCGTTGTAGGCTACAGTCCATGGGGTCACAAAGAGTCAGACACGACTGAGCAACTTCACTTTCACTTTTAGGACTGTAAGCCTGGGAGACAATGTCTCAGTTGCCCCTGAGAGAACTGCTCTGAGGAGGGGAGGGGAGTGGAGGAGCCAGGTTATATAGAAGTTTTGCCACAAAGGGCTGATAGTATGAACATCAAAAGATTATTGTTAATGAAGGAAAACCAGCTCTCCCAAGTTAAGGAATTTAGCACTTTCCTAGTAAGGGAAGATGCAAGAGGCTGGGCTTGCTGAAATATATGCACCTTTGATATCAAAGGGGTCTGGGGCCAGTATCCTATTTTCTAATCCTGGTCTTTCTTTCCTCAGGGCTCACAAGAGGGAGTGGTTGCAGCCTGATGGCTGCTACATGGCAGGTATTCTTTCCTTCCTGAGTGTTTTCAGGGTTCACCAGGTCATTCTTGACTGTGGCTGCAATAGCTGATGACTATGACATCCTTGTTTGCTAGTATGGCAGGAAATAATCCATTTCTTAGAATTGAAGGCAAAAGTAATCACCATTTTAAGTTGAAAATACCCATGTAAACAGTAATTAAGCACTTAATTTTTGTGTAACTTCCCGCAGTCATCTCAATAGCATCATATTTGAGGAAAATCTTATAAGAGAGCTGGCCTAAGGCTCACTGACTCTGAAAGGGATGAACCTCCCTGATTCATGGGTCTGGTGAGAGCACAGTGGCTGATAGCAGACAGCAAATCATGTTGATTCTTTCTGTGTCTCAGCTTAAAGGTTTGGCTTGTTTGTGTCTTTTACGTTTTGAAACAATACCAGCTGCATGTTGTTACTTTTGGCTTGGATTTGGAAAGTACTAATTTTAGTTCAAATGTGAAATGTTTTTCTAAATCTGAAAAATAACTTTAAACTGGAACTTACTTTTCCTTTCTGTTATTGTTAACACTAATGAATCTCCAGAAAATATGATGATCATGATTATTACTGACAGCTCCTAAGTACTGCATGACTATACTTTTGTTGTATCCTAAAGGGGGTGTTTAGTCACATAGTCTGGGGACCAAATACTCTAGATTTTTGGCTAAGAATTTGGGAAGAGGCGGTAGTAGCAAATGAGAATGAGAAGAATGACCCCTTAGGAAATTCAAGAACAGGATGCACTGGAGAACCATAAAGCGTTTCAAGGAGGAAATATGAGGCATCTGGGTCCATCACTGTTTTAGAGGAAGAAAGAAGCACATCTACAGGATTTAATAACATTCAGTTCATGGTGACCGACAAGCAATTATAGTGGAGCAGTGGGCATGGAAGCCTGACTAGAGTCGTTGCATAAAAGCTGCCAGGGGGAAGAATGGGAGTCCCTGGTTATTAACAAACAATCAACTTGAATGCCTGAATTCAAGACACTGAAAGAAAATCAACAGCATCTTTAAATTTAGAGAGTGTGATAAAAAGAATAGTGAAGTAAAGTAGAAGGAAAAAAAAATGAGGAAAAGGTAGGCAG
The DNA here is from genome assembly GCF_023091745.1 of Budorcas taxicolor. Classification (NCBI taxonomy): domain Eukaryota; kingdom Metazoa; phylum Chordata; class Mammalia; order Artiodactyla; family Bovidae; genus Budorcas; species Budorcas taxicolor. Next base: position 67,737,604 of record NC_068929.1, on the reverse strand, counting down.
AGTAGGAGAACATTTAAGTTAATCAGTAAAACCCAAAATCTATGTTCTTTGAAATGATGCATAAAGACAAGGAAGGAAAAGAGGAGAAATGACCATCAATGTTGGAAATGTTGAATGGAGACCTCGCTGCTCATCGATTACAAAACCAATGACATAGTCACACACGTTGGTAGCAGAGGAAAAGACACCTTTAATCAGAGTGCTGGCAATCTGGGGAGACGGGACGCTCCATGTCCCTCAGAAATCACCTGTGGAAAGTCTGCTTTGTCAAGACACTTTTAAGGGGAAAGAAAGAAGTAATCCTAGTCAATCACTGCAATAAGGGGTCAGAGTTTCCTCCTAACACTCTCACTGTGGGAGTGCTTGTATAAAGGCTTATTGACTTCTCATGATCTTCCTCTAGATATTATCTTGTTCACACAGTTTTCTTTTTTTTTTTTTTATTTAAACTTTAAATTTTGTTTTGGGGGATAACTGATTAACGGTGTTATGATAGTTTCACATGAACAGCTAAGGCACTCAGCCATATGTATATATTCATGTGTCCATTCTCCCCCAGACTCCCCTCCCATCCCTGCTGCCACATAACAATGAGCAGAGTTCCCTGTGCTACACAGTAAGTTCTTGTTGGTTATCCGTTTTAAATATAGCAGTGTGTCCTTGTCCATCCCAAACTCCCTAACTGTCCTTTCCCTCTATCCTTTCCCCCAGTAACCATAAGTTTTTTCTCTGAGTCTGTTTGTTTCATTTCTTCTTAGATTCCATATAAGAAGGATCTCATGATATTTCTCTTTCTCTGATTCAATTCACTTAGTATGACAATCTCTATAGCAGTTACACTTATATCTCACTAATATGCTGTCTCCCGGGCTGCATTTTGCCCCAAATAAAACTTAACTCCCAACTCTCATGTTATGCATTGTTTTAAAAGTCTGCGTCTGTAACTGCCAGGTGGTGTTTTGCAAGCCTTTGTAGAGAAGATATTGGAAAAGACCATCTTCATGTTTGAGGCATAACCCCAACCCTCTGCTACTTTTATTTAAAATACAAAGCCAAAGCCAGAAAAAAAATGCATATTCACACACATTTTCCCTAAAATCCCAGATCCTCTGCTAAATGATTATCTTTATCTCACCTACCCTTCACAACCACCCTGTGATGTGTCTGTTATGAAAACTCTTGAGATTTGGTATTTCCCTGTCACTCTTAGACTGGACACACAGCAGTCATTCAAAAGCACCTCTTTCTTATTAACTTTTTCTTTCACTGTTCACGCTTGCTCTCCATGGATGTTAGAGTTGCCTGCTGATACATCTGTTATGGATGTATCTTAGAAACTATAAAGGTGAAATGGAGATGTGCTTGACAGAGATTTTGGTTTGGGAGAATAGGATTTTGATGAGATTCATATTTATGCCCATCACTCTCGGGGTAGATGGACAGAAGGAGTTTGTCCACTGAGGTTGCGGAACCTACAGAGGACTTGGCAGTGGGAGGGAGGAAGCCCAGGTAAGCATAGGTTTCCAGGTTTTTCTACTAAATGAGATGCCTAGAGAAGGCTTCCTTCCTGGGGAATATCCTGCCTTGTGATGCTGACACGTTACAAAAGATTAGATCCAGGTGTCAGTGTCAGCATTCTCTGTCCATATGGATTGCCTCCTGCATGTAGGAAGCATTTTTTAAAAATAGTTCTTAAGACCTACAATTTTCTTTAACTTTCTTTGCTTTCTGCCAGTTACTGTCTCAATCAGTTTTGTGGCATCACATTTTGCTGTTGCCTAAAAATTTTTAGAAATATTTCTTTTTCATCTGTCTTTGTGTTTTGGGGGGATTTTTTTTAAAAAAATTACCATAGTTATCATATTTTTAAGTGACCATGTAATTAACATATAACTCTCACACGTTATAAAAAATAGTGTCTCCTTTTGTTCAGTGTACATGTGTGTGTGCTAAGTTGCTTCAGTCATGTCTGACTCTTTTCAACCCTATGGATTATAGGCTGCCAGGCTCCCCTGTCCATGGGATTTTTCAGGCAACAATACTGGAGCGGGTAGCCATGCCCTCCTCCAGGGTATCTTCCCAACTCAGGGACTGAACCTGTGACTCTTATGTCTCCTGCATTGGCAGGTGGGTTCTTTATCCCTAGTGCTATCTGGGAAGCCACCATGCTGCATGGTTGCCATGCTATTGTCTTTGCTGACTTTATAGATTTTGAGTAAAGGATAAATTCATTTGGTGCACAGAAGTATATTTACATGCAGAATCTTCTTATAAAGTAAATTTCTATATTTAAGTTAAAATAGAGATTCAGTGTCACAGCATTTACCTGATCAGCCTTGATACTTCATGGTAAAGGTAGGTGATAGACATTAAGTTTAAGACAATGATTAAGTTTAAGATTTTGATAAGTTTGTAAAGGTTTAATTTAGCTTCACATACTGTTAAAAGAGAGCATGGCACTTGGAGTCACATGACCTGTATTCAAAATGCTTGACCCTTCTGCAACACTGGCTGAGCATTTTTTTTATTCTTCAGGTTTCAGTTTTCTCTTTTGTGAAATAAATCTCTAGCTGCTCTTCCCATACCACTAACTCACTGGCCAGCTTGCCCTCAAGATAATGCTGCTGTCTGCTAAATCACACCTGCCTCCTTCCAAAAATCATTTGAGAACATCATTGGAGGGTCCATAAGACACCTGTAATGTGGATTGTCTTCAGGAAGAGGGACAGGAAGGCTGGAAAATGAACGGAGAAATGAGATTTTTAAAATGATATATGTATATAACTGAGTCATTTTGCTGCACAGCAGAGATTGGCCCAATATCATAAATTAACTTGGAAGGAATGATGCTAAAGCTGAAGCTCCAGTACTTTGGCCACCTCATGAGAAGAGTTGACTCATTGGAAAAGACTCTGATGCTGGGAGGGATTGGGGGCAGGAGGAGAAGGGGACGACAGAGGATGAGATGGCTGGATGGCATCACTGACTCGATGGACGTGAGTCTGAGTGAACTCCGGGAGTTGGTGATGGACAGGGAGGCCTGACGTGCTGTGATTCATGGGGTCACAAAGAGTCGGACACGACTGAGTGAATGAACTGAACTGGACTGATACTTCAATAAAGTTTTTTTAGAAAATTAAAATGAATAACGTATCAAAAAGAGAAATGAATTTTTTTTTTAGTGTACCATATGCACCTTATCAGAGAAGGCAATGGTATCCCACTCCAGTACTCTTGCCTGGAAAATCCCATGGATGGAGGAGCCTGGTAGGTTGCAGTCCATGGGGTCGCTAGGAGTCGGACACGACTGAGCGACTTCAATTTCACTTTTCACCTTCATGCATTGGAGAAGGAAATGGCAACCCACTCCAGTGTTCTTGCCTGGAGAATCCCAGAGCTTGGTGGGCTGCCATCTATGGGGTCGCAAAGAGTCGGACACTACTGAAGCGACTTAGCAGCAGCAGCAGCAGCGTGCACCTTATGCATTTTGTTCATATAGGCTTAGTACCTATTATGACAAGGAAATAAGTAAAAAGAAAAGTTATAAATAGGAGAAGTGACCTGTGGGTGGAACGTGTACCCTGCTCTGTTTTTTACAGTGACTCAAAACAACACTTCACCGGAGCTGTAAGGGTAGGGAAAAGTATCAGAATTTTCTTCAATCTTTATTATTCTACCAGTAGGAAGAAGGGCTAATGAGCAAGAAAATAGCCAGCAGGGAGACTGAAAAAGACAAATAACATGTATTAAGCCCCTTAGGATTGGGATGCTTGCATTTATTCAGTATTTGTTTGGTGTACATATTTCAGTGACATCACTGACAAATGTAGAGCTAAAACTTGAGATCCTGACATTCTCAGCACACTGACCTAAGGAAGATATTCCACAAAATATTCAAACCCATACATGTATGCCTGCTCAGTTGCTCAGTCATCCCTGATTCTTTTCTGATAGTGGGATTTTCCAGGCCAGAATACTAGAGCGGTTTGCCATTTCCTACTCCAGGTGATCTTCCTAACCCAGGAATCGAAACCGTGTCTCTTGTGTCCCTGCATTGGATTCTTTACCACTAGTGCCACCTGGGAACTCCTGTTTATACCCATGAATGTTACCATATGTCCCAAGCATTAACTGAGCAGTTACTATATGCCAGGCATGATCCTACCCTCTGTAGGTAAAGACATTTTCTTATTTATTTTTATAAGAATGTAAGGCAGAAGATGAGTGACCTTGTCTCCAGTCCCTGGTAAACAGAATTCAATTCAACATTATTTTTTAAAAATTGCTTTTAGTAAATAAACATATTTTAAAGCATCTTATGCATTTTTGACAAATAATCATGAATTTTTTCAAAGTATTTTGGAGGAAAGATATGCTTGAACATCTGTTCAGTGATATTAAGAGATTGTAATGTAGAACAGGAGTCCTCAACCTCCAGGATCTAAGGCCTGATTATCTGCAGTGGAACTGATGTGATAATAATAAAGTACACAATAAAAGTAATGGGCTTGAATCAGCCCAAAACCACCCAACACCCCCTTCCACTGAAAAAATTGTCTTTTACTAAACTGGTGCCAAGCTGGGTTTAGAAAAGGAAGAGGAACTAGAGATCAAATTGCCAACATTCGCTGGATTATAGAGAAAGCAGGTGAATTTCAGAAAAACATCTCTTTGTTTCATCGACTACACTAAAGCTTTTGACTGTGTGGATCATGACAAACTGTGGAAAGCTCTTAGAGAGATGGGAATACCAGACCATCTTACCTGTCTCCTGAGAAACCTGTATGTGGGTCAAGAAGCAAGAGTTAGAACCCTGTATGGAACAACTGATTGGTTCAAGATTGAGAAAGGTGTAGGACAGGGCTGTCTGCTGTCACCCTGTTTGTTTGATCCATATGCTGAGCACATCATGAGAAATGTTGGGCTGGATGAGTTACAAGCTGGAGTCAATATAGGCGGGCAAAACATCAACAACCTCAGATAAGTGGATGACACCACTCTAAAGGCTAAGGAGGAGAATGAAAGAGATATCTTAAGACTAAATATTAACAAAACAAAACAAAACACTAAGATCATGGCATCTAGCCCCATTATTGCATGTCAAATAGAAGGGGGAAAGGAGGAAATAATGACAGATTTCCTCTTCTTGAGCTGCAAAATCATGCGGATGGTGACTGCAGCCATGAAATCAGAAGATGATGGCTTCTTGGCAGGAAAGCGATGACAAAGCTAGACAATGTGTTGAAAAGCAGAGACATTACTGTGCGAACCAAGGTCTGTATAGTCATGGCTATGGTCTTCCCAGTGGTCACATTCAGCTGTGAGAGATGGACCTTAAAGAAGGTGGAAGGCCAAAGAATCAATTCCTTCGAACTGCAGTGATAGAGGAGACTCCTGAAAGGCCCTTGGACAGCAGCGAGATCAAACCAGTCTATCTTAAGGGAGATCAACCCTGAATATTCACTGGAAGAACTAATGCTGAAGTTGAAGCTCCAGTATTTTGATTATCTGACGAGAACAGACGATTCATTGGAAAAGTCCTCGATGTTGGGAAAGATCGAGGGCAGAAGGAGAAGACTGCATCAGAGGATGATATGGCTGGACAGCATCACTGATGTAATGAACATGAACTTGAGTAAACTCTGGGAGATGGTGAGGGGCAGAGACGCCTGGTGTGCTGCAGTCCATGGGGTCGCAGAGTCAGACATGACTGGGCAATTGAACAACAACAAACCTGGCCCTTGGTGCCAAAAAGATTGGGGATCACTGGTAAATTGTGAATGGTATCTATTCTGAACCTTGCTTATTCTGGTGCATAGACTTGGGAACATTGTGTTAAGCGTGGTTAATCTGTACTGATACTTCTCAGAGAGGTGAATATATGAGAAGCATATTTTAAAATGTACTTTAACTTTGGAAAATATCTTTTGCTATATATTGTTAAAAATGTTTGTGTAAACATAAACTGTACAAAAGAGACAATCCATGAATTATATATTTTAAGGACATTTCTTAACTACCAGCACTGAGATTCAAAATTGAAAAGAAAAAACAACTCATTATAACATAACTTCATCTTCAAGATCCCTACCCAGACCCTCTGCAACCTTAAAGCCTCCCACTTATTCCTGAAAGTCCGCCCATTTAGAGGAGAGATAAAAGTATTGGCATTTAGTTCAGGAGCAGACAAGACAAAGTGAAGCAGGTGGATGACCATGGATTTACATTTTCGATACGATTTCTAAGAGAATGATTTAAATACAAGTTTTTTACCGGGAAAATCTTAATGAATTCTTCCTCTTCTTTTTGACCTTGACTGATGTCCCTGCCCAGCTGGAGACTCTCAATTTAATGAGGGGAGGCTCAATTTCTGAGCAGCAGGCTCTGCTTTGAAACAGTCTTGTTCTCTTCTGAAAGCTCAAAGCTGCCTTCATGCAAGGACTACCGATTAAGAAATTATTCCTTCAAATGAAGGAGAAAAAAAAAAAAAAAAAAAAACCAGTTCCATAAGGGGCTTAGCACTGAGGACATTTGATTTTAAAAGAAAAACCCTCCCTTTCCTAATCTTCCTGATGCCCTGCCTTTGAAGGTATTTCCATTAACAGTAACCATAGTTCTGTGCTTTATTTTCAGTCATCAGCTTATTTTTCTGAATCTGTGATTTGCATTTCATAAAGATGACAGGCAAAAGGGCATTTCTGGCCTTCTGAATAATTAATCATAACTTTCTAGCAGTGCATTTTGAAAGGCCAGAAGTGAGTAAGTATTTACAATAGACGATGAAGGGTAGAGATGTGACTTACTGAGATCTCCCAGTTATTCAGAAACGTCCAGGGACCACCTGAACTTGGGAGTTTACCTAAGCCCAACCCTACCCTACCCTTAACTGGGTTCTGTTCCATGATTTTGAGCTTAAATTATAGATGTGTTTGTACATGTTTGGGATTCCCTGGCACCTCAGCTGGTAAAGAATCTACTTGCAATGCAACGCACAAGACTTCAGTTTGATTTCTGGTTTGGGAAGATCCCCTGGAGAGGGGATAGGCTACTCATTCCAGTATTCTTGGGCTTTACTAGTGGCTCAGATGGTAAAGAATTGTCCTGCGATGTGGGAGATCTGGGTTAGATCCCTGGGTTGGGGAGATCTCCTGGAGGAGGGCATGGCTACCCACTCCAGTATTCTTTCCTGGAAACTCCCATGGACAAAGGAGCCTGGTGGGCTACAGTCCATGGGGTCACAAAGAGTTGGACATGACTGAGTGATTAAGCACAGCACAGTACATGTTTAATAGAGGAATGGTTTAAGTATTTTTTAAAATGCTTTGCTGCTGCTGCTGCTGCTGTTGCTAAGTCGCTCCAGTCGTGTCCGACTCTGTGCGAACCCATAGACGGCAGCCCACCAAGCTCCTCCATCTCTGGGATTCTCCAGGCAAGAACACTGGAGTGGGTTGCCATTTCCTTTTCCAATGCATAAAAGTGAAAAGTGACAGTGAAGTAGCTCAGTCGTGTCCGACTCTTAGCGACCCCATGGACTGCAGCCTACCAGGCTCCTCCATCCATGGGATTCTCCAGGTGAGAGTGCTGGAGTGGGGTGCCATCGCCTTTTCCTTTATAGAATGTTAGGTCAAGTATTTATGACTGATCCTAAGCATGACTTCTACAAAATGTGGCATGAGTCTATTCAAGTTTTGCTCTACTCCTAGACTTCCCACTATAATAATCTTCAGACTCTGGGAAAAATAAGTCATATGCTATTTATTTTTGAGGCTTCTACAAGATCTAATGGTAAGTCTTAAATGCATTACATGTATGTTACTGTTACTGTTAAGTCACTTCAGTCGTGTCCGACTCTGTGCAACCCCATAGACGGCAGCCCACCAGGCTCCCCCGTCCCTGGGATTCTCAAGGCAAGAACACCGGAGTGGGTTGCCATTTCCTTCTCCAGTGCATGAAAGTGAAAAGTGAAAAGTGAAAGTGAAGTCTCTCAGTCGTGTCCGACTCTTAGCGACCCCATGGACTGCAGCCCACCAGGCTCCTCCGTCCATGGGATTTTCCAGGCAAGAGTACTGGAGTAGGGTGCCATTGCCTTCTCTGGCATTACATGTATAGAAGATTTAATTGCAATTCAACTTTTAAACATTCTTTAAAAAATCTTTGTTGAACTGTTTTCACTACTCCTCTCTCAATGTAAGGGCACAAATTAAACTTAAGCTTAATTCCCCTCATGAAGATAAAGAAATGTTTCCCATTCTTTTCTTAGAACATTTACTTAAGGAAACACAAAACTGTAAGTTCTTCCTCTGTCTCTTTGAAATGTATGTAAATCTTTTTTTACATATGTTTATTGTTTTTTTTTCCATATACTAGTTGTCAAAAGTTAAATGGGCCTCTTGACAACTTTACAACCTGGAATATCTTTCTCCAGGACCTAGGAACTCTTTTCTTGAAATAAAATTATCTAGGGAGCTATGTCCCTATCTCTTAGCTTTAGGGCAAGGGTAGGAACCTAACTTTGGTGGATACTAGACTCCAAGTTGCAAACATGCCTCTGTCATAAAGATATGAAGAGTTTATTTTCCTTTGGGTAAAGCCAATTAACTAACATATTATAACCTTCCTTATCAAGCGTATTTAGAATGAACCGTGTATGACAAATAGAAGTGTCAACTTAAGGACTAATTATTATTTATTGAATGTAGGAAAGAATTTTTCTCTCTCCTACAAAGGTTCTTTCGGCTGATCGAATTATCTAATTGATGTGTGACAGATTAACAGGAAAAAGTAAGATGTAATTTTATATGTGTGGGAATCCCACATACCTGAAATGTTCAAAGACCCCCACATACATGAGACATTCGAAGATAAGAAGAGAAAATGAAGTACATATGCCATCCTAAGCTAAGGAATGGTTAGGCACCTTGGGTTTTTAAAGACAGGAGAGTAAGTCAGAGGATGGTAAGAAGTGTAGATAATCTGAAAATTAGATGTTTGTTCTGCCATGCAGATGGGCCACTGAAATTAACTTTATTCCTAGGAATAACTATTATTCTGGGAAAGACCCCCAAGTTAAGTTCTTCTAGGTAACTAGTGGAGGGGGTGGCAAAATTTTCCCTTAAGCTTGCAAGGCATCTAATGCCTTCTGCTCAAAATCAGACATGACTTAGCCACTGAGCAACAACAGTGACAGTAATAACAGCTCAAAATAATCGATGTGCCAAAGTGCCCCTTTTGGGGAGGCTCTTTATCAAACTCTTCAGGAACAAATATTTGTAATAGGTAGTTTTTATTTTCTTTCTTTGAAATCTCTGAGTAGATTTCCTGTGATGTACATTACATTCTGGCATAATGCTAATTCAATAATAAAATTATTTTCTTTGTCTATTACCTTTATGAATATCTAGGTCTTCTGGATAGAGAGAAGGTTTTGTTTTTAATTATATTTCCCCACTGTCAATAATACTACCCCCAACCCCCCCCCCCCCCAACCCCACCCCACCCCACCGGCCCGGTACTGACTCCCCAACCTCCCACACATAATTTCTCCAGAAATAACCTGTGACAAACCTGGAGAAATAGGGAGACAGGAAGTTGAGTAGTGAGTCTGTAGATACTGTAGTAACAAACTTTATTAAACATCATGCTCATATAACAGGGAGGAAGATAGTGATGATAGGCAAAAATGTGCATCTCATATTGAGAATATGCATGTGTGGCCATAATTTATCATGCAGATTTTTTTTTTCTGTTGCACTGAGTCTTGGTTGCTATGTGCAACCAAGTTCTCTAGTTGCGTTGAGCAAGCTTCTCATTGTTGCTTCTCGTGTTGCAGAGCACGGATTCTCGTTCAGGGAAGGTAGGAGAATTCCAACAGAGCGGTCTTATTCTTGGAGGAGGATGCACACTAGGATTTATTATGATATGGTATTTTAAAAGCAAAATGATAGATATTCAATTATCTATCATCGTTATCCAATGAAGCACGAGTGGGCTTTAGTAGCTGCAGCACGTGGGTCTTGTAGTTGCGGTGCATGGTCTTAGTTGCCCTGAGGCATGTGGGATCTTCCCAGACTGGGGATAGAACCCTTGTCCCCTGCCTCATCAGGCAGAGTCTTAACCACTGCACCACCAGGGAAGTCCATATCATGAAGATTTACTGGACTTTGGTGGCAAGTTTTTCTCTTATCTCCCCTTCTGGGACACTAAAAGGCTCCCCAGTGCCACAAAGAATGAGTCAAGTGTGGTTTTGATTTAATGAGTATCTTTTGCTTGAACGTGTTGGCCTTTTTCTTTCATATAAACAGCATCCCCATTTCTTTCCAATAATAATAATAATAACAAAGTTATAAAACAGAGAAGCCCAAACACATTTTCTTCCCAACAGTTATTTTGTCAAATGTGTCCCCTCTTAATATCTATTTCTTGTGACATCCCAGTGAAAGTATTTTGTGTGCATTTTTGTGATCTTTAAGTGGGAATGACAGTGTTTCCTGCTGATAACCTGGGTGTGTTGGGAAGTGTGCGACCAGGGTCTTTGTCTCACCAACAATGAAAGGGAGAAAAATCTTACAACAAGCCATTAGTTTTAGGAAGTGTTGGAAAAGTAAACACAATCATTAAGCGCAGTTAGCAACAATTTTCCTTTATTCTGTACATAATAAATTTGTTTGCTTTCTGTTTCTTTTCACAAAGTCAATAGCCTTGATTGTGCCTCTTTTGGGATCAATTTCAAAGAGCTTGTGTCTGGTTTTAAACTTTTAAAGTCAGGCTTAATTATTCAAGCAGATGCTGTCCGCTCTATGAGACTGTCAGACAAAAACAACTTAAGGAAAAACCACCCTCCCCATGGTGAGCTCAATTCCCCCAGAGATGAAAATTTCTGAAGCAATATCTGGCACTAGTCATTAATTCGCACCAGCAAAATACTAAATAAATAAAAGGGTGTGTTTTTCTTGGGTTTAAGTTTCACATGTCATCAATTCACAGAGGAGTACTGTTCTATACTATATAGTCAGGTAGTAACAATTTACAAAGAAACATTTTATCCAGAAAGTCCAATTACCTATCATTTGGCTTTTAAAATACCATAGTCATAATAAATCCTGGGGTATGCACTTCTCCAGAATAAGGCTGTTAGAATTCTCTTCACAGAAGCCATCTGGTTCTGATTTTCCATAGAATTTCAATAGAAAAAGAAGCCTGAATACCATGTCAATTCTGAGCAACTCTGCTTGTACAAACTTTTGAGAGATGTTATCGCAGGCTTCTGTCTCTTAAAAGTAATAGAAAAATAGTTACCTATTCCAGCTCAAAAATAACTTCTCAACAATATTTCATGCTAATCTTTCTTTAACTTAAGCTCTGATTTAGTGTTGTGATTCCACTTTGCAATACATGTCAGAGATTATTTCTGATAAAATGATGAGGTTTAATTTAAACCTTGTAATTACAAGTTCAAGTTAGTTTTGTTGCTAAGATCTGGACTGTGTTCTGTTCTAATGAAAAGAGAAGGAGATAAGGTTCTAATTCGTCTGTTTTTATTTTTTCCAAGAATCAGAGCTGGTGTGGAGGAAACCTCAGTATGTCAGGAGAGCAGTATGTTGCTATGAATTCAGTCCATTCTGCAAGTAACGAAGGACTTGGGTCCAGTTTCCTGTACTAGTCTGGGGGCCAGGAATATGTGCTAAGTTGCCTTAGTCATGTCTGACTCTTTGTGACCCTATGGACTGTAGCCGACCAGGCTCCTCTGTCCAGGGGATTCTTCAAGCAAGAATACTTGGGTTGCCATGTCCTCTTTCAGGGCATCTTCTGGACCCAGGGATCAAACTCAAGTCATTTATGTCTCTGCATTTTCAGGCAGTTTCTTTACCTCTGGTGCCACCTGGGAGGGAGATGCCATATGGATCTTTAACTTTGATATTCTAGTGAAGGACAGAGAAGCAGAGTTCTCTGGGAGCCCAGATGAGGGGTACATGGAGGGGATGCTCAGGGTCAGGTAAGGAAAAACAGGTGATGAGAGGATACAGGGCACTTAGGCAAAGGGGAGCAGAGGTGGAGAGGCACGGAACAAAGCATGCCGGAAAACTGGGACTTAATGCAACCTGTAGACAGTGAGAGCACTCCTTGGAGAGAACAGGGGCTGCAAAAGGGCTCTTGGCAGGTGATGATGGGGGAGAAGTAGGCAAAGACCCGACCGGAAGAGCATCATGTGACACTTCAGACCTTTATCCTCAGTAGGATACTTTAACAGGTCTCTTGAGAATACATTTATTAACATCATTAATAGGCCTGGTTTACAATTGATAACAAATAGCGATAATATAATATTTTAAACATTTCTACCACTTTTAAGGTACGATGCATGTTGTTCTTGTTCAGTCAGTAAGTCATGTCCGATTCTTTGTGACCCCATGGACTGTAGCCCGCCAGGCTCCTCTGTCCATGGAGTTCTCCAGGCAAGAATACTGGGGTGGGTTGCCATTCCCTTTCCTAAGGGATCTTCCCAACCCAGGGACCGAACCTGGGTCGCCCACATTGCAGGCACATTCTTTGCCATCTGAGTCACTTGAATCAGCCAAGGGCCTTTTAATGTAGCCTGTTAAGCAAGAAAGAAAAAGTAAAGGAGTGTTTTACCTTTTGAGAACAGAAACATTGCAACATTGAGAAGCCAACTAGCAAATTTAGCCTCAAGCTCTACTATTTATCATCTCTGACCTGTCGATCCAACTCTGTTACAGAAAACTGACAGAAGCAGGGCTTGACTTATGATTTACTTGTGCCAAGACCTAAAAGAAACTTTTAAGCCCCTGGAACTAATAGCTTATATACTGACCTACAGAATATAGGATCAATAGAATTCAAAGCAAATTCACACTTGAGCTTAGCAGAATGACATTGTACTGAACAAAGTCATCTATCTCAGTGTCTTGTTTAAAAGTTTTCATCTCTTCTCTTGAGACTGCATTTTAATAAGATGACCTGAAATGGTTTGGAGGCATAGAGATTTGTGAATAATTGAAAAAATATTTTTTTGGCATAAACAGAAACAAAAATTTATTCTTTAGCAGTTCTAGAAGCTAGAAGCCCTAAGTCTGGTGGGGCTGTGTTCCCTCTTTGGGTTCTGGGGAGAGACGTTATTTCCTTTCTTTACTAGCTTCCAGTGAAAAATGCTGTTCTCTCCAAAGCTTATTATTGCTACTTTTCCTAATTGTTTAAAATAAGATGATCTTGGTCATACCAATTGTGAGTAAATTTATTAATTCATTCCTTTCAAGAACAAAAGAAAAAAATCTGGAAAGCATAACTACCTTTGAGTTGACTGCTTTTTGTGCTTTTAGGAAATGGAAAAATAATGCATTGATAAATAACACTTATACCAGCCATTGGTAAATTAGTCTCTGTTTTATTAAAATGAGATTTCTCCTTCAATAGTTATATTTAATATTCTTACCTTTCCAGATAAACAATGATAATAGTTTGGTATATATTCTTTCACACCCTTATTCTGTACTCTTATAGATATATGTGAACATACATGGGCTTTTGTTTCCTGGTTTACAAAATCAGAATCTTAATAACATATCATTATTTTTACTTCATTATTATTCCATACTACATATCACATATTATTAGTCTGCAGTTTGCTTTCTTTGAAGTCAACTTTACACATGGTCCTTTCCAGACGCCCCCGACTGATCTCCCCACAGTTCCCCTTAGCAAAGCAGGGCCTGGAGACCACACCCACAATGGTGGTGGGATAAGAAGTTCCCTATGCCAGGGAGCGAATGTAGTTCAGGCAGGCGGGGTTGGGAGGTGGCAGCCATTCCTTCAGCGGCGGTTACGGAGACTTTCCGAAGGAAGTGCATGCTAGAGAAAAAGACACACCACCACGATATGAATAAAGGCAGTACCTGGATGTTTGACTTGTTAAAGTAAACATGCCTGATGAGTATTTCTGAGCTGCTTTCTACCTCTAATAAGGATCTCTCCTCTTGCCAGTCACTGGTAATCAAGAGTATACTGTCTTTCTCCTCTTTCCCCTGCATGTTTGATGATTTTGTCTATCTCCAACATTTTCTCGTTTCTTTCAACACTTGCTAAAGAAAATTCTGTATTATATGGATGAAATCTTAAGTAATAGGGACTCCATGTCTACCCACCTGCTTGGGTCAGAATATCCATGGAAGGTGGTTGAAGGCACAGCTCTGGATTTGCAAACTCTGTGTAACCGGATTAGAGAAGGCAATGGCAACCCACTCCAGTATTCTTGCCTGGAGAATCCCTTGGATAGAGAAACCTGGTGGGCCACAGTCTGTAGAGTCGTAAAAAGTCGGACACTACTGAAGCGACTTCACATGCACGCGTGTGTAGCTGGATGGTTCAGACCAGAACTTTGGCATCATTTAGGGGGAGAAAACTTTTAAATTCTTCCTTAGTAACAAAACTTATTCTTAGCACCTTCACTTCTACCAGCTTGTTTTAGGACTTCATTACCTTTTTTTCCTGGATAATTGTAATAGCCTCTTAACTGATTCCCCTCACCCATCCTTCCTGCCTTCAAAGTATGTTGCAAAGATCCACCAACATAACATAAGAGCAATGGTTATCAATTGCCTGCACTGGCCCCCTCTGTCTACAAGATAAAATCAAATCCTCTTTTCGGGCACTGATACCCTTTTATCACATTCTGACTCTCATATGCAATTTTGGTCCCGTCTCTCAACAGAGTTCAGCCAAATCAGTGTCCTCACTGTTTCCTTTGTGCCACCTGTGATTGCCCATCTGTCCCTTTGTTTATCCCATTTTTGGTTCCTGGAAGAATATTCTCCATGTCTGTATGGAAAAAAGTTCTTCCCATTGCAAGTGGAAAGCTGTCATCTTTCCATGTCTAACATAAACTTTTCATATTTCACAGAAGAACATCCGAATTTTGGGGAATACTCAGCTTTAGCCATTCACGGTTTGGGGGAAGATTGACCAACATGAGATGTATACTCTGAAATAGGTAGTCATGGGACAGACAGACTTGTGGAGTCTCCTAGCAGTGTGCCTGTTAAGCAGGTAACAGCAGGGATGAACCACATTCACCCCTGTGGTAATCACCCCGGGCCCAGCCCTGATGGGAAACTGTGTTCATTTTCCTTTCACTGAGTCCAGCCCTTGAAAGCCTCCTAGCTTACTGCCTTTCTAAGCATGGCTGTTTCACCTGCCCCCTCCCACCCTCTTTCTCTGAGCTGCTTCACCCACTTCCTGTACATCACCTTTGGTCATATTTCTTAGGCAGAGTAAATTGTTTCATACCAGGAGAGGTTCTGGTCCCCTATCTCCAAGGCTGAGTCATGACTCTGAGGGCTTTCCTTACTGTTCTGAACAGATGTGTATTTCTATGGGGCATGGTTTTTTGTGCGTGGTCACTTCTGCTTCCTTGTATAGCAGTTACCCATGCAGTGTATTGACGTGTTCTGACATGCGTCTGTCTGAGATGGAAACCATGTCTCAGTCGTGTCCAACCTGATGACCATCTTGAGTGCTCTGGAGCTCTAGAAGGAGAAATAAGGACAACTGTTGCCAGGACTCTGTTGCACTTTAATATATTTTCTCACAAGCTTAGTTATTTTCTGAATGTTCCATGCCTTGGCAAAATATGGGTATAGTATGTCTCTGACTGCTATAACAAATTAGCAAAAACTTAAAGGCTTAAAACAACATACATCTATTCCCTTTCAGTGATGGAGGCCAGTCATCTGAAATCAGTGTCTCTGGGCTAAAGTAGCATTATCATTCTTTTAGAGGTGCAGGGGAATGATTTCCTCGAATTTTTCCCCTTCAGGTTGTTGCCTGCATTCTTGGTCTCATGGCCCCGTCCTCACATCATTTCAAGTTCTTGCTTTTGTCTTTACATCTCTTTCTTTCTTTTATGACCCGTGCATGCTAAGTTGCTTCAGCCATGTCCAGCTCTTTGCAATCCCATGGACTGCAGGACTCCAGGCTTCTCTGTCTTTCCTTATCTCCCAGAGTTTGCTCAAACTCATGTCCATCTAGTTATTGATGCCATCCAACCATCTCATACTCTGCTGTCCCCTTCTCCTCCTGCCTTCAATCTTTCCCAGCATCAAGGTCTTTTCCAATGAGTCAACTCTTCACATCAGGTGGCCAAAGTATTGGAGTTTCAGCATCAGTCCTTCCAATGAATATTCAAGGTTGCTTGCCTTTAAGATTGACTTGTTTGGTCTCCTTGTTGTCCAAGAGACTCTTAAGAGTCTTCTCCAGCACTGCAGTTCAAATGCATCAGTTCTTTAAATCAGTAAAGCTTTCTTGATGGTCCAGCTTTCACATCTGTACATGAGTACTGGAAAAACCATAGCTTTGACTATACAAAGCTTTGTTGGCAAAGGGAAACACTAGGGTGTATCTGAATTCAACATGACTGGTTTTTCTATAAGAAGAGGAGATTAAAAAACATACACACACAGAAAGATCAGTCAGAACAAACCTTTCCCTAAGTGGAGGAGCGAGCCATCAAGAGAATCCCATTATGTCAACATCTTGATCATGGACTTTCAGACTCCAGAACCCTAAGGCTATCAGTTTCTATTGTTTAAGTTTCTACTGTTAAGTTTCTATTGCCCCGTGTTTGGCACTACGTTGCAGAAGCCCTAGTACTGCAGGCTGAACGTTCTTGTCCCCCCAAAATTCATATGTGAAGTGTTAATTACTCAGTAGTGTCTGACTCTTTGTGATCCCATGGGCTATAGTCTGCCAGGCTCTTCTGTCCATAGAATTCTCCAGGCATGAATTTTGGAGTGAATTACCATGCCCTTCTCCAGGGGAACTTTCTGACCCAGGGCCCTGGTCTCCTGCATTGCGAGCAGATTCTTTACTGCCTGAGCCACCAGGGAAGCCACATATTGAAGGCTTAATTTCATAATGAGGGGATTTGGGGGTGAAGTTTTTGGAGGGTGATTAGGTGATCAATAGGATTGATGTCCTTTACAATCCATGGGGTCGCACAACTGGACACAACTGAGTTGGACTCAACTGAGTGACTGAACAACAACAGAAGATTGGTGTCCTTATAAGAGAGACCCCAGAGGGCTCCCTCACCACTTCTGTAAGGTAAGGACACAGAAGTAAGACCCCCATTCCTGAACTGGAAAGCTCTCACCAGATACCAGATACACTGATGCTTCTATCTCAAACTTCCAGCGTTCAAGTCTGTGAGAAATAGGTTTCTCTTGTTGATAAGCCACAATCTATGGATTTTGTTATAGCAGCAGGAATGAACTGAGACACCTCACTAACTAATTGGCATGGTCTGTCCAGCAGGGAAACCCAGCTGACGCCCAGCAGCTCCACTGGTTGAGCTGGAAAACATCTCAGAGAAGAAAAGAGGAAACTCAGCTCAATGGCCATGGGGACACAAGGCTCTTTCCAGGGTCACATGAGTCCTTGGCTCAGGAACCCGAGTTTCCAGAATTTTGGTGAGAGTTGATTCACATTTGGTTGAACTCAGCCTAGTGGTGAAAATCCCATAGCTTGTGGGTCTGTCTGGTATTTATGATGAGTAAGTCATGAAATACTTTCTTGTGTTGCTTTTGTGTTTCTAGAAAATAATAATAATAATTGACAATGCTTTTGATGCCACATAAGTAAAAAAGTATTGTTTAAAACTGTGTGATCTGGGACTTACCTGATGGTTCAGTGGTTAAGAATCCACCTTCCAATGCAAGGAACACTTGTTTGGTCCCTGGCTGGGAAACTAAGATCCCACATGCTTGGAGCAACTAAATCTACATGCTGCAATTAGAGAGACATCATGCAGCAACTAGAGAAGCCTGTGAGCTACAATAAAGTCTCAGTGCAGGTCAAAAAATCTGATAAATAAAAAAAATTTTTAAAGCACTATGACAAAAAACTGTAATCTGTATGAAATGAAAGTAAAAGGTATGTCTATACCTAGGTAGGAATATTTTTTAGGTGCTTTGCGATTCCTCTAATAATTGTTTCTGAGGGTTCAGGGGTGCTATGCTTATGCCAACACTTGTAGAAAAGTCTGCAATTCACAAAAGCACATAAAGTTCAAAGCACTATTTAAATGTTTATAAATTAAAGAATCCAGTACAGTCAATTATCTAAATGTGAAGAAACATATTATAAGAGTTATATGTATGGAAAAGAAAATATCATCTGTTACCTGCTGAGTCTCCTTTTTCATGTATTTTCAGGTCAGTTCCTGGATTATTTTTTCTAAGTTTTTGATTTGTTCCTCATATGTCAACTTTTATTGTCACCTTGCTTATTTAACTTGTAGGCAGAGTACATCATATGAAATGGCAGGATGAATGAAGCACAAGCTGGAATAAGATTTCCGGGTGAAATATCAATAACCTCAGATATGCAAATGACCCCATCGTTATGGCAGAAAGTGAAGAGGAGCTAAAGAGCCTCTTGATGAAAGTAAAAGAGAAGAGTGAAAAAGCTGGCTTAAAACTCAACATTTAAAATATGAAGACCATGGCAAAGATCATGGCCCCATCACTTCATGGCATATAGACAGGGAAACAATGGAAATAGTGACACACTTTATTTACTTGGGCTCCAAAATCACTGCAGATGGTGACTGCAGCCATGAAATTAAAACTCTTCTCCTTGGAAGAAAAGCTATGACCAACTTAGACAGCATATTATAAAGCAGAGACATGTCTTTGCCAATAAAGGTCTGTCTAGTCAAATCTATGGTTTTTCCAATAGTCATGTATGGATGTAAGAGTTGGACTATAAAGAAAGCTGAGCACTGAAGAATTGATGCTTTTGAACTGTGGTGTTGGAGAAGACTCTTGAGAGTCCCTTGGAATGTAAGATCAAACTAGTCCATCCTAAAGGAAATCATTCCTGAATATTCATTGGAAGGACTGATGCGGAAGCTGAAGCTCTAATACTTTGGCCACCTGATGCAAAGAGCTGACTCATTGCAAAGGACCCTGATGCTGGGAAATATTGAAGGCAGAAGATGGGGATGACACAGGATGAGGTGGTTAGATGGCTTTGCTGACTCGATGGACATGAGTTTGAGTAAGCTCTGGGAGTTGGTGATGGACAGGGAAGCCTGGCGTGCTACAGTCCTTGGATCTGCAAAGAGTTGGACACGACTGAGCAACTGAACTGACTGCCCAATGTCAAATTTTTCTCTGTTCTTGAGTTCATTAGAGAGTGCGAAACCATGCTTTCCTAAGCACAACTTCTTCCAACAAGGTGGTTGGGGATACTTTGAATAGAACATCGATTCAGGTCAGTTTGTTGCTCATGGTGTTATCAGTAGGTCCAGGAACTGATGCTTCTTTTTCATGTTGTTGGCATTAGGACAGGAGGACTGAGAA
Source organism: Budorcas taxicolor (assembly GCF_023091745.1). Classification (NCBI taxonomy): domain Eukaryota; kingdom Metazoa; phylum Chordata; class Mammalia; order Artiodactyla; family Bovidae; genus Budorcas; species Budorcas taxicolor. Next base: position 67,718,231 of record NC_068929.1, on the reverse strand, counting down.
GGTAGAATGTGTATCTTAATCCTGGAAATGTCTTTAAACACTTAGTAACCTGATTCCCTGAACAATCCTATTTAAAATCATGTAGTACAAATAAATACCCATTCTCCTGATTATGTTGATAACTTGAAAATAGGCAACCTCTCAAGTTCTTCCTGAAATTTCTGTCCACTTCTTTGGTCCTTGTTCATGGGGTTTTTAACCATGAATGACTGAAGTGAATATGCCAAATGTCTCATCTCCTTTTCCCCATTACCCTGTCCTCTTGTCTGTCACAGGAAACAGGACTAGTGTGCTTGCCAGACATGGGTGAGTAAAACAGTGGAACAAAGGAAAATGCTTTGAGTAATATCAGCTACAGTTTTGTTTTGTTTTGTTTTTTTCAGTGTGGGCCATCTTCTAGACAGCATTCTGGGCACTCTCTCCAATATACAAAATATTGCATATTTCCACAACATTTCAGCAAAGTGAGTATGAGCAAAGAATTATCTTACAAAAGAGACAAGATAGAGTAATTGTGAAGGGCTTTCCTGGTGGTTCAGTGGTAAAGATTCCACCTGTCAATGCATGAGACAGCTTTAATTACTGAATCAGGAAGATATCATGTGCCACAGAGCAACTAAATCTGTATGCCACAACTACTGGCCTATAAGTAGTTTCTTTTTTTTTTTTCTTAAACATTTTATTCATGTTCTAGAGTGGTTCTGTGTTTGCTTTTTTCCAATCATTAGGAGAGTGGTTGGGGAGAACTGAATCCATCACTACTTTGATGACACAGTTAAGATTCCAGATTCACATTGCCAGGTGCCAAGAATTCCCTCTAAATGCTACAATCAAGTCAGCCTCCATATACATTTCTTTTCACTGAACACAGCAATGCCCTTTGGTATCCCGGAAGTGTAATCACATCCTAGTTCAGTATTTCTCCAGGTAAAGCAGCTGTTTGGAATTGAATGCTCCCCTTGTTTTTTGTCTTATAAACTGAACTGTATCTTCATACTTCATTCCACATTCAGTGAAAGCCAAGTACAACCAGTATAGATGCCCTTCCCAACTAAGCTTGTATGCCCTTCTAGAACTCCTGTTCTAGAGCTTAGGAGCCTCAACCACTGAGCCCACAGGCTGCAACTACTAAAGCTCTCACATCCTAGAACCCGCGCTCCACAACAAGAGAAGCCACTGCAACAAGAAGCCCCATGCAGCCCAAGTAGAGAGTAGCCCCTGCTTATCTCAACTAAAGAAAAACCCGCCCAGCACTGAAGCCCCAGCACAGCCAAATATGAACTAATAAATAAGCAAATAAGTAAAATTATTAAAAATGACAATTCTCAAGGCACTTTCTGGGTCAGTATGCCTTCTGCCTATGGCACTGAGTCTAACTGAGAATGAGGTGCTGAGGCATTGGGGGTTATTGCGCCATCATGATTGAATTACATGTAAATATGTGTTCAATTAGCTGCCTTTCCACTAGACTTGGGCTTCACAAAGGCTGCTGCTGCTGCCGCTAAGTCGCTTCAGTCATGTCCAACTAAAGGCAGGGGTAGTGAATAACTTTTTACCACTGAATTCCCAACATATGGAAAGAGTTCTGGGACGTAAGAGAGGCTCAAGCTCTATGTAAGAATGAATGAAATTGGAGGCACAGATGTAGACAATGCACTTGTAGACACAGCGGGGGGGGGGGGGGAGAAAGTGGGAAGGATGGGGAATGTAGCGTCAATATTTGTACACTATCAGCTGTAAGATGCATAGCTGGTGAGAAGTTGCCATGTAGCAGAGGGAGCCCAGTCTGATGCTCTGTGATGACCTGGAGGGGTGGGATAGAAGGAGGGGAGGGAGGCTAGAAAAGGAGGTATAATTATGGCTGATTTGGGGTCTTCTCTGTGGCTTTGATAGTAAAGAATCTGCCTGCGATGCAGGAGATGCAGGTTCAATCTCTGGGTTGGAAAGATCCCCTGGAGAAGGAAATAGCTACCCACTCCAGTATTCTTTTTATTTTTATTTATTTTTATATTTTTAGCTTTTTATTTATTTATTTTTAAAATTTATTTATTTTAATTGGAGGCTAGTTACTTTACAATATTGTATTGGTTTTGCCATACATCAACATGAATCCACCACAGGTGTACACGTGTTCCCCATCTTGAATCCCCCACCAGCCTCCCTACCCATACCATCCCTCTGGGTAATCCCAGTGCACCAGCCACGAGCATCCTGTATCATGCATGGAACCTGGACTGGAAATTCATTTCACATATGATAATATACATGTTTCAATGCCATTGTCCCAAATCATCCCACCCTCGCCCTCTCCCACAGAGTCCAAAAGACTGTTTTATACATCTGTGTCTCTTTTGCTGTCTCGCAACAGGGTTATCGTTACCATCTTTCTAAACTTCATATATATGCATTAGTATACTGTATTGGGGTTCTGGCTTACTTCACTCTGTATTATAGGCTCCAGTTTCATCCACCTCATTAGAACTGATTCAAATGTATTCTTTTAATGGCTGAGTAATACTCCATTGTGTATATGTACCACAGCTTTCTTATCCATTCATCTGCTGATGGACATTTAGGTTGTTTCCATGTCCTGGCTATTATAAACAGTGCTGTGATGAACATTGGGGTACACGTGCCTCTTTCAATTCTGGTTTCCTTGGTATGTATGCCCAGCAGTGGGATTGTTGGGTCATAAGGCAGTTCTATTTGCAGTTTTCTAAGGAATCTCCACACTGTTCTCCATAGTGGTTGTACTAGTTTGCATTCCCATCAACAGAGTAAGAGGGTTCCTTTTTCTCCACATCCTCTCCAGCACTTATTGCTTGTAGACTTTTGGATAGCAGCCATTCTGACTGGCATGAAATGGTATCCCATTTTGGTTTTGATTTGCATTTCTCTGATAATGAGTGATGTTGAGCATCTTTTCATGTGTTTGTTAGCCATCTGTATGTCTTCTTTGGAGAAATGTCTGTTTAGTTCTTTAGCCCATTTTTGGTTGGGTCGTTTATTTTTCAGGAATTGAGCTGCAGGAGTTGCTTGTATATTTTTGAGATTAGTTGTTTGCCAGTTGCTTCATTTACAGTTATTTTCTCCCATTCTGAAGGCTGTCTTTTCACCTTGCTTATAGTTTTCTTTGTTGTGCACAAGCTTTTAATTTTAATTAGGTCCCATTTATTTATTTTTGCTTTCATTTCCAATATTCTGGGAGGTGGGTCATAGAGGATCCTGCTGTGATTTATGTTGGAGAGTGTTTTGCCTATGTTCTCCTCTAGGAGTTTTATAATTTCTGGTCTTACACTTTGATCTTTAATCCATTTTGAGTATTTTTGTGTATGGTGTTAGAAAGTGTTCTAGTTTCATTCTTTTACAAGTGGTTGACCAACTTTCCCAGCACCATTTGTTAAAGAGATTGTCTTTTCTCCATTGTATATTCTTGCCTCCTTTGTCGAAGATAAGGTGTCCATAGGTGTGTGGATTTATCTCTGGGCTTTCTATTTTGTTCCATTGATCTATATGTCTGCCTTTGTGCCAGTACCATACTGTCTTGATGACTGTGGCTTTGTAGTAGAGTCTGATGTCAGGCAGGTTGATTCCTCCAATTCCATTCTTCTTTCTCAAGATTGCTTTGGTTATTCAAGGTTTTTTGTGTTTCCACACAAATTGTGAAATTATTTGTTCTAGCTTTGTGAAAAATACCTTTGGTAGCTTGATAGGGATTGCATTGAAGCTATAGATTGCTTTGGGTAGTATACTCATTTTCACTATATTGATTCTGCTGATCCATGAACACGGTATATTTCTCCATCTATTAGTGTCCTCTCTGATTTCTTTCATCAGTGTTTTATAGTTTTCTATATATAGGTCTTTAGTTTCTTTAGGTAGATATAATCCTAAGTATTTTATTCTTTTCATTGAAATGGTGAATGGAATTGTTTCCTTAATTTCTCTTTCTATTTTCATTATTAGTGTATAGAAATGCAAGGGATTTCTGTGTGTTGATTTAATATCCTGCAAATTTACTATATTCATTGATTACCTCTAAGAATTTTCTGGTGAAGTCTTTAGGGTTTTCTATGTAGAGGATCATGTCATCTGCAAACAGTGAGAGTTTTACTTCTTTTTTTCCCAATCTGTATTCCCTTTTTTTTCTTTTTTCCCCCTGCTCTGATTGTTGTGGCCCAAACTTCCAAAACTATGTTGAATAGCAGTGGTGTGAGTGGGCACCCTTGTCTTGTTCCTGACTTTAGGGGAAATGCTTTCAATTTTTCACCATTGAGGATGTTTGCTGTGGGTTTGTCATATATAGCTTTTATTATGTTGAGGTATGTTCCTTCTATTCCTGCTTTCTGGAGAGTTTTTATCATAAATGGATGTTGAATTTTGTCAAAGGCTTTCTCTACATCTATTGAGATAATCATATGGCTTTTATTTTTCCATTTGTTAATGTGGTGCGTTACATTGATTGACTTGCGGATATTGAAGAATCCTTGCATCCCTAGGATAAAGCCCACTTTGTCATGGTGTATGATCTTTTTAATGTGTTGTTGGATTCTGATTGCTAGAATTTTGTTAAGAATTTTTGCATCTATGTTCATCAGTGATACTGGCCTGTAGCTTTCTTTGTTTGTGACATCTTTCTCAAGTTTTGGTATTAGGGTGATGGTGGCCTCATAGAATGAGTTTGGAAGTTAACCTTCCACTGCAATTTTCTGGAAGAGTTTGAGTAGGATAGGTGTTAGCTCTTCTCTAAAGTTTTGGTAGAATTCAGCTGTGAAGCCATCTGGACCTGGGCTTTTGTTTGCTGGAAGATTTCTGATTACAATTTCAATTTCCATGCTTGTGATAGGTCTGTTAAGATTTTCTATTTCTTCCTGGTTCAGTTTTGGAAAGTCGTACTTTTCTAAGAATTTGTCCATTTCTTCCAAGTTGTCCATTTTACTGGCATATAATCACTGATCGTAGTCTCTCATGATCCTTTGTATTTCTGTGTTGTCTATTGTGATCTCTCCATTTTCATTTCTAATTTTATTGATTTGATTTTTCTCCCTTTGTTTCTTGATGAGTCTGGCTAACGGTTTGTCAATTTTATTTATCCTTTCAAAGAACCAGCTTTTGGCTTTGTTGATTTTTGCCATGGTCTCTTTTGTTTCTTTTGCATTTATTTCTACCCTAATTTTTAAGATTTCTTTCCTTTGACTAACCCTGGGGTTCTTATTTTCTTCCTTTTCTAGTTTCTTTAGGTGTAGAGTTAGGTTACTTATTTGACTTTTTTTTGTTGTTTCCTGAGGTATGCCTATATTGCTATTTGCCTTCCCCTTAGCACTGCTTTTACAGTGTCCCACAGGTTTTGGGTTGTTGTGTTTTCCTTTTCATTCATTTGTATGCATACTTTGTTTTCTTTTTTGATTTTTTTCTGTGATTTGTTTGTTATTCAGCAGCATGTTACTCAGCCTCTCTATGTTGGAATTTTTAATAGTTTTTCTCCTGTAATTGAGATTTATCTTACTGAATTGTGGTCAGATAAGATGCTTGGAATGATTTCAGGATTTTTTTTTGTTTTTTTTTTTTTTTTTTTACCAAGGCTAGATTTATGGCCCAGGATGTGATCTATCCTGAAGAAGGTTCCATGTGTTCTTGAGAAAAAGGTGAAATTCATTGTTTTGGGGTGAAATGTCCTATAGATATCAATGAGGTCTAATTGGTCTATTGTATCATTTAAAGTTTGTGTTTCCGTGTTAATTTTCTGTTTAGTTGATCTATCCATAGGTATGAGTGGGGTATAAATGTCTCCCACTATTATTGTGTTATTGTTGATTTCCCCTTTCATACTTGTTAGCATTTGTCTTACATATTGTGGTGCTCCTATGTTGGGTGCATATATATTTATAATTGTTATATCTTCTTCTTGTATTGATCCTTTGATCATTATGTAGTATCCTTCTTTGTCTCTTTTCACAGCCTTTGTCTTAAAGTCTATTTTATCTGATACGAGTATCGATACTCCTGCTTTCTTTTGGTCTCTATTTGCATGGAATATCTTTTTCCAGCCCTTCACTTTCAGTCTGTATGTCCCTTGTTTTGAGGTGGGTCTTCCCTGGTGGCTCAGAGGGTAAAGCATCTGTCGACAATCCAGGAGATCCAGCTTTGATCCCTGGGTTGGGAAGATCCCCTGGAGAAGGAAATGGCAATCCACTCCAGGACTATTGCCTGGAAAATCCCATGGACAGAGGAACCTGGTAGGCTACGGTCCATGGGGTCGCAAAGAGTCGGACATGACTGAGCAACTTCACTTTCTTTCTTTCTTTCTTATAGACAGCATATATAGCGGTTTTGTTTTTGTATCCATTCAGCCAGTCTTTGTCTTTTGGTTGGGGGCATTCAGCCCATTTTTATTTAAGGTAATTATTGATAAGTATGATCCCGTTGCCATTTATTTTGTTGTTTTGGGTTCGAGTTTATACTCCTTTTCTGTGTTTCCTGTCTAGAGAAGATCCTTTAGAATTTGTTAAAGAGCTGGTTTGGTGGTGCTGAATTCTCTCAGCTTTTGCTTGTCTCTAAAGCTATTTATTTCTCCTTCATATGTGAATTAGTCCCTTGCTGGGTACAGTAATCTGGGCTGTAGGTTATTTTCTTTCATCACTTTAAGTATGTCTTGCCATTCCCTCTTGGCCTGAAGAGTTTCTATTGAAAGATCAGCTGTTATCCTTATGGGAATCCCCTTGTGTGTTATTTGTTGTTTTTTCCTTGCTGCTTTTAATATTTGTTCTTTGTGTCTGATCTTTGTTAATTTGATTAATATGTGTCTTGGGGTGTTTTGCCTTGGGTTTATCCCTGTTTAGGACGCTCTGGTTTTCTTGGACTTGAGTGATTATTTCCTTCCCCATTTTAGGGAAGTTTTCAACTATTATCTCCTCAAGTATTTTCTCATGGTCTTTCTTTTTGTCTTCTTCTCCTGGGATTCCTGTGATTCGAATGTTGGGGTGTTTAACATTGTCCCAGAGGTCTCTAAGATTGTCCTCATTTCTTTTAATTCTTTTTTCTTTTTCTCTCTCTGTTTCACTATTTCTACCATTCTATCTTCTACCTCACTTAATTTATCTTCTGCCTCCATTATTCTACTGTTGGTTCCCTCCAGAGTGTTTTTGATCTCATTTATTGCATTATTCATTATATATTGATTTTTTAAAAAATTTCTTCTAGGTCCTTGTTAAACCTTTCTTGCATCCTCTCAATCCTTGTCTTCAGGCTATTTATCTGTAACTCCATTTTGTTTTCAAGATTTTGGATCATTTTCACTATCATTATTTGGAATTCTTTATCAGGTAGGTTCCCTATCTCTTCCTCTTTTGTTTGGTTTCGTGGGCATTTATCCTGGTCCTTTACCTGCTGGGTATTCCTCTGTCTCTTCATCTTGTTTATATTGCTGCATTTGGGGGTGGCCTTTCCGTATTCTGGCAGTTTGTGGTTCCTCTTTGTTGTGGAGGTTCCTCACTGTGGGTGGGGTTGTACAGGTGGCTTGTCAAGGTTTCTTGGTTAGGGAAGCTTGTGTTGGTGTTCTGGTGGATGGAGCTGGATTTCTTCTCTCTGGAGTGCAATGAAGTGTCCGGTAGTGAGTTTTGAGATGTAATTGGGTTTGGAGTGACTTTCGGCAGCCTGTATATTGAAGCTCAGGGCTATGTTCCTGTGTTGCTGGAGAATTTGCGTAGTATGTCTTGCTCTGGAACTTGTTGGCCCTTAGGTGGTATTTTGTTTCAGTGTAGGGATGGAGGCATTTGATGAGCACCTATTGATTAATGTTCCCTGGAGTCAGGAGTTCTCTGGTATTCTCAGGATTTGGACTTAAGCCTCCTGCCTCTGGTTTTCAGTCCTATTTTTACAGTAGCCTCAAGACTTCTCCATCTATGTAGCACCATTGGTAATACATCTAGGTTAAAGATGAAAAGTTTCTCCACAGTGAGGGACACACAGAGAGGTTCACAGAGTTACTTGGAGAAGAGAGGAGAGAGATAGAGGTGACCAGGATGAGATGAAGGGGAATCAAAAGAGGACAGAGCAAGCTAGCCAGCAATCACTTCGTTATGTGTGCTCCACAGTCTGGACCACTCAGAGATGTTCACGGAGTTATACAGAGAAGACAAGAGGGAGGGTGGCCAGAAGGATAAAGAGGGGAATCAAAATGAGACAGATCCAGCCAGTAATCAGTTCCCTAAGTGTTCTCCATAGTCTGGAACACACAAAGAGATTCACAGAGTTGGGTAGAGAAGAGAAGGGGGAGGGAGGAGATAGAGACGACCTGGTGGAGAAAAAGGAGAGTCCAAAGCAGGAGAGCACAGTCAAGCTAGTAATCGTGCTCCCAAGTAAAAACAGGTACTGAAGATTTGGTTCTTAAAGGTACAAAATTGATAACAAATACCAAAAAGCAGAGTAGAGGTTGGATTATCAAAAATACAATATTAAAGAAAAAACATATATATACATATATATATATGAAGTGTGGTTTAAAAATAGGGTTTTTTTTCAAAGTAATAGTAGGTTATAAAAATGAAAATTAAGGAGTAATAGAGGACTTAAAATTTTTTTTAATTTAAAAAATTAAAGAATGATAATAGTAAAAATATATCTAGGTCTTTCTCTGGTGGTGCTGTGGGCAGTGTGGGGTCAGTTCATTTTCAGATAGTCCCTTGATTCGGCTTATACTTCTCAAGATCTATAGGCCCCTTCCTATGTAGTCGGTACTAACTACAGGGTTTTAATCTATTGCACCTGTCACTTCCAAGGTGGTTTCTTCTGTTTTAGCTTCTTCTGTTTGCTGGTCTCCTCAGTGTGTAATTTCCGCCCTGACACAAGGAGGCAGTGGTGGACACATTTTTAGGCTCCCTTGTTCAGTTGTGCTGTGGGGAGGGAGTAACGCTGCAAACAGATAACACTGGCGTCTGTGGGGAGTGCCCGCAGTGTCTCGGCCACACTGGGTTTGCCCCTCTCATGGCGTGTGTGCTTTCCCTGTCTACACTGCTTAGGCTCTAGGTTGCTCTGCCGGGAACAGTCTGAGGCCAGCCCTGGGTTGCGTGCACTTCGCAGATCTAAGCCACTCAGGTTCAGGCACTCAGGTAGTCCTCAGAGGCTCAGACTTGGTTGGGCCTGCATTTTGTACCTTTCCCAGGCCCGAGCAGCTCAGGTGACGTGGTGTTTGCCGAGCATGGTTGCTGCGACTTATCACCTCCCCCGTCCCTGCTGCTCAGTTTTCTGGGTGTAAAACTGGCATACCTTCTCAGGGGGATGTTGACCATCCAGAATCCCAAGAAGTCTTGGTTAGCAATGAAGCCTGCTTGCAGTTTGGTAGATAATGCCTCTCTGGGGCTGTGATTGCCCCTTCTGGCTCTGGCTGGCCTCGCCTGCCTGTCTCCCGAGGTGGATGGGCCAGTCCGCACTGGCGAGCCCTGCTCAGTCTTTTGTTCTGTGTGTGGGCCTGGCAGTGTCTTAGGGCATTTTGCGGGGTAGCTATCCCATGGTCTGGTTTTCTATCTCAAGTTAGTTCCCTCAGGTTGCCCTCGGGGCATTCAGGCCCGGGCCTTACCCTAAGCAATGCAGCCTGTGTCTCCCTGCCCAGCCCCCGCTTGCTAGTAGCAGATGCAGGCGTCTGCACTGCTTCTCTGCTGGGGGAGTTACCACTGGGCACATAATCTGTGGGTTTTAATTATTTATTTATTTTTCCCTCTCAGTAATGTTGCCCTCTGTGGTTCCAAGGCTTGCCACACACTCGCCAGTGAGAGTATTTCCTGGTGTTTGGAAACTTCTCTCTTTTTTAAACTCCCTTCCCAGGATGGAGCTCCATCCCTACCTCTTTTGCCTCTCTTTTTATCTTTCATATTTTTTTCTACCTCTTTTTGAAGACAATGGGCTGCTTTTCTGGGTGCCTGATGTCCTCTACTGGCATTCAGAAGTTGTTTTGTGGAATATACTCAGCGTTCTTTTGATGAATTTGTGGGGGAGAAAGTGGTCTCCCCGTCCTATTCCTCTGCCATCTTAGGACCGCCTCTCCCACTCCAGTATTCTTGCCTGGAGACTTCCAGGGACATAGAAGCCTGGCAAGCTACAGTTCATGGCATTGCAAGGAATTGGACATGACTGAGTGACTAACACATACACACACTGCTGATTTGGGCTGCTGTATGGCAGAAAGCAATACAACATTGCAAAAAAAAATTTTTAAATATTTAAATTGTAAAGAATAGTAAGAAAGATGTGCAAAGGAGGACATGGCAACCCATTCCAGTGTTCTTCCTGGAGAATCCCATGGACAGAGGAGCCTGGTGGGCTACAGTCCATGGGGTCCCAAAGAGCTTGATATGACTGAACGACTGAGCATGCAGGCACACACAATTGGTCACTCTATCTCCTTTACTCTGAGGGCCCTGCCCTCCTGTCTTGGCTGAACAGTTGCTATAGTATTTGGGAAAGAGGAGGGTTGGTCTCTTACCTGTTTTGAAGCTACGTGCTTGTCTTCAGCTCCTTGAGTATCTGTTTCGTGACAGACCACCACCCTCTTTAAGACTGTGGATCACGAGCTTCTCACTGGGACATACAATCTTCAGACTTTAGTTTCCCTCTTGTGATGTTGGTCTCTTCAAAATAAACGCTGAGGCTCCCTGATGTCCCAGGTGGATAAGCATCAGCTCTTCTGAGCTATTTTTGCCCAAAGGAATAATAGGCACGGCCCATTTGAGGCTCAGTGTCCAGAGGATCATTGGTGGATAAAACACATGTTATCTATGAACAGACTTGGATGCAACAAGAAAAAAGACCATGGGGAGAAAGAGGAGCCTCTCCCTAAGATTCCCATGATGGTTCTTAGCACGTTCAGAACCTACCCCATGGAAAATATCATCACCTGCACCTGAAAACCAGTGTCATATGTCTGTCTATGTAAAGTGATGGTAGCCTTAGGATGTGAAATTGAGTGGTGTAAATTCAAGATGCAGATTTAAACTTGCTTACTACTTTTTGCTGACCTTTCAATGGAGAAAGTATGCTTCCAGCGATATCTTCAGAAAATAGAAAATGGTTTGAAGGCTAAAGAGAATAAATCATGCTAAAATGTGATCATAACTTTCATTTTAGACACAAAAGAATGTGGAATTAACTTGATGGCTAGTATTAGGTCGATTTTCCTGAGTTCTATTGTACAAAAGCCCTGGATCCTTGTGTAACCCATTTGCACTCTAGCACTGACTGTGCCCACATTGGGATACAGACATGGTAACAGTTACATGGAGAAGTCTAAATGACCGAATTGCATAGTTATGCCTTTGATAACATTTGACTCTTTTTGTTTGGAAAAAATGTACTGACCACATTTTTGCATTTTCCTTTGAATATTCAGTGTTTAAAACTTTTCTGTGGGGTTTTGGCTTGTTGAGAACTCCTCACCTCCTGCTTGTGTAACTATAACATGTGCGTCTCTTGTGGCTTATTAAGGTCAAGATGCTACTAGCTATAGCCTAGCTAACGAATTTTTAGATTTCCGTGTCCCTTTTCTAAAGTGCTCCTGTAGCTTGACATCCTTAAGCAACTAGGCTAATGAGACAATCTTTGGAGATTACCTTTTTGAAAAGAGCAGTTCTCTCATCTTTAGTTCTATCTCCTTGGTTAGCTTTCATATCAAGGTAGGAATCACAGTGCTGAGGAGACTAGCCTCTTCTAGGACTAGATGGAGTGTGAAAGCAACACAAAGTTTTTTTTTTTCTTGTTTGATTTCTGTGTTTCTTCAAAGCTGCTCTGTCCCCTGTATATTCTCCTTACACATCCCAAGCTCCCCTTGCATGTTTGCAGTGGGGTCCTGTGGTCAAGGGAGGCTTCAGGAGCCTGCTACTTGCTTCCACCCTCAGAAGAACACCAGGAAAGGTTCCATGCTGTGCCATTGTTGCCTGGAGTCTTAATTTTTTTGGTAAAGGTGCATTTTCATTTTGCACTGGACCTCACAAAATTTGTGCCTGATTCTGCCTAGAATCAAGGCCTAGGTAACCTTCTGAAGCAGCCTTAGCATTAGTCCTAATCACTTTTTATACCTTGACTTTGTAGGAATCTCCAAGTTTCTCCACTGCATCCTCTTCAAGACTTGTGTCCGGCTTTCCTAGAATTTCTGCCTTCTTTGAGTATCAGTGACCTGGGAAGGGTATACTCAAGTTTCTAAGGAATAGCTTGCAAGCCAATGCATTACCCAGCCATGCTGTGTGACATCTTACCTAGAAACAGTGATGGCCAGTGATGACCAGTTCTAGAATTTCACATGTCTCACATGAATTGTATGATACTTTTGCCTAGAGAGAAATATGTGTGCAATGGTAACTGAAAAGAACACTTTTCAAGTACATTAAGTCCCCTACATACAAATGAATTCCATCCAAGGTGATGCTCATAAGTCCAACAAATTGTGTTAGCCTAACTAACACAATTGGTTCAGAGAAGGCAGTGGCAACCCACTCCAGTACTCTTGCCCAGAAGATCCTATGGACAGAGGAGCCTGGTAGGCTGCAGACCATGGGGTCTCTAAGAGTCAGACACGACTGAGCGACTTCACTTTCACTTTTCACTTTCATGCGTTGGAAAAGGAAATTGCAACCCACTCCAATGTTCTTGCCTGGAGAATCCCAGGGATGGGGAGACTGGTGGGCTGCCATCTACGGGGTCGCACAGAGTCGGACACAACTGAAGAGACTTAGCAGCAGCAGCAGCAACACAATTGGTTATATGGCACTTTAGTAAAACTTTTCACACAAATAATAAATAAAGAGCAAACAAACACAAAAAGTAAACGATTTAAATCTTACAGGACCTTGAAAAGTTCAGTAGTATAGTACAACAGCTGGCACATAGGAGTTGGCATCAAGAGAACAGGCAAGAAGAGTTACTGGTTGGAGGACGGGTGGAGGGGGGATGATAGAGCTGAAGAATGGTCAGCAATAGGAGATAGAGGGCCAGCTGCAGTTTCACTCAGGCCTGACGTTGGTGGAAAGCATTTTCATATCTTTGAAAGTTCGCAACTTGAAGATTCATATGCAGGGGACTTACCGTACCCAAACTGGATAAATGCTTGCCCCTCACATATTTATTCCCTCCTTATCTCTCTCTCCTACCTCCAAGCTTCATCCAAAAGACATGCTTAGTGAGCATCTGGGCTATTTTAAATAGATTGAATATTTTGTGTTCAGACTATTCTGCAAAGAGGAGGCAGTGGGGTCAAGAACGGCACACATCTGAAGGAGAAATCAAAAGAGAGCTCTGGCTGCTCAAAGTACTGGCATGTCTTCTCCCTCATTTAGGAATCTTCCCTTTCCTATGTCCCACTTCTCCCTAGCTACTCTGTTCTTGAGGTCACTCTCCATCCCTCCTCCCTCTCAGCTGCCCTCTCCAGGATCCCTGCTGCAGAATCACTGTTTGGGTACCAAGTTGTCTTTCTTGTATTTAGTAGGAAGGGGAAGTGCCTGCTGTCCATCTTCATCCATCTGTAAATGTGGCCATGGACATCTTGCAGAGATGGTTGGTTAAACCCAATCATGGTTGGTCTTTGCATCCCATAGAAACGCTCACATACCCGTGAGACTAATGTGTCCCTTTGGTACCCTTGCCTGGGTTCTCCCATCTGGGACTAAAATTAATCTAAATCCGCTTCTTATAACCAACCGCATGGCTGTTTGTTGTATCTTGGTCAAGACAGACTTCCTTTTATGTAACACAGTGTGTCCTGTTATTTGCTCATCATGTCCAACTCTTTGTGACCCCACGGACTGCAGCCCACCAGGCTCCTTTGTCCATGGGATTCTCTAGGCAAGAATACAGGAGTGGGTTGTCATTTCCTCCTCCAGGGGATCTTCCTGACCCAGGGATCAAACTCCCATCTCCCACACTGCAGGCAGATTCTTTACCATCTGAGTCACCAGGGAAACCCTGCTTCACGGAACACAGGCCTAGTGAAAGTGTTCATATTCCCACCTGGTCTCCAGTTATGACCTGCTTATATTAACTAAGCAGGAAGCATCCCCTAACCCAAATTATGTTGGTGGTTTATTAAAGGAACTTTGAACCAAACAATATGTAATTTTGCAGGTTACTATCATAATATTAAAAGTTGAAACATGCTGTCTTCATGCTCTCTTATTTAAATATGGAACAAAGAATAAGCATCTCCCAAAGAAACTCCATGTTCTCTCCTTGATGTTTAAAATTCTATGAAATGTTAATTGCTCAGCTGTGTGTGACTCTGTGCAACCCTATAGACTGTAGCCCCTTAGGTACCTCTGTCCACGGGGTTTTCCAGGCAAGAATACTGGAGTGGGTTGCCATTTCCTTCTCCAGGGGATCTTCCCGATCCAGGGATCAAACCAGGTCTCCTGTATAGTAGGCAGACTCTTTGCTCTCTAAACCTCTATAAATATCTCAAATTGTCTCTTTTCTGATAAAATAGTCTGCCTCAGTTCCAGTAATGAGTCCTTCATTGATACTGATTAATTTTTAATGTTAAAGATGAATGTAAGAACCTGTTTAAACAATTGCCAGGAGCTAAGAAAAATAACTTAAAATAATTGATTCAAAAGCCTGTAGAGACATTTGTTTCAAGGCCAGATTCCCTGGCAGACATTCGGCCTCTTCTGTGAGGCTGTGGATGGTCCTCGACAAGTGGAGTTGATCGTCACAGTGAGATGGGCTTTAAAGGGCAATTAAAACCTGCACTCAGAGGTCTGTTTCTCTGGGCTGCTGTGGAGGTTATTGCTGCTTTATCTTTTTCCCACAGTTATTCCCATGGTAACCTGGCTAATTATGTTTTACCAATGCAATGAATCTTTAAAATAGCAAGGTATAGCTGTGGCCAAGATTCATTATTACTTTAAAAAGAAAAATGCAGACATGTATGGACTTTTATGTAACATTTTTTTTGCATGAAATATTTTTGGGGTTAGTGGTTAAGCTTACCAAAAACATGTAGTGGTTAAGCTTACAAAAAAGACTGAACTTGGAGCCTTTATTTTTATTAATTATAGTTTTTTTGAACTGTTTGAACTTGTAATCATTAGTACAGGTAATTTTTTATTAATATCAATATTGTTGCTCTTCAGTCCCTCAGTCGTGTCTGCTTCTTTGTGACGCCATGGACGGCAGCATGCCAGGCTTCCCTGCTCCTCACCAACTCCTGGAGTTTGCTCAAACTCATGTCCATTAAGTCGAAGATGCCATCCAACTATCTCATCCTCTGTTGTCCTCTTCTCCTCCTGCCCTCAATCTTTCCCAGGATCAGAGTCTTTTCCAGTAAGTCAGCTCTTCAAATCAGGTGGCCAAATATTGGAGCTTTAGCTGCAGCATCAGTCCTTCCAATGAGTATTCAGGGTTGGTAGCAATATGATTACCTAATATATTCATCCAGGCACAGATTATGCAGAAATACCACATCCCAAGGGTTTCTTATCACAAAAGTTTATTTCTCACTCCATATGGATTGGCAGGAGGCCTTGGCCCACATGGTGGAAGTTCTGCCATCTGGACCACATGGCAGACCAGCGGCAGAGGAAGAGAGCCTGGACAGAAATCAGCGAAAGCTCTCCAACCAGGAAGCCGTAAAGAGGCATGACATTCCTGCTTGAATTCTGTTACCCAGTACTAGTTTCAAAGTGAGTGAAATTCGCTCAGTCGTGTCCAACTCTTTGCGATCCCATGGACTGTATAGTCCATGGAATTCTTCAGGCCAGAATACTGGAGTGGGTAGCCTTTTCCTTCTCCAAGGGATCTTCCCAACCCAGGGTTTGAACGCAGGTCTCCCGTATTACAGGCAAATTCTTTACCAGCTGAGCCACAAGGAAAACCTAGCTTCAAGGCCCCACCCAAATGCAAGGAAGGCTGAGAATTATTAATGTCCCTTAAATAATCCCCCATTTTTGGAGACAACATTATGTTAGACACATAGATATTGTTTCTGAGACTACAGCAGATGGGTATAAATTGATAAGTGGCAGTTTGCTTTTACTAATAAGTAATGGTTTCATGTGCTTCATCTATTTACCATTTAAGTGAGGATACTTTCATTTCAGGTGTGGCTCTTTGTGGCTGCAATAAGGCTGCCAGATCTCCTAGTATCATGTCCTCATGCAGCGGGGTCTTCCCCAGTGATTCAGCAGTAAAGAATCTGCCTGCATTGCAAGAGACACAGGAGATGGGGGTTTGATCCCTGAAGGAAGAAATGGTAACCCACTTTAATATTCCTGCCAGGAAAACCCTGTGGACAAAGGGGACTGGCAGGCTGCAGTCCATGTGGTTGCAAAGAGTCCAACATGCCTTAGCAATTGACCATGAGCACACACATTCCAATATTCCTTATGCAACTGCATTAAAAGTTGGGAAGGAAAAATAATATCAGTCAGTTCAGTCGCTCAGTCTTGTCTGACTCTTTGTGACCCCATGGACTGCAGCACACCAGGCCTCCCTGTCCATCACCAGCTCCTGGAGCTTACTCAAACTCAAGTCTATTGAGTCAGTGATGCCATCCAACCATTTCACCCTCTGTTGTCCCCTTCTCCTCCCACCTTCAGTCTTTCCCAGCATCAGGCCTTTTCCAGTGAATCAGTTCTTCTCATCAGGTGGCCAAAGTATTGGAGTTTCAGCTTCAACATCAGTCCTTCCAATGAATATTCAGGATTTCCTTTAGGATGGACTGGTTGGATCTCCTTGCAGTCCAAGGGACTCTCAAGAGTCTTCTCCAACATCATAGTTCAAAAGCATCAATTCTTCAGTGCTCAGCTTTCTTTATAGTCCAACTCTTACATCCATATATGACTACTGGAAAAACCATAGCCTTGACTACATGGACCTTGACTAGAAAATTGACTAATTTATCAGCATATTGATAAGGGTTAGGTTTAGCTGTTTGAATCCAAAAACTGAATTTTGCAGTGGCTTAAATACACAATATGAAGGTTTATCAGGTTGCTGGAAGCAGGGATGTTCTTACACTTTTATGACACTATCATAGTCCCAGGTTTCTGGCATTACTGTGCTCTGCCATCCATAGGGTTTGCCTTGTTTCACGTGGTACATGGTGGCCACCGCAGGCTCAGTAGTTACACCTGCTTCACACAAGCAGGGAGAAGAAAATAAACGAATAAAAAGAGACAAAGGTCTCTATATGCTGTATTTTGAGGAAGATTCCCAGGGGCTTCCCCTCACTTTTATTTCCTCTCTGTTTTCCAGAACTCAGTGACATCATCCCACCTGACTACAATGGTAGCACTACCATAAAATACCATAAAGGTTTTGTAGGATGCTTAAAAATACTTTTATTTTCTCTTTTCTAATATGAACCAGTAGAGAATTGTTGGAATATTTGGTGATGCTACTTCCAGAGTTTTGCTTCTGAGTTTCAGTGGGACTTCTATCACTGCTATTTATTAGGAAATACTGGTTTTGAAATAAAAATCCCAAAGGTTTTCAATAATGAACAACATACAAGCAAGTTCAAAATATTTAGCGAACATGTGTTAGGTCACTTCAGTTGTGTCCAACTCTTTGTGACCCTATGGACTGTAGCCTGCCAGGCTCCTCTGCCAGTGGGATTTTCCAGGGAGAAATACTGGAGTGGGTTGCCATGCTTTCCTCAGGGGATTTTCCCAACCCAGGGATTGAACCTGCATCTCCTGAGTCTCCTGCATTGGCAGGCAGATACTTTACCCCTGAGCCATCTGGGAAGCCCTATTTCATGATATGCTTAATAGTAATAACACTATTCACAGGAGATAGAGTGATTTAAACAGGTTGCTTTGCTATAACTTCAAAAGAAGTACTATGTGGAGCCAAAACAATTAATTCCTGATAATCAAATTGCAGAAGCATCAAATGAATGTTTATTGAATACTATGGAGACAGAATCAATAGATCGACCGAAAAATGTTGAATATAAAAATTTCAGAACACTTACCTCATGTTTCTAATAACCTCATTTTTTTTTTAACTTGCAATGTCAAGGTGGTTGAAACCAGCCCCCCAAGATATGTCTAAGAAAGGTGCTTTTATCTTGATGCTGTGCTATGCTTAGCCACTCAGTTGTATCGGACTTTTTGTGACCCCATGAACTGTAGCCCACCAGGATCTTCTGTCCATGGGGATTCTCCAGGCAAGAATACAGGAGTGGGTTGCCATGACATCCTCCAGGGGATCTTCCTACTTTTATCTTGGAGTTTTTATCTAATTCCACTGAGGACAAAGGGGGCAAAGAAACTAAAATCTGACAAGTGCTTGACATTAAATGCATTCTAATTTTTTAAACTTTTTGAACCTAATCAATTTATTGATTGGCCCACCGGTCCTGGATCATAATAATCTTACACCATTTATTTCTTATAGACTCAGGGCAAATATTTTATTTTTAATATGACCACTTTACAAAGTTAAACATAACAGCATGATTTATATTTTTGAGGTAGCGGGCCCACATTCTGTTTTATTTGCAATTGTGAGGAAAAAAAAAAAAAAGAAATTTTAGTGTGTGTGATTCTTCCCAGATGTTACTTTCCCAGTGATTTCCACTGAATAGAACATGGGTTTTTTAGAGGGCAATTGACTGAGACCACAGTCACAAGTTGAACCTTGAAAAAATAATAATTAGTATCAGCTGGGATAAGCCAAGTTTACCAAAAGAGTTACTGGCTAAATACCCAAAAGATTGGGATGAATAAGCACAGGAGCTATGGTAGAAGTCCCATCATTTTGGGACTCCTAATAAAACAATAACTAGGCAACTGACTGCCAGCAGTGGCTGCTAATAGCATCAGGGAACAGTTGATGTTATCCGGGTGGTGGATAAATGAGGCAGAAGCCCTGAAGTACACTAACTAATTGTAACATCACTAAAAGTGGGATAAAGAGAAACTATCCTCTGATAATGATGTGACTGAGACACTCTAATAGAACAGATTTTTGGCATCATCATCAGCTGAACCATATGGATGGAAAATAGGGTGTTTTCCTAAAAGAGTATTCAAAATCTATATCTCTCTAAAGCACATTTGGGTAGGAATTGGGAGGAGCTGCATGTGGGATTGAAGCAGAACGTCTTCTCTGGGTTTCCATCCACTGGGTGAGAGGTGTTATCCATTTTCTCACCTGAGCATTCACTTTCATATCAACAGAATGACATGTAAATAATGGAATAAAAGAGGGGTGTAGACAGACATAGTCACAACAACGTTAGTACAGATTATGAAAGAATGCAGGCGCTAAGTTTCTACAATTGAAATTAACAGATGATTAAACTTTATTCATCAAAAGACTCTAATTTTAAAATATGTCTATTTATATGTAAACCATTTAGGGGTAGAGAAGGTAAATGAGAGATGATTCTGAAGGAAAGGGGAGAGTTAGGAGATATGGTGGCGGGGTGTGGGTGCTAACTCCTAGGAATATATAGGAGCATTCATTCCGTTAAAGGGGAAGAAGGGAGGATACATTAGGCGTTTGGGATTAACAGATACACACTACTGTATATAAAATAGGAAAACAACAAGCACCTACTGTATAACACAGGAAACTATATTCTATGTAATAACCTGTAATGGAAAAGAATCTGAAGAAGACTATCTATATATTTATATCTATATCTATATATACACACACACGCAGTGAAGTCTGGCTTAAAACTCAACATTCGAAAAACTAAGATCATGGCATCTGGTCCCATGACTTCATGCAAATAAATGAAGAAACAATGGAAACAGAGACAGACTATTTCTTGGGCTCCAAAATCACTGTGGATGGTGACTGCAGCCATGAAATTAAAAGATGCTTGCTCCTTGGAAGAAAAGCTATAGCCAACTTAGGACAGTGTGTTTAAAAGCAGACATGTTACTTTGTTGACAAAGGTTCTCATTAGTCAAAGCTATGACTTTTCCAGTAGTTATGTACAGATGTGAGAGTTGGACCATAAAGAAGGCTAAATGCCAAAGAATGGATGCCTTTGAACTGTGGTGTTTGAGGAGACTTTTGAGAGTCCCTTGGACTGCAGAAAGATCAAACCAGTCCATCCTAAAGGAAACCAGCCCTGAACATTCATTGGAGGGACTGATGCTGAAGCTGAAGCTCCAAACCTTTGGCCACCAGATGTCAAGAGTCGACTCATTGGAAAAGACCCTGATGCTGGAAAAGATTGAGGGCAGGAGAAGAAGGGGGTGACAGAGGATGAGATGGCTGAATGCCATCACTGACTCAAGGAATATGAGTTTGAACAAATTCAGGGAAGCCTGGTGTGCTGCAGTTCTTGGGGTCACAAAGAGACAGGACTGAGCAATGGAACAACAATAGGGGCTTCCCAAGGGGCTTTCCAAAGAATCTGCCTAGTGATGGGGGTTTGATCCCTGGGTCAGGAAGATCCTCTGGAGTAGGAAATAGCAAACTGATCCAGTATTGCCTGGAAAATTCTGTGGACAGAGGAGCCTGGTGGGCTACAGTCCATGGGCCTCAAATAGCCAGACATGACTGAGCACCTGTATAACTTACTTGTTTTGCTGTATATCCGAAACTAACACAACTTTGTAAATCAACTATACTTCAATTAAAAAAAGAAGAAGAAGAAGAATGCATGAGAAATCAAGAAACCATGACCTCATGCCAAGACCTGTCGGAAACCCATAAAGTTGCATACAGAGTTTCTCTGAAACACTGGTCAGCTGTGCAGACAGGCACTGGGGAGTGTGGCTCAGTGCATCACAGTAACTTCAGTCCCTTCCTAAAATCCACTGGAGACTCACTATCCTTCTGAGACTGAAACACACATGGTCTGCACTCTCTTCGTCTTAGGCTTCATCTCAACCTCTTGGCACTGGGATCCCCACTGGGAATTTCTTTTTGCTTATCATTTGGTTGATCTCCTCTGCAGAGAGGATTCTCCTGATCATTCTTGCTAAACTCTTCTTTCCCCAGTTTCTCACTGTTACACGTTTAACTCTAGCCTTGTAGTTCAGTTGGCAAAGAATCTTCCTGCAGTGCAGGAGACCTGGGTTCGATTCCTGGGTTGGGAAGATCCCCTTGGAGAAAGAAATGGCAACTCATTCCAGTATTCTTGCCTGGAGAATCCCATGGACAGAGGAGCCTGGCAGGTTACAGTCCATGGGGTCGCAAGTGTCAGACAAGACTGAGAAACTAAAGCACCACCCTCAGTTTGTTGATCTCCTCTGCAGAGAGGACTGTCCTGCCATTCTTGCTAAACTCTCCTTTCTCCAGTTTCTCACTGTTACACATTGCTCTCATCTCTGGTTATTACCAATAGGATTTTTGTTTTAATGAAGCTGAGTGAATCTATAAGAGCAGGCATTTCATAACTTGAATGAAAAGAATTTTTAAAAAAGATGAGAACCATTGATTAAGGAGCATGATTGCAGCCTGATTTGATCCTGTTGGTTACAGCATGACTGTGTTAATGGGGGTAAATAAAACTTAGTTACGTTCATTACAGCTGCTTTCTGTGAGTGGTGGCTAGCTAAGATCATGGAAGTATAAAGTGAAAAATATGACCAGAAATAATAGTTCTGCCATGATGAAGTGAGAAAGGCCACCCTGTGAAGGCTAGATTTAATCAAAACCTGTATGTACACAGTAACATTAGGTTTTATGGTTAGATATCTATAGGCATTAAAACATTTCCAAGTAATTTTGCACAGAAAACAACTTTATTTCTGTGAGTCTGAAATGTTCCCCAAACTCCATTTAAAGTCACTGATTTTATAATTTTATTTTTGGAATACTTCTTTGTTCTAATTTCAAATTTGCAGGAAGATTTCAAGATTAGTACAAGGAACTCTCATGTAAATACCATTTTCTCAAATTCAGGAATTGTTTGTTTTGCCTCATTGCTTTCTCTCTCTCTCCTGTCTCCCACACACATGCACACAAATACACACACATATTTTTATATCACTTTTTGGGGACATTCTATATTCCCTCTCCAAACATGCCTTCTTGTCATGATTCCTTGTCTGGTGAAGTGATCCAAATCTCATTCCTGAAGGATCTGGACCTTTAGTTTTCCTGCCTAAATTGGATTGCTGTAGTTTTCCTTTGACTTTAATTGTATTCATGAAAGGACTAAGACGCCCTCAATTATCATGTTCCAGACACTCTCCTCCCTGGTTGCCTTTTGCAGTAGTCACCAACTTCACGGTCAAGATCGCCAGCCCAGCCAGCGCAGTGACTCCTTTCTTTGCTTATGGATCCAGAAGAACAAGATGCTCAAAGAGCCCACGTGGCAGTATGAACTCCAGTTCGGTAGGATTTGTCATGCCTCCTGGTGAAATCATTTCTCCCTTTGGACTTATGACCTCTAAACAGCAGAGCCTAAAATCATAGCCAGGCAGGTAAATAAAACCAATGTTGAAGTCAAATTAAGAAGCACTTTTTTTTTTTTTTTTTCCTGTGTAAGGTAGAGTGATGTATGTCAGGTGTACTGGTGTAAAATGGTAATGAAATTCTCAGAGCAGTGAACCCAAAGGAAGGCAGCCTGAGTTGCAAAAAGCTACCTGTCAAGCAGTGATTAAAATTAGTGGCTGCCATTTGCAGACAGAGAAATCAATACTAATGACTGCAAGACTTGCCTTCCAGGGTAGAAACAAATGGTTCAGAGCACTGCAGTGGGAGTCCCCGCAGAGAGCTCCTTACCCAGCATAGAACCCACGTGTGGGGGCTGCTTTTTGCTGCTCGTGCCCCAGAGGCAGTCTTTAGTCAATAGGAACCCAGCAAATAAGCTGCAGGGAATTGTTTAAAAGACTGGAGTTCTGTTGTTTCTAATTTTTAACCCTTCCATTCATTTTCACTTTTAACAGATACCTGTGCTTCTAGGAGTTTCAGTAATAACACTACTTTCTGAATTATTGTTTTTTTAAAAAAAGTATTGAGAAATATATGTGTTTGGGCAGCCCTCAGAAAGAGATGCAAAAGTTTATGTGATTTGAAAAATACACCCAGAAATCTTGAGAACTGTTATTTTTTTAAATCAAAATTTCAATTTAGATAATTGCAGATTTATATGCAGTTGAAAGAAACAATACATAAATAGCCCATGAAACCTTTGCCCAGGGTCTTCCAGTGGTAAATGTCTCGTAAATGTGATTGTGTAAGTTATCACAATGAAAGTATTGATCCTGAAATGAATCACTAATCTTACTCAGATTTCCTCAGTTTTATATTTACTTGTGTGTGAGTGTTTGTGAACTAGAATGTGCACTTTGATTCTATACAAATTGTGTATCTATGTCACAGTCAAGATTTTGTGGGTCAGATGGTAAAGAATCTGCCTACAGTGCAGGACACCCAGGTTTGATCCCTGGGTCGGAAAGATCCCCTGGAGAGGGGAACGGCAACCCACTTCAGTATTCTTGCCTGGAGAATGAATCCCATGGACAGAGGAGTCTGGTGGGCTACAGTTCATGGGGCCACAAAGAATCAGACATGATTGAGCAACTAACACTTTCACTTTCATCACCTCAGGCTCTCTTATGTTGCCATTAATAACCCCTCCACCATCATCCCTAACATGTAATCATCAGTGATCTATTTTCTATTTCTAGAATTTTGCCATTTCAAAAAATATTCCATACATGAAACCATGTGGTATGTAACATATTGGGCTGGACATTTTCATCCAGCAAAATGTAGTTGATCCTTAGCCTTTATGAGGTTGAATTTTATTATATTATTATAATTGTATTTCATATTATATAATACAATAAATATATTATTATTATAAGTATATATTATATTTTAATTATAAGAATATAATGGGTATAGGAGCCTGGCAGGCTACAGTTCATGGGATCGCAAGAGTCAGATGCGACTTAGTGACTAGATGACCATCACCATAAAAGGAGGAAATCCTGACAGAAACCACAACATCGATCAACCTTCAGGCCAGTACATTAATTGAAATAAGCCAGTTATAGATAGACAAACATGCATAATCCCACTTAAATGAGGTATCTTCAGTTGTTACACTTGTAGAAACAGAAAGTAAAATGGTGAGGCCAGGGGCTGTGTGGGAAGAAGTGGGTAGCTGTTGTTTTTGAGGTATAGAGTTCAGTTTTGCAGGATAAAAGAGTTCTGAACATCAGTTGCATGAATATCCTTAACATTACATCCCTTGTGGCTCAACTGGTAAAGAATCCGCCTGCAATGTGGGTGACCTGGGTTCAATCCCTGGGTTGGGAAGATCCCCTGGAGAAGGAAATGGCAACCCACTCCAGTATTTTTGCCTGGAGAATCCCATGGACGGAGGAGCCTGGTAGGCTATAGTCCACAGGGTCGCAAAGAGTCAGACACAACTCAGCGACATTCACTTCACTTCACTTCACTTCATACTTAGAATTGGTTAAGATGATAAATTTTATGTAACTTTTTTTTCACAATTAAAAATAAAAATGATCATATAAAACATATAAAAGGTATATAGATATACAGGAAAACCCATCTGTCTCAAACTATTGTAAAAAATGAAGAGGAAGCAATGCTCCCAAATTCATGGTATTAGGCCAATAACCCAGCCAAACAAAGACAGCACAATCTGACAAAGTTACAAACTGTATGAATCCAACAGTATGACATTCTGGAAAAGGCAAAACTAAAAAGACAGTACAAATATCAGTGGTTTTCAGGGGCTGGAGGTGGAAGGGGCTGAGAGATGAGTACTCAGAACACAGAGGATTTTTAGAGAAGTGAAAATACTATACCTGATACTCTAATAATCGGTGCATGTCATTACATGTGTGTCCAGTCCATAGAATGTACACCAGCAAGAGTGAATCTGAGTGTAAGCTATCACTGTGGGTGATTATGCTGCATGAGTCGGTGTGGGTTCATCAGCGGCAGCAAGTGCTCCCCTCTGGTGGGGGGTGTTGATGCTGGAGGAGGCTGAGGGAGGGAGGGAGCAGGAGGTATATGGGAAATCTCCATACCTTCCTCTCAATTTTGCTATGAACCTAAAAATGCCCTAAAAACAAAGTCTTTAAAAAATCTGTAGAATTCACACCAGAGAGACTAATAAGTTCAAGAGAACTTGAGCTGATAGCAGGGAGAAGGGTAAAAGGAGCATGAAAGCTGAAGGATCTAAGGCAAAGGCATGAGAAAGGAGAGGCAGTGTGAGTTAGGGGACCAGTTAGGAGGAGAAGACGCATGTCTAAGCCACTTATCTGCACAAATGCAGTACTAACCTTCACTCAGATTGTCTTTAATGGCCCCCAGCAGGGGACAGATGTCACTCTCATTTTTCTTCCCCTCTGGTCTTCATGTTCACAAAGCCTTCTCTCATCCTGAATAATCACAATTGTCTATTACAACTTTGTTAAGTTCGTTCATTAGAACCCAACTGTTATTGGCCTGATATAAATGGGAATGGCTGTGCACTCTTAGGCAGCAATCTGTGGCTTGGGCAGAAATGAATACTGTGCACATTTATAAGGTGTTATGATCTCCTGGAGCACCAAGAGCAGCCACCCTGGCAAGCCTTGATGAATCAACAAGCACTCATTTTTGTGGCTGATTTTAGAGAAGTTCCAAGACATTCTCTGGGACTAAACAGACTCTTATCTGCTTGTTGAAAAGGCCTGGGAAGCTGGATCGAGCAACTCAGATCAAATAAACAGCAACTCTAGAGGCTGCCTCAGCAAGCTTACCACTTAAAAAGAAAATGAAATATTGTGAAGGAAGACTTTAGGTAAGCTGAATTATTCTCTTAAAAAAATATCAATTAATACATGTGAGATGGTTGCAGAAAAATTTAAAAAGAAAGAAAAGATATTGATTTTTTTTCCTCTCCTGTAACAACAATAAAATAAGAATAAGACAACTCCAAATGGTGATTTAGCAGTTTTACTAAAAGCTAAAGATGAAACCATTCCAGAAATTGAAATGAGAAGGGGACCCGTAAATACTATATCCTTTTTAGCTAGGATCCAGAATAAGGGAAAAAAGCAGTTTAGCAACGAAATAAGACCTTTACCATTAAGGCTGGTTTCATAGTCTCTGTGAACCTTGGAACTAATGAAAATCAATCTAAGGAGAAAATATTTAGTTATTTAATGAATAGTATATTATCTTTCAGGGTTGCCTACATCAAGCTAGGGGTAAAGAATCTGCCTGCTAATACAGGAGATGCAAGAGACTGTGGGCTTGATCCCTGGGTTGGGAAGATGCCCTGGAGTAGGAAATGGAGCCCACTCCAGTATTCTTGCCTAGAAGATTCCATGGACAGAGGAGCCTGGCACGCTACAGTCCACAGCTGTACAGTTAAGTCGCTAAGTCGTTTCAGTCGTGTCCAGCTGTTGCAACCCCATGGACTGTAGCCCGCCAGTCTCCTCTGTCCATGGGATTCTCCAGGCAAGAATCTTGGAGTGGGTTGCCATGCCCTCCTCCAAGGGATCTTCCTGACCCAGGGGATCAAAGCCGCATTTCCTACATCTCCGGCATTAGCTGGAAGGTTCTTCACCACTAGCGCCACCTGGAAAGACCCAGCTAGGGTCCATTGGGGCTCAAAGACTTGGACATGACTGAGCAACTGAGCACACACACACATATTATCTTTTTCCATGTCCCTTGAAAGGAAGAGTGTATGACTTTATACTGAGCGGTTCCAGAATGTAATTCTCAGGCCAGCAACATTATCACTTGGAACTTATTCAAAAAATTATTTGCCTCAAGCCTGAGAAACCAGACCAGGGAAGGGTCTTGGCAATATATGATAACAAGCTCCCCCATCCTGTTATTTCTAATAGCTGCTAAAGTTTGAGATCTACTGCCTTAAATCATGCCCATGTGCGTGAGTGCCCACTCACTTTAGTCGTGTCTGACTCTGCAACCCTATGGACTGCAGCATACCAGGCTCCTCTGTCCATGGGATTCTCCAGGTAAGAATATTGGAGTGGATTGCTTTTCCTTATTCAGGGAATCTTCCCAACGTGGGGATCAAACTCACCTCTGCCCGCATCTCCTGCATTGCAAGCAAATTCTACACCCACTGAGCCACCTGGAAAGCCCAAATCATGTCCGTATGCCATTTTAAAAAGCCTCTTTGAAGACTGTGCAAGATGGAAAATATAACTGGATTCAATGCACTTACAATTCACACTTTCAGAGAGTTATAACTCGGGGGTTGTACAGAAATCTCCCTTACTATAGGAATACCAGCATTCACACAATGATGTTCTGGGAGACTTTTCAAGCAATAAAGAAAATGGGCCTGAAAAATAAGAGGGAGTTTTACCACTTAAAATTGTCCCCTTGTCCAGAATCTAGAGAATTTTCCAGGACTTTTCTCTGGGGATCATCTCCTTCCCGAGATGTGGGATGAGAGAGATAACTTTAATCCTGTACAGACAAAAGCAACATAAATTCAAAGAAGCTCTGTAGTTGACAGACCTTGTCCTGTGGTTGGACAGCAGCTTAGCTGCTAATGTTTGTTATGGTGACATCATATATACAGTTGTCCCCAAGGGGTTGATTCTAGGACCCCTGCAGATACCAAAGTCCCTGGATGCCCACGATCCTTACATAAAACCCTAGTAGATTCAACCTTCCATATCTGCCAGTTCTGTGTCCAAGGATTCAACCAATCTCAGATGCATTTTCCAACTGATTTGCGGTTGTGAAAACTGCCAATTGGAGGGCTGGTTCTAGTCACTATTTTCTTTCTTATTTATGGCTTTTAATGGTTTTCCCTTAATTTCCTGTGTATGAAGAGCTTAGTGATTCTGGGAGCTTTTCCTTTCCCAATTCCTCTCATAATGCTCCAATATACTTCAGCCTGCTTAAATAATTTTTTAAAAGGTTTTAGAAAATGATGCAAATGAACTTGTATACAAAATAGAAATAGACTCACAGGCATAGGAAACAAACTTAGGGTTACCGAAGGTGTTGGGAGAAGGGATAAGTTAGGAATTTGGAATTAGCATATACACCACTGCATATGAAATAGATGAACAACAGGACCTAGTGTATAGCACAGGGAACTATGCTGAATATTCTATATTAACCTATAAGGGAAAAGAAACTGAGAGTATATATATATATATATAGATATAATATCTATATCTATATATATAGATAGATAGATAGATAGATATAGATAGATAGATATAATTGAATCACTTTTTTGAACGTCTGAAACTAATATTGTAAATCAACTATACTTCAATTTTAAAGAGGTTTTTTTGTACTTTGTGGGAGGATTTAAATTAATATTCCTTTAAAAGTAAGATTTTATGTCAATACCATAAAACAGTCCTGCTAAAATATACAGTTCAGTGGATTTTATTATATTTAGAAAGTTGTGTAGGCATGACTGCTAATTCTGTAACCAAGAATTGCAGCAGTTTTCCAATTCTTATGGAACATGTTGCTTCTCTTTAGGGTCCTCAGGACAAAGCTTCAGAGAGTGGAG
Source organism: Budorcas taxicolor (assembly GCF_023091745.1). Lineage (NCBI taxonomy): Eukaryota > Metazoa > Chordata > Mammalia > Artiodactyla > Bovidae > Budorcas > Budorcas taxicolor. The sequence continues at coordinate 67,689,781 of NC_068929.1, read as the reverse complement.
TGAATTCAGGTCCATGTGATGGCATCTGGATTGTAGACTACCAAACTGCTGCTGCTAAGTCACTTCAGTTGTGTCTGACTCTGTGTGACCCCATAGACGGCAGCCCACCAGGCTCCCCCATCCCTGGGATTCTCCAGGCAAGAACACTGGAGGGGGTTGCCATTTCCTCCTCCAATGCATCAAAGTGAAAAGTGAAAGGGAAGTCGCTCAGTCGTGTCCGACCCTTAGCATGGACTGCAGCCTACCAGGCTCCTCCGTCCATGGGATATTCCAGGCAAGAGTACTGGAGTGGGGTGCCAGTGCCTTCTCCGAGACTACCAAAAGCAGTAAGTAAATCTGAAAAGCACAATAGCACCAACCAGACAGGCTTCCCAGTTGGCTCAGTGATAAAGAATCTGCCTGCCAATACAGGAGATGTGGGTTCAATCCCTGGGTCATGAAGATCCTGGAGAAGGCAATGGCAACCCACTCCAGCATTCCTGCCTAGGACGGGATATCATCCATGGGGTCTCAAAGAACTGAACACAACTTAGCGAATGAACAACAACCAACCAGGTAAAAGCTTGAGCTTTACAGTCAACCCTCTGTAGTTATGGCTTTCACATCTAGGGATTCAATCAACTCCAGATCTAGCTTATTTGCAAAACCATTACAGAAAGCTCCAAAAAGCAGAACTTGAATTTACTGCATTTGGGCACAGGTTTATACAGCATTTACATTGTGTTTACTACTGTTGACATAGCATTTCCCTGCATTAAGCATTATAAATAATCTAGAGATGATTCAAAGTCTATGGAAGGATGTGTGTGGATTATATCCAGATACAGCACCATTTTATAGAAGGGACTTGAGCATGCTGGATTTTGGTCTGTGTAGGAATCCCTGAGCTAAGCCCCTGTGGATGCCAGGAGATGAACAACTGTACTTTGCGTATTAATCCGTGAGCATGGATATTCCAGATGAATAGAGGAGTTGGCATGATTTTCACTCCTTTTTGGGTATATATTCTCAAAGATTTAGAGAAATATGCCAATCTTTTAAACCTCACAGAAGCAAGAGTAAAAATGAAGTAAAAATGAAGAGACCTCAAACTTCTTTTTTTCCCAGATGTTTCTTATTAGCTACTTCTTATCAGTCAGGCAAGAAAGCTGCCAAGAATCAACAGCCCATTGGGAGGAAATGTCCTGAAGCACAAGTTTGGGTCTTCAGCATGAGGGAGACCAGTTGTCTCTCTCTGCTCCCTACACCCTTCACCTCCTTCTGGATGCAGGATGTCTCCTTCTCTGAGTTAAGATCTATGACCCTGCCAAGTTTCATCTGACCAAATTCTGTCAGCTTTGATCCTGCATAATTGTTTGGGGATCTTGTCTCTGAATCCAGATGACGAATCCTGCAAACACAGTCAGAACATCTGAGCCTTTCCTGGTCCTGCTGGAGGCCATTCAGCCAGATACTGTCCAATATGTTTTCCTGGGAAACAGGCAGAAGGAGATTCATTTTGATAAAACACAGAGCAAGGGAGTTTGATATTAATATAAGTGAAAATAGATAGATATAAACCGTTGCAGACTTTGCTGTCTGGTCTCTGAGGTATAAGCAAGAGCAATTGCTTCAAATTGCTTGATCAACATAACAAGCTACAAGGTCACCCTCGACACTGAAGAAGGCCAAGGTTTCTGAGGGACACTAGGCATCCAGACCCTTATTTCAAAAGCCGTGCTGGGCGCCTGACTGCTGCTGTGTTAGAACTATTAATACATGAGAACCGTGTATCTGGGCCCAAGTTTCTGTCATGCAGCAGAGAAAGCGACACCTGCGAATTTGCACAGAGACCCTGGGACTGGCCAAGGGCTTCCCTGGAAGCTCACCAGTAAAGAGTCCTCCGGCAATGCAGGAGAAGGGGATTCAGTCCCTGGGTCGGGATGATCCCCTGGAGAAGGAAATGGAAACCCAGTCCAGTATTCTTGCCTAGAAAATCCCACAGATGGGGGAGCCTGGCAGGCTACAGTCCATGGGGTCACCAAGAGTCAGACATGACTGAAGGGACTTAGCATGCAAGCAGGAGGTCATCCAAAGGATCTAAATCCTTTTATCTCAAATCAGAAGAGAATTTAAAGGGTTTGGATGATAAGGACACCAATTGTCATTATCTGAATGACAGTGGAACCAAGCAAGACATAGACTTACTGGTTTTTCAAGTTGACAAAAGAGAGAAAGCAGCATATATTACAGACTTAGCAAAATGAAAATTTAGATACACTTATTGAGAGCCTATGGAGAAGGAAATGGCAACCCACTCTAGTATTCTTGCATGGAGAATCCCCATGGACAGAGGAACCTGGCGGGCTACAGTCCATGGGGTCACAAAGTCAGACACGATAGATCACACACATACATTGAGAGCCTAAGAGCCAGACACCATTAAACTACTTCCAAATGTACATTTATAAGACGTTTGAAGATGCATGTTCCTACATGATTTTCTTTTAAGAAGAGGATCTTTTTCTAAGAACTAACTTAAAGTTATTTGTTTGGCATCTAAGAAGCATCCTGAGTGTTCATTCATTTGTCCACTCATTTATTTATTCACACATCCATTAAATGTTACAAAGCTATTAGTACCATATTCTCTGCTCCATGTGGTTGGTGGGGAGCAATGAGGCATGGATTTCTGTGTGGGGCAGTCATGGGATACCTAGAGGGGAACTTCAACATAATATTTAGGAAATTCAAGCCGATCCTAAAGTTCTCTTGGATTCCCTCCCCAACCCTGCACTTCTTAAAATGTTTTTCTTTTTTCCTATTGATTCACCTATCCACCCTGAAGAGTGGAAGTATTAATTATTGACACTCTGACAAAAAATAGCAATGATAGATTAACTTTTTCCCTTCCAAATTCAAGGAACAAATATCCAATATGAAAGCTCAATTTCATTTACAAATTGAGAAAATTTCAATTACAAATTGAGAAAAAAATTTCCACTAATTCTTAATTTTTAAATATTTTTTAACCCACAAGGAAAGAAAATGTTATTTGAATACAATTTGGAAAATAGATATACCTTTCTTAACACCGTTCTTGAATCATCAAATTTCAGATGAAAACATTTCTATTTTGAACATTTAAGGATTTGAGCCCAAGCTATACTGGATTTAAATATTCAAGTGTAGCAGTGTCACTGTTATACATTTTCTTCCTAAGTGGATGTGATTAATTTTGTCATATAAGAGAGCTCCTGAAAATCACCATCAAGCTAAATCACTTTAGCTTTATGACAGAAGAAAACATTAACTGTAATCTTATTCACACTGCTTTTCCAGGTGTCCAAGTCTATCATGAAATTCTGGAATCTTCAATCATCGTTTTGAAGTACAAATGTCCTGAATAGCTCTGTCTTGTGCTCCAGCTGGAGAAGGCAATGGCACCCCACTCCAGTACTCTTGCCTGGAGAATCCATCCCATGGATGGAGGAGCCTGGTAGACTGCAGTCCATGCTAAGGGTCGGACACGACTGAACGACTTCCCTTTCACTTTTCACTTTGATGCATTGGAGAAGGAAATTGCAACCCCCTCCAGTGTTCTTGCCTGGAGAGTCCCAGGGATGGGGGAGCCTGGTGGGCTGCCATCTATGAGGTCGCACAGAGTCGGACACGACTGAAGTGACTTAGCAGTAGCAGTGCTCCAGCTTCCTCTGAGATAGGGCACTGGGAGGCACTAATATACAACCAGATTTTAATCTATCTTTTTTAGCATTCACATTTTTAATAAGGTCTCTTCTGCTGCTACACCTATTATAGTAGCATTTTGAAGTTTGAATATGGTGTTGTATTTAGTCTGAATATGTGAGGAACCCAAGAGCACAATGTGGTATAATTAACATTCTCTTCTTTCAGACAATGCATCCAACCATATGAAACATGGAGCTAGATGGTCAGATGTAAGCAGTTTGAACATACGAACAAGTCAGGGATATATGCAAGGCAGGATATTTGCAGGAATAATCACTAATAGATAAAATAAAGCTTGCCAAATAACATCAGGGAAAACTAAAATTTTGGAAGGACACTACAATGCCAGAGACAGACATAAAACCACCATATGTTGTGATGTTTAATTATATGTGAGTTGCCAAGCATCGTCAGAGGATGCTGATCTTAATCCACTGCTAAAAGTAGATTTGAACATCTGTGTCTCTATTTCTGCTTTGTAAGTAAGTGCATCTGTACAATTTTTCTAGGTTTCACATGTAAGCATCATTTTATGATATTTGTTTTTCTCTTTCTGATGTATTTCACTCTGTACAATGGTCTCTGGGTCTATCAGTGTCTCTGCACATGGCACTATTTCATTCCTTTCTATGGCTGAGTAATATTCCATTGTATATATGTGCCACAGTTTCTCTTTCCATTCCTTTGTTGATGAACATTTAGGTTGCTTCTATGTCATGGCTATTGCAAATAGTGCAATGAACACATGTATCTTTTTGAATGACGGTTTTCTCCTTGGACAGCAAGGAGATCGAACCAGTCAGTTCTAAAGGAAAACAACCCTGAACACCCGCTGGAAGGACTGATGCTGAAGCTGAAACTCCAATACTTTGGCCACCTGATGTGAAGAGTTGACTCATTGGAAAAGACCCTGATGCTGGGAAAGACTGAAGGCAGAAGGAGAAGGGGATGATAGAGGATGAGACGGTTGGAGGGCATCAACGACTCAGCGGACATGAGTTTGAGCAAACTCTGGGAGATGGTGAAGGACAGGCAAGCCTGGCGTCCTGCAGTCCATGGGGTTGCAAAGGGTCAGACACGACTGAGTGACCGAACAACAACAACAAGGTATATATCCAGGAGAGAGACTGTTGGGTCTATTGTAGTTTTATTTTTCATTTTTTGAGGAACCTCCATACTGTTCTCCATAGTGGCTTTACCAATTTAAACTCCAATGAATAGCATAAGAGAGTTCCCTTTTCTCTACAAACTTTTCAGCATTTATTATTTGTAGACTTTTGGATGATGGCTATTTCTGACTGATGTGAAGTGACACCTCATTGTAATTTTGATTTGCATTTCTCTAATAATTAGTGATTATAATTATAATAATAAAATATAAAACTATCATATATGTTATATATAAAATATAAAGCTACTATATAGTTAGTGATAATAATCAGTGATTATAATAACAATAATTAGTGATTCAAGCACCTTTTCATGTGTTTGTTGATCACCTGTATGTCTCCTTTGGAGAAATTTCTATTTGGGTCTCCTGCTCATATTTTCTTTTTCTTTTTTTTTTTTTTTTTTAGCTTCATGAGCAGTTTATGAGGCTTCCCAGGTGGCACAGTGGTAAAGAATCCTCCTGCCAATGCAGGGGATGCAGGTTTGATCCTGGGTCAGGAAGATCTCCTGGAGAAGGAAATGGCTACCTGCTCCAGTACTCTTCCCTGGAAAATTTTTATGGACAGAGGAGCCTGGTGGGCTACAGTCCATGGGGTTGCAAAGAATTAGAAATAACTGAAGGTGCATGCGTGCACACACACACACAAACACACACACACATGCAAGTTGTTTGTATATTTTGGAGATTAATCCCTTGTCCATTGTTTCATTTGCAAATATTTTCTCCCATTCTGAGGATTGTGTTCTTGTTTTGCTTATGATTTCCTTTGCTGTGCTGAAGTTTTTAATTAGGTGCTCTTATTTATTTTCATTTTCATTTTCATTATTCTAGGAGATGGCAAAGCAGAAATAGAGACACAGATATAGAGAAGAAACTTATGGATACCAAGGAGTAAAGAGAGTGGTTGGATGAGTTGGGAGACTGGGACCAACATATACACACTACTGACCCTGATGCTTGGAAAGATTGAAGGCAGGAGGCGAAGGGGACAACAGAGGATGAGATGGTTGGATGGCATCACTGACTCAATGGACATGAGTTTGAGTAAACTCAGGGAGTTGGTGATGGACAGGGAAGCCTGGCATGCTGCAGTCCATAGGGTCACAAAATGTCTGACATGACTGAGTGACTGAACTGAACTGATGGCTGATTCACTTTGCTGTACAGCAAGAACTAACACCACATTGTAAAGCACTTATACGCCAATAAAAAATTAGTTAAAAAAATTTTAAAGTAGATTTCACCAAAAAAATCCCTCAAAACAAACAAAAACTATCTGAAGAGTTGAATATGTTAATTACCTTGTTCATAGTAATCATTGTAATCATTTCAATGTGTATTTAAAATCATCACGGTGTAGACCTTAAATACATTTAACTTTTCTTAAATTTCTTATTACAAATTATTAAAAAGTAACCACAATTCATAGTCTCTTTGGCATCTCAAGTGATTTAAGGTGTTTGTGCTGGAACTAAGCTGCCCTTCCACAGGGCTGGTTTCAGAGTTAGGATGTGATCTACGAACAATGTAAGATAATTTATTCTGTAATATTTTATGCTGTTTTATGCCATTTTGAATTTATGTCAAGGACTTTCAATCTGATTTATTTCCTAAGTTTCAAAATCCGGTATATTTGAGGAAAGAATAAAACCTTTTGGCACTATGCAACTGCTAACAAATTCATCTCAGATATTCCATTGAGTATCTATAGAAAAGCCTGAGTGCATGTGAGGAATTCAGTCATATGTTAGACATCAGACATACTCCAGTATGTCAGACTCAGGGGGCAACCAGCCAGGAGCATACCTGCCTTGGATACCCCAGTGGACAGACAGAATCTCTCTGCAACTTGCTGTGATATCATGGTATTTTAACATTAATCATGAAAAAGCTACTTTGATTTTTTTTGTATGTTTAATTAATTTAACTGATAATGGCTGTCTGACAAAAGAAAAGAATCCTTTGGAAAACTGAAAATTTAATAGGAAATTTTATTAAATATGCCATTTTGATTTGCAACCTTATTATGAAATTTTAAAAATTCATATTCTCCATTTGGTTTGTCCATATGTTTCCTTAATAAGTGGCAATAAAAATAGAATTTTAATAAGCATGTAGGTTCCCATCATTTTTATGTTTTATTTAATTAAATATTTCTTGTTTGGTAAATCATATAATCCTATTCATATTGATCCTGGTATGGGTGTTTTCCCCTTAGATATTTGTTGAATTCTATTGCATCTTTGCGCTTCCAGATAGAACTAGTGGTAAAGAACTTGCTTGCCAACTCAGGAGACATAAGAGTCTCGGGTTCCATCCCTAGATTTGGAAGATCCCCTGGAGGAGGAAACGGCAAACCACTCCCGTATTCTTGCTTGGAGAGTCCCCATGGACAGAGGAGCCTGGTGGGCTACAGTCCACGGGGTCACAGAGAGTCACATATGAGTAAGGGACTGAGTACTTCATCTCTTTAATACACATTTTTGTGGTTGTTATTAATTGTCAAAAACTACTTAAGTGTCACTTTTCATTCTAGTTTTATTTTAAATATTCCCATTCTGTTTTGTGGTTTTCAAGAAGCTTGCTTTGTCAATATAGATAGAGAAATTTTCCATAGGAAGAATAGAAGAATATAATGTGAACTGAAGATGAAATACATCACCATTCTAGATACCTTGCTCTGGCCTCCAGTCTCAAGAGGTTGGGGAAGAGATGGAGTTGAGATGGGGGCTATAGTTATATCAGTGTTTGGTCAGTCTTGAGCTCCTGTGGGTGAGGTAGAGGAGATCGATCCATTCTTGCAATTAAGGAGACCTGATTTCTGTCCATGGGCGTAACCTCCAACTACAACAGAAGCAAGGTACATTTTTCTTTGGACTTGTGTTTGTCATATGGTTGTCATTTGACCTATGCTTAGATTTATGTTTTGTATGTGTCTCCAAATAAACAATAGAATTACTCTTTGTAGTTCTACTTTTCATATTTTTAAGAGTTTTTCCTATTTTCTTGTTGCATTATGGTGTGTGTATGTGTGTTTGTAAAAATGAAAATTTAGGGGTTTAGGAAATGTACCTTCTGAATATCATTTTTATTTCCCACCCTCAATTTATTACACTAATTTTATGCTTCATTTTTTAAGATGGCATGTACATGGCTACACACAAGCGTGCGCGCGCGCGCGCACACACACACACACACACACACACACACACACAATTCCATGTATGTCCTGTAGCTGAGGGATTCATATCTCAGTAAATGGAATCCAGTTTGGTATCATAGGAAATTCGAGACCTTTGGATGTTTTGTTTGGCCAATTTTGTGAACAATTAAGAATATGCAATCTCGCTTAGATTCCCTGCTTAGTGATTTTTGAAACATTAAGACTGATATCCAGTTGTGTGGGGTGGTGTCTTAATAAGTAGTTCTTTACTTTTTATTTATTTTTTAAAAACCATTTATGTATTTTTGGAGTATAGTTAACTTGCAATAGTGTGTTAGTTTCAGATGTGCAGCATAGTGATGCATATGTTCACTCTTTTTCAGATTCTTTTCCCATACAGGTTTTTACAGAGTATTGAGCAGAGTTCCTTGTGTGATAGAGTAGGTCCTTGTGGATTGCCTGTTTTTATATATAGTAATGTGTGTATGTTCATCTCAGGTTCCTAATTGATCCCCTATGCTACCTCTCCCCTTTGGTAACCATATGTTTGTTTTTGAAATCTGCAAGTCTGCGTCTGTTTTGTAAATAAATTCATTTATATCCTTTTTAAAATTACATTTCACATATGAATCATGGGGTTCCCTGGTAGCTCAGCTGGTAAAGAATCTGCCTGCCATGCAGGACACCTGGTTTCGATCCCCAGGTTAGGAAGATCCCCTGGAGAAGGGAACAGATACCCATCCCAGTATTCTGGCCTAGAGAATTCCAAGGACTGTATAGTCCAGGGGGTCGAAAAGAGTCTGACATGACTGAGCGACTTTCACTTTATGAATGATACCGTATGATAGTTGTCTTTCTCCGTCTGACTTACTTCACTTAGTATGATAATCTCAAGGTCTATCCAAGTTGCTGCAAATAGTATTTTTTCATTCATTTTAATGGCTGAGTAATATTTCATTGTATATATGTGTGACATCTTCTGTATCCATTCCTCTGTTGATGGACATTTAGGCTGCTTCCGTATCCTGGCTATTGTAAATAGTGGTGCAAAAAACACTGGGTGAATGTGTCATTTTGAATTATAACTTTCTCTAGATAGACACCCAGAAATGGAATTGGTGGGTCATATGGTAGATTTTTTTTTAAATTTAAATATGTATGGAAACACAAAACACCCCAAATACCCACAGCAATCCTAAGAAAAATGGAGCTGGAAGAATTAGGCTCCCTGACTTCACTATACTACAAAGCTACAGTAACCAAAAGAGTATAGTATTTACATGAAATAGAAATATAGATCAATGGAAAAAGCTAGAAAGTCCAAAAATAAACTCACACACCTATGGTTAATTAATCTATGACAAAGGAAGCAACAAAATACAATGGAGAAAAGACAGTCTCTTCAGTCAGTGGTGTTGGGAAAACTGCAAGGCTACATGTGAAAGAATGAAATTAGAACATCCTCTAAAACCATGTGCCATATACAAAATAAACCGTATATAAAATAAACTCAAAATGGATCAAAGATCTAAATGTAAAACTGTATACTATAAAATTTTTAGAAGAAAACATAAGAAGAACACGCTTTGACATAAACTGCAGCAGTATCTTTTTGTGTTCACCTCCTAAAGTAATTGGGCTTCCCTGAAAGTAATAAAAATAAAAACAAAGATAAGCAAATGAAAGCTAATCATGTTTAAAGTCTCTTGCACAGCAAAGGAAACCGCAAATAAAACAAAAAGAAAAGCCAAAGAATGGGAGAAAATACTTGCAAAACAAAGCATCTGACAAGGGATTAATCTTCAAAATGTACAGAAAGCTCATGCAGCTCTTCTGCCAATCAAAACATGAGCAGAAGAGTCTAAATAGACATTTCTACAAGAAGACATATAGAAGGTGAAAAAGCACATGACAATATGCTCAGTTCAGTTCAGCTGCTCAGTCATGTCCGACTCTTTGTGACCCCATGAACTGCAGCACTCCAGGCCTCCCTGTCCATCACTAACTCCCAGAGTTCACCCAAACTCATGTCCATTGAGTCAGTGATGCCCCAAATCATTAATTGAAATGCAAATCAAAACTACAGTGAGGTCATACCAGTCAGAATGAGTATCATCCAAAAGAGAATCCTGAGAAAAAGAAACACTCCTATAATGTTGGTGAGAATGTAAATTATTACAACCACTATGGAGAACAGTGTGGAAATCCCCTAAAAAACTAAAAACAAGCAATTCTTTGAATCTGTCACACATCACAGGGATTTCATCTTGATACCCTTGGCTTATAAGATTCAAGTGCCACTATTAACGGTATCAAGAAATTAAATACTTTCTTCAGCGTTAGTTACTCAGATTACCACCAAAAAACCCAAACTTCACTGAACTAGAAATACATATTATTTTCACATTTTAACATTTAATGCTAAGATGATCTTGTAATCTTTGTATCTTAAAATATGTTTGGTAGCAGCTTTGTTTTCTTACTAGTACATAAAAGAACAGTACATCTCATATTCTATGGTTTCTGATATTCCTGACTTGCAGTCTGCAGATAACATGGTTAGCACCCTTTGGCATGCTTCTTAGTGACACCCAGCTCCTGGTAGCCGTACATCACACAATCCACTCCTTCTGAGTATGGGTGCTCTTAGTCATAGTGTTATAGGAGCCGCAGAAAGTCACTTCCAAAATTAGGTTATAAAAAACCAGGAGCTGTCTTGCGTATCTCTCTGGGACCTTCTTGCAAGCTCATAAGGATGGAGAGAATGGCCTCATAAGTAACTGGGAGCAGCCTCTGTACCATAGGTACTGTACTGCACAATTCACTCATTTAAAATATACAGCTAAATGGTTTCTAATACATTCACAGAGTTGTGCAACCATCTCTAGAATCTAACATTAGAATATCTTCATCATTCCAAAAGAAGCCCTGTACCCATTAGCACTTTACTGTTCTTTTAATATTTTATTTAAATGGTACTCATTTCTACAGATATTTGCTCCAATATTAAAATATATATTTTAAGATGTATAAAATAAGATATTCATCAATATTCCCAAACAATTAAAATTTTTTCCAAACACTTTAATTCTGTTAGTGTAGGTTGTAGATATACCAGCAATATCTGATTAAAAATCAATAACCCAAACAAATCATAAAATGGCAGATATCAACATTATCCTGCTACCAATTACATTAAAAATAAATTTCAAGACCCACAGAAGCAGTCAAAATGAACCAAACAAATTAATAACCCACCCAGCTGTATGTTATCTGTAAGAAACGTGTCCCAAATATAAAGATACCTATAAGAAAAAGAGAAAGAGGTTAGAAAAAGATCAGCCATGTAAAAGCTAATCAAGGAAAAAAGCTGGTGTTCAGGCCAACTAGACTTGAGAAAAAAGCATATTCTGGGAACAAAGAAATAAAATAAAGTCACAATGAAAGAACTATTTACCAAGAAGATCTAACAGTCCTAAAAGCATATGTACCAAACAAGAGATTCAAAACTCATGAAAAAAAAAAGTAACAGAACAGAAAGGGACAATAGATGGATTCAAAATTATATTTGAACATATTAACAGCCCTCTTTATAACTGATGTATGTGGTATAGACTGAATATTGAAAAGTATAGAGAAGAACTGAATAATACCACTGACACTCACAGAACCCTCTCGCCAACAGAGATACACATTCCGTTCAAGTGTCCAACAAATAGTCACCAAGATAATCTTTTTTCCTGGGTCATTAAATATATGAAAATAGGTTATACAAGTATGATGAATAAGTAATTTAATTAGAAATCAGTCACAGAAAGATGAGAGGAAAACCATCAAATGCTTGAATTAAATATATATATATATATATATATATATATATATATATACACACACACATTTAATAATCCATAGTCCAAAGAAGTCTTAAAGGAAATTTTAAAAATATATGGCACCCCACTCCAGTACACTTGCCTGGAAAATCCCATGGATGGAGGAGCCTGGTAGGCTTCAGTCCATGGGGTTACTAAGAGTCGGACACGACTGAGCAACTTCATTTTCACTTTCATGCATTGGAGAAGGAAATGGCAACCCACTCCAGTGTTCTTGCCTGGAGAATCCCAGGGACAGGGGAGCCTGGTGGGCTGCCATCTATGGGGTCACACAGAGTCGGACACGACTGAAGTGACTTAGCAGCAGCAGCATTCAACCAAATGAAAATAAACATACAGCATATTTAAAAATGTGGAAATGAAATAAAGTTGTGCTAAAAATGAAAGCTACAGCACTTAGAAATGGAAAGAATCTGAAATCAGTTAACTTAATAAAAAAGAAGAGCAAGAATAAAATAAATAAAAAAGAAACCTAAGAAAATAAACACAGAAAAGTAGAGAAACCTCAGTGAACACAAAGAGTTCCTTTAAAAGATAAGCAAAACGGATAAACATCTAGCAAGGCTGATAAAGAAAAGAGAACATCCAAGCTATAAATATTTGAAATGAAGAGAGATTGTTACCACTGATCTGACACGCATTACAAAATTAGAGAATACTACAAATAGCTGGGCTCTATCCCTGGGTTGGGAAGATCCCCTGGAGAAGGGAATAGCTACTTACTCTAATATTCTGGCTTGGAGAATTTCATGGACCTTATAGTCCATGGGGTCACAGAGAGTCAGGCATGACTGGATGATTTTCACTTCACACTTTACTTTTCACAAATAGCTCCATGTACATAAATAAGAAACTTAGGTAAGATGAACTGATGCCTTGAACAGTACAAACTATCAAAACTCACCCAAGATAGACCAAATAGCTGAATTTTGTTGTTGCTCAGTTGCTCAGTTGTGTCCGACTCTGCCACCCCATGGACAGCAGCACACAAGGCTTCCTTGTCCATCACCATCTCCTGGAGCTTGCCAAATTCATGTCCTTTGAGTCAGTGATGCCATCCAACCATCTCATCCTCTGTCGTCCCTTTCTCCTCATGCCTTCAATATTTCCCAGCATCAGGGTATTTTCTAATGAGTAGGCTCTTCGCATCAGTTATCCAAAGTATCAGAGCTTTAGTTTCAGCATCAGTCCTTCCAATGAATATTCAGGGCTGATTTCCTTTAGGATTGACTGATTTGATCTCCTTGCAGTGCAAGGGACTCTCAAGAGTGTTGGTGTTCTCCAACACCACAGTTTGATAGCATCAGTTCTTCTGTGATCAGCCTTCTTTATGGTCCAGCTCTCCCATCCATAAATGACTACGGGAAAAAACATGGCTTTCACTATGGGGGGGGGGGGGGCTTCCCTGATGGCTCAGCTGGCAAAGAATCCAACTGCAATGTGGGAGACCTCGGTTTGATCACTGAGCTGGGAAGATCCCCTGGAGAAGGGAAAGGCTACCCACTCCAGTATTCTGGCCTGGAGAATTCCATGGACTATAAAGTCCATGGGGTCACAAAGAGCTGGACATGACTGAGTGACTTTCACTTTATAGACTTCCCTTGTGACTCAACTAGTAAAAAATCTGCCTGCAATACAGGAGACCTGGGTTTGATCCCTGGGTTGGGAATATCCCCTGGAGACGGGAAAGGCTATCCACTCCAGTATTCTGGTCTGGAAAATTCCATGGACTACAATCAATGGGGTTACAAAGAGTTGGACACTACTGAGGGGTTTTCACAACTGTATGGACATTTGTCAGCAAAGTAATGCCTCTGCTTTTTGGTACGCTGTCTAGGTTTGTCATAGCTTTTCTTCCAAGGAGCAGGCATCTTTTAATTTCATGGCTGCAGTCACCATCTGCAGTGATTTTGAAGCTCAAGCAAAAAAAGTCTGTCACTGTTTCCATTGTTTCCCCATCTATTTCCCAAGAAGTGATGGTACCGGATGTCATGATTTTTGTTTATTTAATGTTGAGTTTTAAGCCAGCTTTTCACTCTCCTCTTTCACCTTCATCAAGAGGTTCTTAAGTTTCTCTTTGCTTGAATAGTTCTACTAATATAATGAAAATTTAGTTAGTAGTTCCCAAAAGATAAATTATGAGGATTAGATGGTCTTATAGGCGGAGTCTACCAAACTTTAGAGAGATAATGACAAGAAACTGTCCATTCTCTTCCTGAGAATAGAAAAATCTCTTCCAAAATTACTTTTTTTTTGAGTGCATCATTTTCCTGATAGCAGAACCAGGCAAAGACATTGCTTTAAAAAATAAATTATAGGCTACTTTTCCTCAAGAATATAAGCATGAAAATTCTCAATAAAATATTAGAAAAGTGAATCTAATTATTCAGTTGGCTTAAAACTAAGTTTTAAGCTGGCTTAAAAAACCCTGCAAATTCACTGAAAGGACTGATGCTGAAACTGAAGCTCCAATACTTTAGCCACCTCATGGGAAGAGCTGACTCATTACTTAGGTCACTTAAAGCCAGCTTAAAACTAAGTGCTAAGCTGGCTTAAAACTCAACACTCAAAAAACAAAGATCATGGCATCCGGTCACATCACTTCATGGCAAATAGATGGGGAAACACTGGAAACAGGGAGAGACTTTATTTTCTTGGGCTCCAAAATCACTGCAGATGGTGACTGCAGTCAGGAAACTAAAAGACCCTGGCTCCTTGGAAGAAAAGTTATGACCAATCTAGATAGCATATTAAAAAGCAGAATTACTTTTCCAACAAAGGTCCATCTAGTTAAAACTATGGTTTTTCCAGTAGTTATGTATGGATGTGAGAATTGGACTATAAAGAAAGCTGAGCCCCTAAAAATTGTTGCTTTTGAACTGTGGTGTTGGAGAAGACTCTTGAGAGTCCCTTGGACTGCAAGGAGATCAAGCCAGTCAATCCTAAAGGAAATCAGTCCTGAATATTCATTGGAAAAACTGATGCTGAAGTTCCAATACTTTGGCCACCTGATGAGAGGAACTGACTCATTGGAAAAGACCCTGATGTTAGGAAAGACTGAAGGCAGGAGGAGAAGGGGGTGACAGAGTATGAGATGGTTGGATGGCATCACAGACTCAGTGGACATGAGTTTGAGCAAGCTCCAAGAGTTGGTGATGGACAGGGAAGACTGGCATGCTGCAGTCCATGGGATCAAAAAGAGTCAAACATGACTGAGTGACTGAACTGAACTGACTGAAATCTAGTTATATATATATACATACAAATGTATAATACATTAATAGTAATATATAATAATATTATATATATAATATAATCATCTGCCACTGAAAAGGAGGATGGTTTATTCCTGTGACAAAAGGATAATTCAGTATTTTAAACATATCCTTATAATTTGTCATGTTAAAATTCTAAAGAAAAATGCCATATGATCCTATCAATTGATGGAGCAGAAGCATTTGGTAAAATTAAACATGTATTTGTAATTTAAAAAATCTCAGCAACCTAGAGATTAAAAAAAAAAAAATTGTTTAATTCTGAAAAAAAAAAGCATCTATGAAAAACTACATTGAAAGGTACACAGTGGCCAATGATGGAACAATTTGGACAAGAAGAATATAAGTATCAAGTAAATATCAATGAGTCCATACTAATATAATAATGCAATAAATTAATAAATATAGGAGACTAATTTTGTGAAGAAGAATGTTGAATAATTTATGTAGGTACTTCATTCTCAAGAAGGGGAGGCCAACCCCATTCCTCACACATAGTCTGTATAAGGCCACTTCCTTCCCAAGTGGACATCATGGAAGAGTCATTTTACCGTGGAGAGACTGGAAAATACAACTTCCACCGGTAATCAAGGTCAAAATCAACAGCGGTAAGCATATTGGTAATATGTGCCCTTGTGTGGTAAAAATGAGACTTAACCTCTATGGTTTTCCTCCCCAAAATCCATAACCCCAGTTTAATCACTGTAATGATATTTAAAAAAAAAATTGAATACCGGGATATTCTCTAATACCTCACCAGTACTCTTCAAAATGGTCAAAGTCATCAATGACAAAAGAAATTTGAAAAACTTTTCCAGCCAAGAGGAGTCTCAGGAGAAATGACAACTAAACACAATGCCTGGAGAGGATCCTAAAACAGAAAAAGGTAAACACTGAGAAAATACGAATAAAATATGGGCTTTAGTTAAAAGTAAAATATCAACATTGGTTCATTAATTGTAACAAGTGAACTATATTCATTAAGGTATTAATGGCAGAGGATACTGGATGCAGGGGACACGGGAGCACTCTGTAATATCGTAGTATCATCTCCATCTTTATGTAAATCTAAAGTTGTTCTAAAAACTAAAACTGATTTAAAGTCAACTAGTGATTTCACTATCTTATGAGAATAAGCGAGGAAAAAACAAACTTTTAATGTATACATAAAAATAATTTGACAAATCCTATGACTGTTTATGAGGAAATCTCTCAGTCAAATTGAAATAGAAGAGAACATTCTAAATCTTATCAAGAGCATCTAAAGAACCCTACAACTAACATCATATTTAATGATTAACTATTGAATGATTGTCTCCCTATGATCAAGCATAACACAAGATGAAATTCTTACCTCAACTGCACGTTAACAAAAAATGGACCAAAGATTTTTATAGACATTCCATAAAGCAGTGCTTATGAATAGCCACAAAACATATTTAAAAGTTATCAATCTCGTTTGTTGTTGGGGAAATCTAAATTTAATCCATAATGAAATTTAAACTCACACTGAAAAGGGACCACCAAAATGGCTAATATTTAAAAGACCCTAAAAAGCAGAGACATTACTTTGCCAACAAAGGTCTGTCTAGTCAAGGCTATGGTTTTTCCAGGTGTCATGTATGGATGTGAGAGTTGGACTGTGAATAAAGCTGAGCGCCGAAGAATTGATGCTTTTGAACTGTGGTGTTGGAGAAGACTCTTGAGAGTCCCTTGGACTGCAAGGAGATCCAACAAGTCCATCCTGAAGGAGATCAGTCCTTGGGTGTTCATTGGAGGGACTGATGCTGAAGCTGAAACTCCAATACTTTGGCCACTTCATGTGAAGAGTTAACTCATTGGAAAAGACCCTGATGCTGGGAGGGACTGGGGGCAAGAGGAGAAGGGGATGACAGAGGATGAGATGGCTGGATGTCATCACCAACTTGATGGACATGAGCTTGAGTGAACTCCGGGAGTTGGTGATGGACAGGGAGTCCTGGCGTGCTGTGATTCATGGGGTCTCAGAGTTGGACACGACTGAGTGGCTGAACTGAACTGAACTGAAAACGTCAAATGTGATGAGGAATAGGACCACTGGAACACTCATGCAATGTTAGTAGGAATGTAACATGGAACAAACACTTTGAAACACTCTGGCACAGAAAATATTCTGATGGTTTCTTAAAAAGTCAAAAATATACCTTTTCTATGACCCAGAATTCTAGTCATATTTATTTATTTATGAGAAAAGAAAATATGTTTACAGGAAGATTGCCCAGGAATGCTTGTAGCAGCTTTATTTATAATAGTTAAAAACTGGAAAACATCCCTGGTATTCATTGATAGATGAGTGAATAAATAAACCTTGGTACACTCCTATAGAGGAACATTACAATAAATAGGAACAAATATGTGATCTATGCAAGAATATGGATAGATCACAAAAACATGCTGGGCAGAAACCCTTACACATAATAGAATATATTGTTATATTACATTATATAAAATTCTACTTAAGCAAAATTGATCTTGGAAAACAAATCTGAACAATGATTGCCCATTTGAGTGAAGTAGAAATGAGTATTGACTGAGAAGAGATATAGGAAAATTCCTATATCTTTAATTCTTAATTCCAATACCAGACCACCTGACCTGCCTCTTGAGAAATCTGTATGCAGGTCAGAAAGCAACAGTTAGAACTGGACATGGAACAACAGACAGGTTCCAAATAGGAAAAGGAGTACAAGGCTGTATATTGTCACCCTGCTTATTTAACTTCTATGCAGAGTACATCATGAGAAACGCTGGACTGGAAGAAACACAAGCTGGAATCAAGATTGCCGGGAGAAATATCAATCACCTCAGATATGCAGATGACACCACCCTTATGGCAGAAAGTGAGGAGGACCTAAAAAGCCTCTTGATGAAAGTGAAAGAGGAGAGTGAAAAAGTTGGCTTAAAGCTCAACATTCAGAAAACGAAGATCATGGCATCTGGTCCCATCACTTCATGGGAAATAGATGGGGAAGCAGTGGAAACAGTGTCAGACTTTATTTTTGGGGCTCCCAAATCACTGCAGATGGTGACTGCAGCCATAAAATTAGAAGACGCTTACTCCTTGGAAGAAAATTTATGACCAACCTAGATAGCATGTTCAAAAGCAGAGACATTACCTTGCCGACTAAGGTCCATCTAGTCAAGGATATGGTTTTTCCAGTAGTCATGTATGGATGTGAGAGTTGGACTGTGAAGAAGACTGAGTGCCGAAGAATTGATGCTTTTGAGCTGTGGTGTTGGAGAAGACTCTTGAGAGTCCCTTGGACTGCAAGGAGATCCAACCAGTCCATTCTGAAGGAGATCAGCCCTGGGATTTCTTTGGAAGGAATGATGCTAAAGCTGAAACTCCAGTACTTTGGACACCTCATGTGAAAAGTTGACTCATTGGAAAAGACTCTGATGCTGGGAGGGATTGGGGGCAGGAGGAGAAGGGGACGACCGAGGATGAGATGGCTGGATGGCATCACTGACTCGATGGATGTGAGTCTGAGTGAACTCCGGGAGATGGTGATGGACAGGGAGGCCTGGTGTGCTGAGATTCATGGGGTTGCAAAGAGTCGAACTCAACTGAGCGACTGAACTGAACTGAACTTAACTGCGGTGATTAACATTTTATATTTTGATAGTATTTACATTTGGAATTACAGTGAACACATTTGGAAAGACTTCAAATGTACAATTATTACTTGTGCATTTCATTGTGTGTAAATTTTACATAGTATCTATGAACAAATGTTAAAATCTAGTCAATGGCAGGTTCAAGTCAATGTTTAAGCATTTAAAAAGTTGTATTCTGATGTCTGCAGTTTACTTTGATGTGCCTTATAAAATGATTAAGTAATCAACATCAATATGTGATAGAGCTTATATAATAAATGATAATGGTAAAATTTAGGTGGGGGATGTTGGATACTCAAATATCTTTCAATGCCCTGTTTTTGAAAATTTTCAGAAAAATCTCAAAAAAATTACAATCTTTTTATACAGATGCCATTTTCCCATGACAGAAAAAATTGGCTGATGCAGGAATTGCTTTAAGTCAACTCATTCCATCATAATAAGGTCACCAAGCCCGTTGTTTGTCATTTTACATTTTTATGTTTTATATTCATAACATTTCCTATCTCTCCTTACTGCTGCAAGCCAACAACGAAATTATTGCTCTTAAAGATTTTGATATCCCAAGAGACTTCAGACAAGCAAACTCAATTATGTGAAAGGCTCTTATTGACTGACCTATATTTATCTGCAATGTGCACACAAACATTGGTAATCCGCCACCAGGAGGCACATTTTAATAACTGCTTCAAGGGAGTGAAGGTTTACAGGATCTGCTCCCAGCGTGTTTCTTATTTACTCTAGGGTCTTAGCTAACATTTTAAACCCTGAATATAGCAAAGAGGCTGCATTTTGCTAGCATGCTGTAAAATTACTCATGTATTGAAGTACCACTATCTGTCTTCTCCATCTATTACCTTCTCAGCCACACATGCCC
The DNA here is from genome assembly GCF_023091745.1 of Budorcas taxicolor. Lineage (NCBI taxonomy): Eukaryota > Metazoa > Chordata > Mammalia > Artiodactyla > Bovidae > Budorcas > Budorcas taxicolor. The sequence goes on along the minus strand of NC_068929.1, from coordinate 67,670,019 downwards.
CTGAAATCAAAGTGGAAATGTTTAGCACAATCGGACAGAAAAGGTAGTTTTAAGGGCTACTCTTTGGAGTCAAATGTTCTAAAAGGAATCGTCCAGGAGAGTGTGTGTGTGTGCTGTCATGTCCGACTCTTTGCAGCTCCCTAGACTGCAGTCCTCCAGGCTCCTCTGTCCATGGGATTTTCCAAGAAAGTATACTGGAGTGGGTTGCCCTTTGCTTTTCCAGGGGATCTTCCTGGCCCAGGAATCAAACCTACATCTCTTGTGCCTCTTGCATTGGTAGGCGGATTCTTTACCACAGCACCACCTGGACAGGAAAGGTAACTTTTAAGGACTACTCTTTGAAGCTGAATTGAGTGAGGATGTTCTAAAAGGGGAGGTCCAGGAGGGCATACAGTGGAAGAGAAATGAGGCATAGGGAATTAAATATGTAAGGATTGACCCTGCTATGGAAACTGCCACCAGTCAAATTTTCTCAATAGAAATCTGTAGATATAGTCCCTGGGCTTCATCTGTAGGACCAATTTACCTTGTTCCCACACAGCTACTCTAACATGGTGGGATTAGTGGTTTAATCTGAATTTCACATGTCTGCATGGACACTGAGAAGTTTGATTACTCCAAGTGTGATTCTATGTGCAATATGACTTCTGCTGCTAGGGTGTGATTGTCAACACAATGGCAGCTGCAGTTCTTTCTCAGTTCTGTGGAAAGGAGTAGGGTTTGCCAATAAAGGTCTGTATAATCAAAGCTATGGTTTTTCCAGTAGTCATGTATGGATATGAGAGTTGGACCATAAAGAATGCTGAGCACAGAAGAATTGATGCTCTTCAACTGTGGTGTTAGATAAGACTCTTGAGAGTCTCTTGGACTACAAGGAGATCAAACCAGTTCATCCTAAAGGAAATCAACCCTCAATATTTATTGGAAGGACTGTTGCTGAAGCTGAAGCTCCAATACTTTGGCCAACTGATGCAAAGAGCCAACTCAATGGAAAATACATGATGCTGGGAAAGATTGAGGGCAGGAAGAGCAGGGAATGACAGAGGATGAGATTGCTGGATGGCCTCATCAACTCAGTGTACATGAATCTGAGCAAACTCCAGGAGTTGGTGATAGACAGGGAAGCCTAGCGTTCTGCAGTCCATGGGGTCGCAAAGAGTCATACAGGACTGAGCAACTGAACAATGAAAGAATTGTAAAGAAAAACAAGTCAACTGAAAAAAAAAGTATTCTGGATTAGTTAGCTAGGGCTGCTGTAACAAAGGATTATAGGGTGGAAGATTTACACAACAGAAATGTATTTTCCCACAGTTCTAGAAATCCAAGATTAAGGTGCTGGTGGGATGATTTCTTCTGAGACCTCTCTCCTTGGCCTTTTGGTGGCCATCTTCTCCCTGTGTCCTCACAGGATCTTCACTCTGTGTGCCCGTGCACTAATTCTGTCTTCTCATAATATCACTAGTCATATCAGATTAGAGTACAGCCTAATTCCAGCATTGGATTAGACTATAGCCTGATGTCCACCAGGCCTACCCTGGTGGCTCAGATGGTAAAGAATCTCAGGAAGAGTCGGACACACCCAAATGTGCACCACCATGAGTGAAAGTTGCTCAGTCATGTCTGACCCTTTGTGACCCCATGGACTGTAGTCCATTTAATTCTCCAGGCCAGAATACTGGAGTGTGTACCTCTCCCCTCTCCAGGGGATCTTCCCAACCCAGAGATTGAACCCAGGTCTCCCACATTGCAGGCAGACTCTGTACCAACTGAGATATCAGGGAAGCTCACCATTTTTAATCAACTCATTTAAACCCTGTCCCCAGATACAGTCACACATGCTCACATTTCTGTCTCCCTTTGCTTTCCTCTTTCAAAGCTTAGGTATCTTTTATTACCTGATTTGTATCTCAGCTTTGGATTTGTAAATTCTTCGATTTTATGTCAAATATATCTCTTTGCACAGAGGATGAGTTTCAAGTCTTCACAAACATGTAAAGGTATATGCCAGTTTATCCTGATAATCAGAGTAGAGGACAAACGAGAGATGTGACTAAATTATGAAAGTAAAATAGAGTTGTCAGATTAGGGGGTGAATCATGGCACGATGAGGTAGAAGGGAAAAATAATCTATGCTAAGTTTGGTCATCAGCAGTGTAGATCTGGGATAAAATACAGAATCGTTAGATTTCCTGTAAAAACCATTGCAGGGTTCATTAGTGGCTTGAAAGTGGCAGGTGTATGAGCAAATAATCATAGCAAATCTTGTCCATCATCTAACAGAAAATTTTAAATATACCATGAGAAGAAGATGAAGAAACCAGAGCCCTTGGGAAAGATTTCCTGGAGGAGGTAAATTCAGTGTGGTTCCTTAGGAGGATGAGACATGGCAACGGCCGTTGGGAAGCCGGACCAGCATGTGTAGAGCATAGAGGTGCCCAGGGCGTTGCCTGTTAACCAGTGGAGATCCTGTGTTCTGAAAGCACCAGGTGCACGCATTGGAGAGGTGGGAAAGGAATTGGGGGCTCACACGGCTGACAACCTTGAATAGGCAGAGCAGCTTATCACCCTGGGGAAGAGAAATGGAGAGTCCAGTGAACCAGTGAAATAGGTCAGTCATGTCTGACTCTTTGCGATCCCATGGACTGGAGCCTACCGTGGCTCCTCCATCCATGGAATTTTCCAGGCAAGAGTACTGGAGTGGGTTGCCATTTCCTTCTCCAGGGGATCTTCCCGTCCTGGGGATCGAACCCAGGTCTCCCAGGTCTTTGCTATCAGGTAAGCCTGAAACTTACCTGGGAAACTTACCAGGGAATAGTGGGGTTTAAACATTGGTGCTGGCGTCCACCATAGGCTGCTGAAGTTGGAGAAGAATGGAGGGAAATGGGCTAATGGACTGAGCTTCCTATGAGGACAAGGGCAACGATGCTGAGTTGAACTTTGTGGTCAGAGTCCACAGACCTCTAATTTTCCCCTTGGAGAGAAATAGTCCAACTTTTACTTTGAGGACATTTGAGCAGAAAGGATAGGGGGGCAGGTCCCTAAGTCCACGCTGCCTGAAAAGAGCAGAGAGGGGAGAGAGTGACAAGGAGCTGAGCAAAGAGACAAGAGCAGAAGAGGGAGGTGCATGTGCCTTCGAGGTGGCAGTTAAAACAGGTGCTTTGGCGGCAGAAGTGACAGCCGAGGGAGGCAGGGGGACCCCCAGTGGGTGCAGAGCTGAGATCTGTGGTGGAGCCCCCGCCTGCAGCACCTGCACAGATATTACCTCTTCAGCCTGAGATAGAAGCTGCTGGAGCCAATATAATTCTATTTTATTACAAAATAAAAGCATACATATGGCCTTTGTGATAAAGCATATCAGGGAGTTATTAGAAATCTTCAAAGATTTAGACTGTTTTGTTTGGAAAACTGCTGCAAAACTGCAAAGCAAATACCCACAGGCTTCAAAGTATAAATCAAATTTAAGGATCATCATATCGGATGGTATATAATGCTATTGCTGTATGAGCTTTAGATGAGCCTATTATTGATAAGGAAGATAATTTTAAAATTAATTGCTATGTTACTGAAGATACAGTCATTGTGCAAACAGGTGTTTTGAATTGTGTGCAAATCATGAATCTGCTTCTGGGTTCTTATATTTCATCCACAAGTTACAGGAAATGCCAGAGGAAACATTAAAACATGATCATGGAAATTTACATTTAAAATTAAATCAGTGCACGATGTAAGAACCTGAACACAGATGTTTATAGCAGCTTTATTCATAGTCACAAAGACTTGGAATTAACCAAGATATCCTTCAGTAGATGAATGGATAAAAAAACCATGGTACATTTAAACAGTGGAATGTTACTTCATGCTAAAAGGAAGTGAACTATTAAACCATAAAAAGCCTGGGAGGGACTCCCAGTGCCTATTACGAAGTGAAAGAAGCCAATCTGAAAAGGCTTTCTGATTTCAACTTCGTGATATTCTGGAAAAAGCAAAAATACAGAGACAAATAATAGATCAGTTGTTTCCAGAGGCCCAAGGAAGGAAGGGAGGGAGATGGAAAAAGAGAAATAGGACACGGAGTATTTGTAGAGCATCAAGATAATTCTGTATGATATTATAAAAGTGGGTCCATGTTATACACTTGTCCAGGCCCATAGAATATACAACACCAAGAGTGAACCCCAATGTTAAGTATGGACTCTGGGTAATAACGATGTGTCAACGTAGGGTCACAGACTGCAATCAATGTATCATTTGGTGGGAGATGTAGGTAGCAGAAGAGGCTGTTCATGCAGGGGACAGGGTCTATGCAAACGCTCTGTGCACTTTCTGCTCAGTCCTACCTTGAACTTAAAACTTCTGGAATCTATAAAGTTGATTTAAAAAACTGCACACAGAAATTTCAATTCAAACATAAAGGTCACAATATTTTATAAAAATTGTTAGACAGGAATCATCATCCTTAGTTATACTAAACATTATATCTTGAAATAATTTATCAGAAATTTAAAGTTTACAGAGCCTATATAACAATCTTCAGGAATAGATGCATCAACAAAAAGATTCTACTTAAAATTATTTGTGCTCTTGCCTTTGCCAAGAGAAAGTGATGTTGCTGGCAATTATGTCAATAGAAAATTAGGTATTTGGGGATACTCATCTTGATGACCTAGCAAAGGGATTTTCAGAAAAGTGAGCCAGAGAAACTTTCTGCTTGATTAAACTATCATATTAATGAAGTATGATTATTATCTATCCATTTTATAAAATTATTGTACCAGAATATTTTTGCAATTTATGTTTATTTTGTTGTTCTTGTATTAAATTGCTCATATGAATTGTATTAATAATAAAATATTTCTGAATAAAAAGGGTTTATATTTTTCTACTTTTGTGATTTTTCCCTGCTTTTTGAACAAGGACACTCACATTTTAATTTTGCAATAGCTCGATAAATTAAGTAGCTAGTTGTATTTATACATGTACTAAATCCACAGGGTATATTTGTTTGTCCATCTCAAATGTATTTTCTTTTCTTTTTTGGAGGTAGCTTAATCTGCTTCTTCACATTACTGATGTATTCTGGCTAATTTTCTCTGTCAGATTAATTACTCTGGATGAATTGCATAGGCTTACTGGGTAAACAAGTCTAACGATTTGTAAACTTCCTCCACACTGTGTGCTGTACTGTTTTTAATAGAAGCTATTTATTTGTTCATGTTTGTGAACATACCTCCTTCCCAGTGAACAGAGAGGCACTAAGCCAACGAGCTTGAGGCGGTGTCACCAAATTCCCAGTTTAAACATAAGCATGGAGAGCATTACCACTCCTTCTTCAGGAACCATCCCCAGGACCATTTCTTGGGGACCACAAATGAGTTTACCTCCAGAGTCTGTGGGCCCAGAAATTGAGAACTTCCTTCAACACTTCCCTGGTGGGTCAGGTGGTAAAGAATCCATCTGCAATTCAGAAGATCTGGGTTCAATCCCTTGGTCAGGAAGATCCCCTGGAGAAGGAAGTGGCAACCCACTCCAGTATTCTGGCCTGGAGAATTCCATGGACAGAGGAGCCTGGCGGACTGCAGTCCATGGGGATGCAAAGAGTCAGACACGACTGAGTGACTAACACTTTCACTTCCTTCCTTCAACACCAGTTTGATCCTACCTGTCAGCTTTCCTGCAGCAGTTGCCAGCTATGTGTCATGCTACTAACTATATATCACACCAGGCCTCCATGATTCTAAGGACATAGCACCACCGAATTTTAAGACTATGGTGCAAACATGGCTGCCAGTGTGGCTGGTCTAGGGGAGTTATGGGGAAAGTGTATGCACAAGGCTCTACAATCCACCTTCCAGGGTGCAAGTTCACACAAATTCAGATTAATGACTATTGTTATTGCTTCAGGAGAGGGGAGGAGACACTCTACCATGTGATATGGGATGGACAGGCAATCCCTGAATCTAAACTACTGTGTTGGAAGAGGCAAAGACGGGGTGATGGGTGTGGCTTTGTGAGATTGGAACGGCTTCATGATCTCATACTCACTCCCAACCCAAGATATGACAGCATACAAAATATACGAATATATATACACAAGATATAAGTTAATCTTCAAAATATATTCCAATATACATTTGTTGCTCAGTTGCTCAGTCATGACCAACTCTTTGCGACTCCATGAACTGCAGCAAGCCAGGCTTCCCTATCCTTCACCATCTCCCCGGAGCTTGCTCAAACTCATGTCCATTGAGTCAGTGATGTCATCCTCATCCTCTGTTGTCTGCTTCGCCTCTTGCCTTCAATCTTTCCCAGCATCAGGGTCTTTTCTAATGAGATGTAATGTGTTACATGCAGACAGATAGTTCAGTTCCACTTGTCCAAGGTACCCAGAGCAGTCAAATTCAGTGGTAGATGCTGGGGGTGGGGAGGCAGGATGGGAAGTTAGTGTTGAAGGTGAAAAATGTGGGAGGTGGATGATGGTGAGAGTTGCACAATATTGTGAATGTGCCTGGTGCCACTGAACTGTACAGTTATGTATGGTTAAAATAGTACATTTTATATTATGTGAATTTTGCCACAATAAAAAACAATCAAATATAAAAATCAGAAGATATTTGCAGATAAGCACCCTACCCTTGCTTACATCCAGATCGCTTCCATAAGCCCCTGCTCTATAGTATGTCTAGAACTTTCCCAGGTGGAGTGGATGCCTGGAGGGGAGGGAGAGGATTCTTGGTTGGCATGGAAGCAGACAGGGCTCTCCCAGGAGACGTGCAGTTTCCTGATGTTCTGTGTTCTGGAAGGTTCTAGGGTCAGGTCCAGAGGAAGAACTTTGCTCACGGCCTGGTGACCTGGTGCTTCTTTGGCAGTTCAACAGAGATAGGTCTCAACAAAACCATACAGGGTCTACTCAGCGGGAGTCGGGTCTTTCTCCCAGATGTCATTTGGCATTCTGTTCACAGATTTCTGTGTACTCTAAAGACTTAACTGCCACTCGGCCCTCTACTTTGGATGATTAACTTATGATTTTTAGCTAAGAAGTGCCAATGCCTTCCTTTGACTGCACACCATACATAATTTATTTGTAACAAATCTCTCACATCAGTCATTATCTCTCTCAGCTTTATGACATCAGGCGTAGAGCAAGATCTTTTAGTCAGTTCTGCAAACTGATATGAAATTTCTCTGTGGAGTACTAAGTTTAAGTTTCGCTTTTCTGAAAGTTTAGTAGATGTGATCCAAGCAGAAGTGAAAAAGTTGGCTTAAAACTCAACATTCAGAAAACTAAGATCATGGCATCTGGTCCCATCACTTCATGAGAAATAGAAGAGGAAACAGTGGAAACAGTGACAGACTTTATTTTTTTGGTCTCCAAAATCACTGCAGATGGTGACTGCAGCCATGAAATTAAGATGCTTGCTCCTTGGAAGAAAAATTATGACCAACCTAGACAGCATATTCAAAAGCAGAGACATTACTTTGCCAACAAAGGTCCATCTAGTCAGAGCTATGGTTTTACCAGTAGTCATGTATGGATGTGAGAGTTGGTTAAAGGACTGATGCTTTTGAATTGTGGTGTTGGAGAAGACTCTTGAGAGTCCCTTGGACTGCAAGGATACCCAATCAGTCTATCCTAAAGGAAATCAGTCCTGAATATTCATTGGAAGGACTGATGCTGAAGCTGAAACTCCGAAACTTTGGCCACCTGATGTGAAGAGCTGACTCATTTGAAAAGACTCTGATCCTGGGAAAGGTTGAAGGCAGGAGGAGAAGGGGACAACAGAAGATGAGATGGTTGGATGGCATCACCACTCAAAGGACATGAGTTTGAGTAAACCCGGGAGTTGGCGATGGACAGGGAGGCCTGGCATGCTGCAGTCAGTGGGGTCGCAAAGAGTCAGACATGACTGAGCAACTGAACTGAACTGAAGCAGAAGTGGATTTCTGGGTAGTCAGTTTTCTTCCTGTGAAAGATAGAAGTGCTATAAGCCTGTAACCACCATTTCGGCATTCCGTCTGGAGGAAGAGGAGGAACTCTGGTCAATTCTGGAAAGGAACCGCACATGCTCAGTTGGGATCATTCCTCTACTTTGGAAAGAAATCAGATGAAGCCACCATTGTCCATCCAGCGTTAACTGAAACTCAACGAGAACATCTAACTAATTCTGGAATTCAGTGATCTCTCACATAAGCTACACCCTCCAGTTTAGCCCCTTTCAGTAAAGAGGTTATAATTTAACCACTATATTTATTTCAGATAAAAAAAGAGAGAGAGGCAAGTAGACGGTTGTTATTTCTTGCTATTTCAAAATCCAATGAGTGGGTTTTTTTGTTGTTGTTGTTGTTAATATTATAAGCTGAATTGCACAACTCATTTACTACTGAACAGTACAGTTGTCTCTATTGGGCAAAGATTAATTTAACCTACAATTGCTTAGTTTTCCTCACAGTTATTTACTGAGAAGTATAATTTGCATTCATCCCAAGAAACCCCTAAGGATGCTTCTAGGCTAGTTAATGTGTGAAGACAAATGATGGGATAGTGATTATTTCTGGACAATTCGATTATGAAGAATGTATGCAACTAGCGGGTGTTACCTCTGAGTCCTTTTTGATCTCAGGGTTTCTGGCAGAAATCTATAATGAAGGACCTACTATTGGCTAGCTGGTAATTACTGGGTTCAGATGCATGCGGTGAACCATACATCAATCCTACAGAAGGTTGCTCTGCTACTTTGAGAACCTCATTATTGCATTTTGTTTATCCCAGTACTTCAGAATCAATCCATGCCTTATATGAATGAAAAATAGATGATAGTGCTACAAATGAGCAGAGAGTGAGAGGGGAAAAGACAGCAATGACCCTAAGAAAAAATTTTGATGAATTGTTGAGCAGTCTTGGCAGAAGTATCATAATTAACCAACCATTGGTTGCTGCACTGTTATGTTATTTTCACTCTGAAAATGTAGTCAGTATGTTTTTAGCAAAATTTATTCTAAATTTAGTATAGTTGGGGCATTCAAAAGGTACTCCTCAATTTGGGAGACTCAATTTGGTTGAGAGGAAACAAGTAGAATTTTGTTTCTACAAAATTTCTACTTGTAGGAACGGAAACAAGTAGAACTTTACACTTGGGCAGAAGATCAGCTAAAGGTACAAGAAACTTCCCTGAGAGGTGATTTAAATTCTGTTCATTAAACTAGAGTATCTTGTCATTAAATCAGTAAGATGAGATGGTTTTCAAAATGTATAGCATTCTTGTACTAATTTTCTAATCATGTGTAACCAATTACTACAGGCTTACTGGATCATCTTCCCTGGGTCAATTCAGGTTACAATTTGATGTCTGTTGGGTTGAATTCTCATCTGGAACTTGGCTATGGAAGAACCCATGTCCAGTTTATTCAGGTGGACAGAACTCATCTCCTTGGATTGAATGACTGAGGACCCTGGCTTCCTACTGAATGGAAGCTGCCCCAGAGTCTAGCAGCCACCTGTGGTTTTCTGCCTCATGAGCCTCTCCATAGGAAGTATAACATGGAAGTTTGCTTCTTTCAAGCCAGAAGAAGCCTTTCCTTATAAGGTCCATTTCCTTATAGGGTCTCCAGTTGTCTAAAGGTTTTCACCTGTTTAAGTCCCACTCAAGATAAATTTCCTTTTGCTTAATTCAAAGTGAAGTCGCTCTGTGTGTCCAACTCTTTGTGACACCATGGACTGTAGTCTACCAGGTTCTTCCATTCATGGGATTTTCCAAGGAAGAGTACTGGAGTGGGTTGCCACTTCCTTCTCCAGGGAATCTTCCCGACATAGGGATTGAACCCAGTCTCCCACTTTGCAGACAGATGCTTTACTGTCTGAGCCACCAGGGAAGCCAACTTCAATTCTTTGAAGCCTAATTCAAAGAATCAGCTAATTTATGATCTTAATTATCTACAAAATCCCATCACTTTTGCTTTACAATATAACTTAACGAAGGGCATGAAAACAATTTCTTTTGCCAAAGAACACAGCCTAATCAAAGGACTGACATTCCTCCCATGTGTCTTATTCTATTGGTTAGAACAGCTGGTAACAAACTGGCCTGCAATGCAGGAGACCCTGGTTTGATTCCTGGGTCAGGAAGGTCCCCTGGAAAAGGGATGGGCTACCCACTCAAGTATTCTGAGGCTTCTCTGGTGGCTCAGCTGGTAAAGAATCCACCTGCAATGCAGGAGACCTGGGTTCAATCCCTGGCTTGGGAAGATCCCCTGGAGAAAGGAATGGCTACCCATTCCAGTATTTTGGCCTGGAGAATTCCATGGACTGTATATAGTCCATGGGGTTGCAAAGAGCTGGACACAACTAGTGACTTTCACAGTTTCAAGGCACAGTTTCTGCCACACTTAAGAGGAGATCATATTTCCTTGAGGATCACTGTAGAGTATATCTGCCACACTTCTTCATAATTTAAAATATTTGTTGTAACATCTTATGCAGAGAATTGAATAGATTTTAGAAAGAGAGAATACAATATCCTCTTAGATTTACCCAGACCATTTACCCCCAAGAAATGGGGATTTGATTTTAGTAATAATTTTTATTGGTTATGTGGACAGATAAATAACACATAAGTTTTCCTTGACTAGTGGAAATATCCCTTAAGAATGTCACTGCCTGCATTCTTTTTTTCCTACTCCTATTCTAACTCTGTTCATCAAACAATCTTAAAATTTGCATTTTTTTTTTCTCCTGGATGAACATACCCATCCAAAAGGGTGTTCTGAGAAAATTTATAATTCCAGCAGCTCTAACCCTATTTGAACGATTAAATTGTCACTCTGTTTTTCTCTCCAGTTTGAAATATTTTTAGTTAAGATAGCTGTCTCCATGCTTCATCAGTTGGGGTGAGCTAACCTTTTTCCAGGGTGCTTCCTAGGCTGTGCTAGTGATAAAGGACCCACCTACCAATGCAGGTAAATGTAAGAGACACAGGTCCAATCCCTGGGTCAGAAAGATCCCTTGGAGGAGGGCATGGCAATCCACTCCAGTATTCTTGCCTGGAGAATGCCATGGACAGAGGAGCCTGGAGGGTTACAGTCCATAGGGTTGCAAAGAGTCAGACATGATTGAAGCAACAACACCTACCCGTGCAAACTTTTCCCAGAGATACACACATAAAGTTCTTGTTTAGGGTAGCCCTGCCTGAAGTGGGTGGAGAGGTTTCTTCCTCAGCCTCCCACTTTCTGCAGGGCCATGTGCTTGCGTTAATGTGATCTTCAAGGTCTTCTGTCAGCGCAGATCTAGAATCCATGTTCTTCTTTCAGGTTAATGGTCTCTCAATAAGGTTTTTCAGCAGTGTGTCCCCAATGCAAAACTGTAAGAACACAGCTGTGATAAATGAAGCAATTGGCATAGACGTGGGCCACTGAAAGAGATCAAAGTGTCTGGCTTTATAATTACATATTGTTAAGACTCAAGCGGAGTGTTGTTCTCTGTCCTGTCCCTTTAAGAATGGGGGCAGTGACTCCCCTACTCTTGGCACTTAGGGAATCCTGACAGTCCTGACTTGTCATCTTTGGAAATTCTTCAAAGGTCTTGTGTGTAGTTGTTGCACACGGTAGGCTCCCCTCGGGAACTCATGGGTATTTCAGGTTTGGAGGAATGGGGCTCAGTCTCTACATGTGCCCCAAGAAACTGGCTGAAGACCTAGGCCCTGGGTCCAGTTTGTGACTCAGAGGTCTTAGTTTCGGACACAACCCTCCCACAGGCCACTGCTGTCTCTGAGCTTAGATTTCCCAGCTTGAAATGTTAATCCCTTTAGGACACATTTATCAAAAACTTTTGAGCTTAGCCTCAGAGCTGAGCAACACCATTAATAGTGAACTGTATGCTTCCTTGGGCTTCCCTGGTAGCTCAGACAGTAAAGAATCTGCCTGCAATACAGGAGACCTGGAATCAATCCCTGGATAATCCCCCAGAGAAGGGAATGGCAACCCACTCCAGTGTTCTTGCCTGGAGAATCCCATGGACAGAGGAGCCTGGTGGGCTACAGTCCATGGAGTCACAGAGTCAGACACACCTAAGAGACTAACATTTACACTCTGACTTTCACAGACTTCCTTACCAGTTTATCTCCCATCCTCGGGGTGGGGGGACCTCTGGAAATCAGGCCTTCCTTTAGTGTCAGACAGGACTTTCCCTTCTCCAGCCCATGTCCTTCAGCCTGCCTATTGAGATCCCACCAGATTTCTTCTCTCCCTTCTTCTCCCTTCATTCACTCTAATCCCATTTCCCTTGTATTGGGAATGAATCTCTCCCCTGCTCCAGCCCCTGTTTATGACTTCCTCATTCCCTCATCAAAATAAATGCTCCTGAAGACATCTTCTCCAGTAAGAACATACATTAAGTAGTATTTTTGCAGAAAATTTTAAGACTTTAAGAGTATCATGAAGGTGTTCTCTGGCTTCTGTAGTTCATTTATCTTATTAAGACATAATATTAAAGATCAAACATTCTCCACTATATCATAGTTGACAAGTGAGCTATTTTTGATTCTTCACCTTTGTATCCATTTACCAAAAAAAAAAAAAAAAGTTTCTAAGGCTAGATGAAGTAAGCTATCAAAACCAAAACGCCAGGAAAGAATTGCTATAATGGTTGAATTCTCTAAGATTTGTAAGGTAAAACTGAAACCTCAGTATGACAATTTGTTTAATTCTAAAAATGCAGTGGTGATTTCAATCAAGATAACTACGTGAAGATAAAGTAGAAAGTATGCACAGAGCGACAGCTGGAAAAGCTTTTATTTTATTATATGACACAACAGAGGATGAGACGGTTGGATGGCATCACTGACTCAATGGACATGAGTTTGAGCAGACTCTGGGAGGTAGTGAAGGCCAGGGAAGCCTGGTTGCTTCATGGGGTCACAAAGAGTTGAACACGACTTAGCGACTGACCAACAACGATAGAATGTCGTAGCCCACTCCTCACCAAGATCTTGGAGAATTCCACATGTGCAGCAAGTTGCAGTTAAATCAAACTACGTGAAACACTCGGTAAAGCCAAAGCTGATGCCTAGAGGTGAGCACACTGACCTCTGGACTCGCCACAAAAAATGTTTGACACAATTATGGGAGACTTCCTTTCCTTCTGTGCACCAATTCTCCACCTTCTCTCTTTTGGACACTAATCCTGAGTCACTAGTCCCACAGACAGCTTGTTGTTTGGGTGTCTTTTCATTTCAATCTCAGATTACTTGGCATCAGCTTTTAAATGTCGCACATCTGTAAGCAATCATCTGAATCCAGGTTTTGATTTGTATTTTTGGAGTCTCTGACAGAGAAAGCTTTTGTTAGCACAAAAATTCTGTGATCGCTCTTGTCAGACAAAAGAGTCCATAACCAGTCTAGGGATGTGCCATGTTCAAAAACCACAAGTGTCAACCTGAGACAGATAGAAAGATTTTGTCAGTGGCATAGAGAGTACAGCTTCTGCCAGAAGCTCCTGGTAATTTTTGCTCTTCGGCCCCTGTTCCTGGTAGTTGATCCACTAAGGAATATGTAGAGTCCCATTATTAAATATCTATTGTATTTATACTTGTATTAAAGGCCCCATAGGAATAGAAGTTAGATTAATTAGATATGCATAATGATCATTGCAAAATAATCTCAGAGATGATGCAGTGCTGGCCACCTCTTTTTAATCATTTTCCTTCCATGTGCTATGCTCTATCTAGGTGCTTCCCACAACTTTCTGAAATTATGTTTGGGGTGGTATTACTAGCCATCTTTTAAAAATAGGGAAGACAAGGCTCAGAATGTGCTAGCTGCTCAGTCGTGTCTGACTCTTTGTGACCCCACAGACTGTAGCCCGCCAGACTCTTCTGTCCATGGAATTTTCCAGGCAAGAACACTGGAGTGAGTTCCCATTTCCTTCTTCAGGGGATCTTCCTGACCCAGGGATCAACTGCAGATTTTGCAAGCAGATTTTTTTTTTTTTTTTTTTTGGCCATCTGAGCTACAAGGGAGGTTCAGAATAAATTTATTCACATTTCCACATATATCATACATGAATAAGAAAGCACCATTAGTATAATAATTGTTATGATGATGGCTATCAACAGATAATTGGTGAGTGCCTCTATATAAGTGGATTATAGGACAAGAGATGCATATTTGGTGAGTTGAGATGGAAACAGGGTGAACTGGAATTGAATAGTTTATTTTACTCACACTAATATGTGAGTATTACTTTTATTCTTGGAAACTGAATATTAGAGAACCCTTATCTAGCCATGGTCTTGGTGTTGAAGATAGGTAACAAAATATACCAGCCAATTTGTTTTTTCACTGAGTTGGATATAAATGCTCAATTTTAACCTCTGTGATTATGAATTTTTTCTTATGCTTTTTGACATTTTCAATTTTTGAAGCAAATGAAGAAAAACCACTAAGACACCAAAGATAAAATACAGCCAAGTGCAGATCACACTATAGGCTATTTGCCAAAAGTTAGAGGGAGCAAGGCAGTTATCTTCTTTACGCTTCACCTGTAGAAATGCTTCTTCCTCACCTGCAGGAAAAAGAACATGTATATGCATGATGAGAAAGTGAATGAGGTAATACGTGTAAGGTACTCAGTATCTTCCAGGCACATGGAAAGATAGAATCAGTAGATAATACCTTTGAATAGGGAAATTAATTTTTGTCTAATTGCCATCAAATTTAGCTTTCAAAATAAAAATCTTTGGGTAGTATGTTAGTTTATTTTCCTGGTGAGAACTAGCCCTCAAATAATTTCACCAATTTTCAAAAGATCAGTCTTATTATGTAGTCAGCCTTTCTCTTGCTCAAATTTCAGCAAATTCAAAGATCTCTAAATTCAATTTCCCAGCACCACTTACTGAAGAGATTGTTTTTTTTCCATCCAGAAAAAACACTTTCAAAAAGATACATGCTCCCCAATGCGCATATTAGCACTATTTACAATAGCCATGACATTGAATAATAAGGGTCCATCAAAAAAGGAATGGTTAGAGAAGAGGCAGGATATGTACCCAATGGAATATTACTCAGATATAGAAATGAAATAATGCCATTCACAGCAATATGGATGGACCTTAGCATTCATGCATGCATTGCAGAAGGAAATGGCAACCCACTCCTGTATTCTTACCTGGAGAATCCCAGGGACAGAGGAGCCTGGTGGGCTGCCATCTGTGGGGTCGCACAGAGTCGGACTCGACTGAAGCTACTTAGCCACAGCAGTAGCAGGATGGACCTAGAGATTATCATATTAAGTAAAGTAGGTCAGACAAAGACAACTGCTATATGATATCACTTACATGGGGAATCTAAAAAGTAATACAAATGAATTTATTCACAAAACAGAAATAAGCGTATGGTTACCTAAATGATAGTGGGGGAAGGGGAGAAAAATTTGAAGTTTGGGATTAACATATACACTCTACTGTACATAAAATAAACAGCAAAGGCCTACTGTAGAGCACAATGAAATGCACTCAATACCTTATAATAACCTATAATGAAAAATAATTTGAAAAAGAATATATATGTAATATATATATAATATGTATAACTGAATCACTTTGCTGTACACTAGAAACTAATGCAACATTGTAAATTAACCATGCTTCAATTTATGCTTCAATAACAAATGAACATTACAGAAATTCTAAACAAAAATTTCTAGGAATGTCCAGAGTTATAAACTAGTCCTAGTATTGAAAACTTTTGCTTTTGGTGGTGTCTCTAATCAATGGTTTTAATATTATTCACCATTAAGAGTTCTTGGCAAATGATATATCATATACATGGTTAAAACATGAAAAGGAACTAGGCTGTTAAACCGTTCTAAGGACCCCAACACAACTTAGATCTGACTTTAAATTCTGACGCCCTCAGGGATCTTTTCAGATTGAAAATCATTACCATCCCCTTTAGGAAAAAATAGAATAAAATCTTTGTATTCTATGGACCTCAGTTAACATTTCTAGATCAGGAAGCTTGATCTGACCTAGAGGCTGACAGTTCTCAGTCAAATCTCTTTCTCATTTTGTTGGCACAAGGATCCATTTGGATAAAGCTAAATTTAGAGAGTAAATTTTGGGAGGAGGGAGGGGGAGTCCTTCTTGATGTCTTGTGGGTGAAATTTTGAAATATTGCATTTTTGTAAAACCATTTACAAAGAACTTTTCAATGATAGCTTTTATAAAAAATCTTCAATGCTGCAGAGCTTTTAAGCTATCATATTGGAATACTTTACTTTGTTACTTTGAAAAAGCTTTAACACTCATTGGAATATTCTGCCCCAGTTCCAGTGAAAGCAATTTCTTTCTTTTCAGTAGCCATTCCTGTCCTACCAAGGAAAGGAATCTTCTTGATGAGGCTGTTAATACCAGTGCTGCACTTCCTGGTGACTCAGTGGTAAAGAATCCGCCAGCCAATGCAGAACGCTTGGGTTAGATCCCAGGGTCAGGAAGAGCCCCTGGAGAAGAAAATGGCAAACCATTTCAATATTCTTACCTGTGAAATCCCAGGGAGAGAGGAGCCTGGAGGGCTACAGTCATGGGATCACAAAGAGTCTGACACCACTTGGCAAGTGAGCACATAGGCAACGTCAATGACACGACACGTTCAACTGCAAACTTGCGTAAACGGGACACAAGGGGGGCTTTTCTGGCTACCTGCTTTCTTCCACAAAGAACCGAAAGTTTTCAGAATCGACCAAAGAGAATGCATAGCGAAGGGAAGGAAACATTATAATTCATACAATTGAAAAACGTGCACTAGTTTACTCTGATAAACCATGAGGATATTTCTGATATCCTAAGGATTTAGCCACCAACACACAACCATCCCAGGATCCTACCACAGATAGATATCAGAATTATGCTTTGAATTCAAGCAGAACAAAAATCACAAATTGTGGTCAAAATGATGCCTGGAATAATACTGCTGACTCTTAATTTAGGTGAAGTGTCAAACTCTCAAAATTTAAAAAAAAAAAAAATTTCCCTGCCTCTCACTATGTAACCAGATTCCCTGGTCTGAATACACCTGCTATGGTCACCTATTTCCTTTGTACCTATCTTCTATTTTTATAAAATGAAACCAGCCTCGACGATGGTTTGCAGTTCTATAACATCAAAGTAGGAAAAAATGTGTATGACCAAAGTGAATGATTCAGTTCAACACATACTTATTAAACACCTGCTACAGAAAACCTGGAGCATGTAAATATGAGCAGAATATAGTCTCTGACTTCTAAAGCTTATAGTTAATGGACTCTGCTGAAAATTATCATTTGAAGCCTTGGTTATTTTTCTGAACTACTTTTCTTAGAATAAATTGCAGTTCTCAGTTTACTGTAGAGTTGAAATAAGCTACTGCCTCAGCTTCCTTGCTATATATTTTACATTAACAAGTGTCAGTTAAGAGAATTTTTAATGGAAATTACCAAGTAAGACATTATTTTTAGTGATTGAAATTTTAAGATTCACCACATCCCTCCACTGCTGGGAAGTGTTAAATAACTGAAGGGAATTTTCGTCTAGAAGACCACATGCTGGAGTAGGCCAATGAGAAAAATAAGATTACAAAACAGCAAGTAAAAATTTCTGCGTGATATACCTTTATAAGGGAAATTGCTCTATAATGGAAGGTAAAGACCCCAATTATACAAATCAAACATTTAACTAAGAGAAGGACATTTAATCTGATAAGAGGACCCATAGCATGTTTTGGGTATTTTTGTAAGAAGTGTATTCTCTCCTTTCCTTTCCACTATGGGCTGTTCCAGAAATGCCAGGGTTTATGCATGTGTATAGAGCTATAATCCTTGTACCATAGATGTGTGCTGTCCTCCTGCTCAGGCGGGGTTTGAAGAGTGACTGGAGAAAGGAAAAAGTAAGTGAAATATTTAAGATGAAAATTACTACAGTGCTGGGAGGGAGAAATATCAACAACCTCAGATATGCTGATGATACCACTCTAATGGCAGAAAGCGAAGAGGAACTAAAGAGCCTCTTGATGCAGGTGAAAGAGGAGAGTGAAAAAGCTGGCTTGAAACTCAACATTCAAAACACTAAGATCTGGTTCCATCACTTCATGGCAAATAGATGGGGAAACAATGGAAACACTGACTTTATTTTGGGGGCTCCAAAATCACTGCAGATGATGACTGCAGCCTTGGAAATAAAAGACACTTGCTCCTTGGAAGAAGAGCTATGACAAATCTAGACAGCATATTCAAAGGCAGAGACATTACTTTGCTGACAAAGGTCCTTCTAGTCAAAGCTATGGTTTCTCCAGTAGTCCTCTATGGAAGTGAGAGTTGGGACATAAAGCTGAGCGCTGAAGAATTGATGCTTTTGAACTGTGGTGTTGGAGAAGACTCTTGAGAGTCCTTTGAACTTCAAGGAGATCAAACCAGCCTGATTTCCTAAAGGAAATCAGTCTTGAATACTTATTGGAAGGACTGATGCTGAAGCTGAAATTCCAATACTTTGGCCACCTGATGTGACGAATTGACTCACTGAAAAAGACCCTGATGCTGGGAATGATTGCAGGCAGGAGGAGAAGGGGACAACATAGGACGAGATGGTTGGATGGCGTTACTGACTCGATGGACATGAGTTTGGAGATGGACAGTGAAGCCTGGCATGCTGCAGTCCACGGAGTCACAGAGTAGGACATGACTGAGTGACTGAACAGAAAAGAGTTAATTGAAGTTGCCAACAGTTTCAAATTTATTAACCATAAAATGCTATTTGGAAAATTAAAACTAATATAACCACATTAAGAAAATACACTCATAATTATGCAATTTTCATGTGAATTAAGAAATATTGTATTTTAGAAGATGAATTGCAGTCGTGGTCAAAGCATTAACAGCCTTGATCAGGAGGGTGGGTCCAGGTACTTCTTCTAAGATCTAGGAAAAGAAACTGTGGCTGCCCTTTTGTGCAGCATATGAGTTTGAGAAGAGGAAGCAGATACTGAGAGGGGATTGTGCACACCCAGGTGGGTGGTATGGGCATGCATTCACATCCCTCCTCTGAAGCAAGTGGACCGTGCAGAAACCAATGGCTTCATGCTTTAGCGAGCTCCACAGTCAGAAACAACGGAAACTGCGGGAGATCTAGACCCACCTCCTCTTCCCGCCTTGATACAGAGGCGCATTCCTTTCCCACCCCCAACCCATCCTTACTCCCTGGAGAAGTGAGAAAACGCAGGTCGCACTTCACCTTGTCTTCTCTCTCTCGGGAGCTCATTAGAGGATTATTTATCCAAAGAAAAATAAGAGTGAACAATTGCAGTAAACTACAAACTACTGAATAATTTTCTTTCTTTCTTCTTGTTACCATGCTGTGTGGCTATTGAAATATCACAGGAACTGAACCAGGAACTGAACCCAGGCCTTGACAGTGAAAACACAAAGTCCTAACCAGCAGGGGATTCTCTAACTTTATTTCTCTTTATAGAATCTCTACAGTGAATGGCAATATGACTTAAAAGGGGCAAGGCAAATAATGATTATTAGCATAAAGGTTTTCTATCTCAGCACCTCACTGAGTTATGTATTCACAAGAAAAGACAAAAGCTGTGAATATCTATCCACATTCTAATGCCAGATAATTCAGAATCAGCGTTTGCTTTTCCTTATTCTTTATCTCACAAGCCCTATTAATTGTGTGGCTTTTTTTTTTTTTTTATACTGAGCTGTATAAGCTGTTTGCATCATTTGCAAATTTTTTTCTCATTACATAGGTTATCTTTTTGTTCTGTTTATGGCTTCTTTTGCTGTGCAAAAGCTTTTAAATTAGATCTCATTTGTTTAGTTTTGCTTTTGTTTCCATTACTCCAGGATATGGATCCAAAAAATATTGCAATATTGCTGCAATTTATATTAGAGTGTTCTGCTTGTTTTCATCTAGGAGTTTTATAGTATCTGGACTTACATTTAGGTCTTTAACTCATTTTGAGTTTATTTTTGTATGTGGTGTTAGAGAATGTTCTAATTTCATTCTTTTACTTGTGGTTGTCCAGTTTTCCCAGCACCACTTGTTGAAGAGAACTTATTTTCTCCATTGTGTATTCTTCCTTCCTTTGTCATAGATTAATTGACCACAAGTGTGTGGGTTTATTTCCAAGCTTTCTATCCTATTCCATTGATTCATGTACCTGTTTTTGTGCCAGTACCATACTGTTTAGATTAGTGTAGCTTTGTAGCCTCTTTTACTTTCCATGTATTTCCTAGGTGTGTTAACTTCTCTTTAGCATCATCACCATCACCTTGGTCCAAACCACCATCAGCTCTCACCAGAATTAATGCAATTTTTCTCCCGACTGTTTCTCCTGTCTCCATGTTGATGTCTCTCCAAGTTATACTTCATACAGCAACCATACGAACATTGAAAAGAATAACCATGACAGGAATTAATCAGTTCAATCTATTGTTCTCTTATTTCTATGAAGTAGCTTCTTCAGAAAATAAAACCCAAAGTCAATCACATGATTTGATTGGCCCTGATAACGACATTTATCTACTGTTTCAGCTCCATTTTCTACCACTCAATTTTTCTCACTTTATCTCAGGTGTACTTTTGTCATCTATTTGCTGAAAATCCAAATTATCTCCCATCTCCCATGACCTTCCTACCTGTCCTCTACTTGGGTTATTCCTCTGCTAATCCTCACCTAGCTAACTCCCACTCATCCTTACTGATTTTTCTAAGTGTGACTTCACTCATCTTCCCATTCTTGAATTCTCCCAGATTATTGAGTCTAACATAATTAGCTATTTTCACTTTGTAAAGTTCATTATTATTTTCATGAAATACATTGTGTGACTATGTGTTTCATATTTGCTTTGCTTTTAAATCATAAGTTCTATGGCAGAATGAGATGGCATAAGGGAAAACCCACACCAACTTTGTTGATTGAATATTTGATAGGACATGGGCTAGATTGCATTCTTGAGAGTGTTATCTGGGAAAGAAAATTTTCTGCTATCAAAGTGATGATGAAAGCATGAGCCAATCAGTACCAAGGGGAGTCTTCTCCTTTTCCAGTGTAACTTCTTTTAAGGCATTTTGTCAGCCAAGCCTGGCATAGGCTACCAGAGTCAGGAATATAAACTGGAAAAGTATGCCTCTGTTGACCAACACCTGAATCCATTCCAGAAAATAAGAACTGTATTTCCAGTTTTGCTATTAATTTTCTCTGTGGTCCTGAGGAAAGTACTAAGCATTTCCAAGTACTTCATCCCTTAAGCAAAATGCTGACTTGGCTCCTTAGGGAAATAGCGTATTATTGTGCATTTCAGATTTTTAAAAAATGGTCTTGAAATGCAAAGCAATTACTTTCTTATGATGTAATATTGATCACAGTCCAGCTATGGTATTGACCCAACAACATATCAATTATTGATGTAAATTGCTTGCCTGAATCTAATTCAATTAAATGTTTTAGTCATCACCCTCATGGTAAAGTTGCATTTATCACCAGGACTGTTCACTGCTAGACAGTCTGAACGCCCTGCCAGGTGTTGCTCAATAAGTGGGTTTAGCTTTGCAGCTAAAAACATGCCAGAGAATGATGGGCTTGATTCTAGTAAGATGTAAAGGGGATACTCAAATGCCTCACTAGATTTCTAAGTTGTGACATGTTCAATAAAACACTTAAATTATTAAAAGGAATTATTCCAAATACTCCAAGGTCAGGACAGGGGGACTGGGGGCTTGACTACAGATAGAACTTCTACTTCCCCCAAATTCTAAAGGCATCTAATGCTTTTTCATTTATGATCATATCATTACCTAGCAAACTGTATGCTAAGTAGATTCAAATTAGCTGAACCAGACCACCTGATTTTATTTGTAGTGTCTTATACATCCAAGCTTGTTAACAGAAAATACAATGCCAGAAAAATCATTGCTATAAATAAGAAAGCAAGAAAATCTACCACAAGCAAGATAATGGATGCTAACTAGATTTATTATAATGATCATTTTGCAATATATACAAATATTGAGTTAGTAGATTGTACACCTGAAATGAATACAATGTTAAACATCAATGATGCCTCAATTTACAAAAGAAAGTCCAGTGATATTCTGGGTATGTAACCAAAGTGAAAGAAAGTGATAGTTACTCAGTTGTGTCTGACTCTTTGTGACCCTATGAACTGTAGCCCACCAGACTCTTCTGTCCATGGGATTTTCTGGGTGAGGATAGTAGAAATGGCTGCCAATTCCTTCTCCAGGAAATCTTCCTGATCCAGGGATCAAACCTGGGTCTCCTGTATTGCAGGCTGATTCTCCACTGTCTGAGCCCCCAGGGAAGCCCGTGGAGTGCAAAAGGGGTTGAGGTGGGTGGAGGTGGGGAGGGTATAGGCTGTACTTGTAACCAAATTCACGGGTAAAAATAATATCTTTTAAGATGGACTCTCTCATGTAGCTGTGCAATGAATTTAGTATAACATGTAAAAAAATCAAATGTATTTATGTGAATTTTGACATTAGGACCAACTCACAAAAAGTATAAGGACATCATATATTGATTCAATAAAAGGAAAAGCTTTCTAATGACTAGACTGACCAAAGAATGAGGTGGACTAGTTATAATGAATTCTTGGTCCTGGGTGATATAGGCCTAATTACCCCATATGATTAAAATCCCACATGATCCAGAAGATTTAACTATAGATACCTCTGCCTCCAAAGCTCCAAATGTGGGTCATAGAAATAAGTTCTTCCCCTAGCTAGTGTTCACAGCCTTGACTATTTAACCACAGGACAGTTCAGGTTCAGAGTCTTGAATGAGCTTGCAGTCAGTTGATACCCAGAGTTGCACAGATCTGAAGGTTTAAATGGGCTGAAACATCCAATTTCAAGGTGGCTGTCTCACATACATGGTAACCTGGTGCCGGCTATTGGACAGGAATCCCAATTCCTCCCAAAGTGGTTTCTTCACAAGAATACCTGAATGTGCTCATCTCACAGTGCTCACCTAAAAGGTGAAGAATCCAAAAGGCCAGGACAGAAGCTACAGTGTCTTTTATAACTATCCCCAAAGTCACACGTTGGCACTCGAATGAAAGTGAGAGGGAACCACACAACGGCATGGGCCTCAGGGGGTGAGGTTCATTGGAAGCCATCTTGGAGGCTAACTACTCTAGTCCGCCTTCTACCCTCAAGGTTCCATGTCTATCTCACCAGTAGAGTGCATGCATGCTTTGTTGGGAGACAATTCTTTGTATATCTCTCACATTTGTACACACCTTATGAGCAGAGGCGCTGACTGCCCTTTTTTCAGTCTCTTTTCAGGGATGTTTGTACAACGGGCAACCACAAAAGATACACTTTCTATTTTCACCTCTAGAGGAAAGGGCAGATTTGTTTATAGCCCTGAAATGTAGTGTCATCCTCTGAAGCAATGTAGAGGAATGCTTATTTTACAGTGAGATAAATATAATATCTTTCTCTGGACAAAGACAGGCAAGCTTTCTATTACTGAAAAAATGGATTTCTCAAAGTCAGGATTCCTCTCCAGTAATGCAATCCACTCTCCATGCAGACACCTACCTGGGCTTGACTGCACTGTCGTCTTGCTCCTTGAGGGCAGAGAACTGACTCCGTTATGATTATGGCCAAGCTTCTTGCTGTACATTGACTAATATGTTCTTTTTCTATGACCATGGAATTGCATGGCTTCTATGAGCATCCATGAAACTGTAGCAAGGTAACTGATTACTATATGAGCATGTTACACCATCCCCCAGTCTTATCCCACTATATCATACTGTGTTGGCCAACACAACATTCCATTATATCTTACAGAAAACCCCAGACAACCTTTCTGGCCCACCCAGTGGCATCAGCTTGATGTCCAGGATCCTGTCATCCAAACCAGATCCAGATGTACATGGGTATCCTCAGATACAGCTCTGAAAGGGCAGCTCCTCTCAATCCAAAAGCCTCAATCTAAAGGCCTGAATCTAGAGGCAAGCTATCTCTCCATATGCTCAGCATGCAGTGGGGAGACAGGCATAGAATAACTGCAATAGACCTTCCTTTCCAAATAGGGGGAAGAGGAAGCTCCCATGAATAATCCCCCCATGTTGAATCTCCATGGAAAAATCCTGTGGGGCCCACAATGCCAGTTCCTTGATGAGGGCTCAGTATGAGTGCCTGAGACCTTGACTGAAATCCCTGGGCTTCTGGTTCTGAGCTCTTAGGCATCCTTCCTTCTGGATTAAGTAAAACTGGTGGTTGCTCCTGAGTTACCTGAGTAGCTTTCTCAAAGTACCTGCTTTTCATTCATAGTAGTTGAGGGATTTAAGACCTCTTTGCATTTTGTACTGAGTCTGTCCCTCTCAGATCAAGCTGGTGATATTTCTTCCAGTACAATTACATTAATTATCTATAGGTTTTTTATGGATTTTTCAGGGATTCACTTTATTGGAAACCACACACACACACACACACACGCACACACACACACACACCTTTTCTAGATAAGCGCTTCTTTGTCTTTTGTCTTCTGTAAGTGTGCTTTATGACAGTGTCTATGATTCTCAGAATTTGTATTTAATTGATGATACATGGGATGTATGCCCTTAACAACCTCAGAAGGGCTTTTGTCTGTTTGAGTCTTCATCTTAAATAGTTCTGGGATCATTAAAAATGGCTCTACATTCACATCCTGGGCTTCAACAAACCATGTTTTATGGAAAGTGTCCTGGGCTTGTTCTTTGCCGAGAAGCCTTTTTTTTTTTTTTTTTTAATGTTAAGATCTTTTAGTATCTGGAAGACTAGCAATGAGAAACAGTTCTATATTTGAACATAAAAAGCCCTGGTTCTTTTACATTTAACAGGTTTTTTTTTTTTTTTTTAAATCTTTCTCTCCTCTCCCACATTTTGCTATTTGTTGCTAGAGGAAATCAGGCAGGTCTTCAATACCTTGCTTAGAAATCTCTTTAGATAGACCATTATGTTAATTGTATACTTTGGGGAGGTTGTGTTTTCCATGTTATATAGGAAATAATATTGCTACATTTTCTATCACTTTGAAAAAGGTATCTCTTTCCTCCATTTTCCTCAAATTGGGTTAAACACTCGGTGAGAGCATTGGTGAAGCCATCATGACCATCTCAGTGTCCTCAAAGCTTTTGAGAATTTTGTTAATACTCTTCTGAGGCACTTCCAGTGCACTGATGGGCTCCCTATTAAACCCACAAGGTTTAGACTGTTTTTTAATCACAGCACTTTTTTGTTTGTACCAAATCTGTGCTAGTTACCTATTTTTGTATAACAAGCCACTCCAAATTTATGCATTAAAAAATGATTATTCATTTTCTCCCATGGTTTCTGCTGGTCAAGAACTCCAGAGCAGTTTAATAGGGAAATTCTGACCTGAAGTCTTTTCTTAAGCTCCAGTCAGATACCGATCTAAGTTAAAGTTATTTGAAGGTGTGACTGAGGCTGGGGAATATTCTTTCAAAAAAACTCCCTGACATTTCTATGATATAGTGGCTGGCTATGGGTCAGGGACCTCCATTCCTCCCCTATATGTGGGGGTTTGGTGTTCCTACAGAACAGTGTCTAGTTTACCCCTGCGAAAGTGATTTGAGACAACAGGGTGGAAGATATAGTGCTTTTAGTGACCTAGACATAACTTCCGTGAACTTAACTGATCACACAGGGCCAACTCTGACTCAATGTGATGTCATGAGGACTACATTAAAGAAATGAGGA
Source organism: Budorcas taxicolor (assembly GCF_023091745.1). Classification (NCBI taxonomy): domain Eukaryota; kingdom Metazoa; phylum Chordata; class Mammalia; order Artiodactyla; family Bovidae; genus Budorcas; species Budorcas taxicolor. Next base: position 67,644,259 of record NC_068929.1, on the reverse strand, counting down.
TCACCGGAGATCTTCTTGCAGGCCCACAACTACTACTGCCAGTGACGATTTTAGTAATTTAAAAGAGATCAACATGACTCAGATAGAAGCACATGGTGAGGAAAAACTCATTTATGTGCTGACTGCTGATGCTCAGAGTAATATAGTCAGACTCTGTTTTGTTATTCAAATGTGGAAACAAGGGGTGATTCAAAATCTTGTTATCAGATTGAAGTGTGCATGTCTATGTGTCTGTGTTCTTAACTTTTTTGTGTTAAAATCTGAAACATATATATAAATTATATATTAATTATATTATATTTAATATTACACTATTATATATTATTATATATAATGATTATACATATTATATAATATAATCATTATATATTATTATATCAGTTCAGTTCAGTTCAGTTGCTTAGTTGTGTCCAACTTTTTGCAACCCCACGAATCACAGCACGCCAGGCCTCCCTGTCCATCATCAACTCCTGGAGTTCACTCAGACTCACGTCAATTGAGTTGGTGATGCCATCCAGCCATCTCATCCTCTGTCATCCCCTTCTCCTCCTGCCAATCCCTCCCAGTATCAGAGTCTTTTCCAATGAGTCAACTCTTTGCATGAGGTCGCCAAAGTATTGGAGTTTCAGCTTTAGCATCAGTACTTCCAATGAACACCCAAGACTGATCTCCTTTAAAATGGACTGGTTGAATCTGCTTGCAGTCCAAGGGACTCTCAAGAGTCTTTTCCAACACCACAGTTCAAAAGCATCAATTCTTTGGTGCTCAGCTTTCTTCACAGTCCAACTCTCACATCCATACATGACCACTGGAAAAAACATAGCCTTGACTAGACGGACCTTTGTTGGCAAAGTGATGTCTCTGCTTTTGAATATGCTATCTAGGTTGATCATAACTTTCCTTCCAAGGAGTAAGTGTCTTTTAATTTCATGGCTGTAATCACCATCTGCAGTGATTTTGGAGCCGAAAAAAATAAAGTCTGACACTGTTTCCACTCTTTCCCCATCTATTTCCCATGAAGTGATGGGACAGGATGCCATGATTTTCGTTTTCTGAATGTTGAGCTTTAAGCCAACTTTTTCACTCTCCTCTTTCACTTTCATCAAGAGGCTTTTTAGTTCCTCTTCACTTTCTGCCCGGGTGGTGTCATCTGTATATCTGAGGTTATTGATATTTCTCCCAGCAATCTTGATTCCAGCTTGTGCTTCATCCAGCCCAGTGTTTCTCATCATGTAATCTGCATAGAAGTTAAATAAGCAGGGTGGCAATATACAGCCTTGATGTACTCCTTTTCCTATTTGGAACCAGTCTGTTGTTCCATGTGCAGTTCTAACTGTTGCTTCCTGACCTGCATATAGGTTTCTCAAGAGGCAGGTCAGGTGGTCTGGTATTCCCATCTCTTTCAGGAATTTTCACAGTCAAAAGCTTTGGCATAGTCAATAAAGCAGAAATAGATGTTTTTCTGGAACTCTCTTGCTTTTTTGATAATCCAGTGGATGTTGGCAATTTGATCTCTGGTTCCTCTGCCTTTTCTAAAACCAGCTTAAACATCAGGAAGTTCACGGTTCACATATTGCTGAGGCCTGGCTTGGAGAATTTTGAGCATTGCTTTACTGGTGTGTGAGATGAGTGCAGTTGTGCGGTAGTTTGAGCATTCTTTGGCATTGCCTTTCTTTGGGATTGGAATGAAAACTAACCTTTTCCAGTCCTGTGGCCACTAGTGAGTTTTCCAAATTTTCTGGCATATTGAATGTAGCACTTTCACAGCATCATCTTTCAGGATTTGAAATACCTCCACTGGAATTCCATCACCTGCAGTAGCTTTGTCCAGGATGTCTGGCTCTAGGTGAGTGATCACACCATTATGATTATCTTGGTCATGAAGATCTTTTTTATATAGTTCTTCTGTGTATTCTTGCCACCTCTTCTTAATATCTTCTGCTTCTGTTAGGTCCATACTATTTCTGTTCTTTATCCCCCATCTTTGCATGGAATGTTCCCTTGGTATCTCTAATTTTCTTGAAGAGATCTCTAGTCTTTCCCATTCTGTTTTTTTTCCTCTATTTCTTTGCATTGATTGCTGAGGAAGGCTTTCTTATCTCTTCTTGCTATTCTTTGGAACTCTGCATTCAGATGCTTATATCTTTCCTTTTCTCCTTTGCTCTCCACTTCTCTTCTGTCCACAACTATTTATAATGCCTCCTCAGACAGCCATTTTGCTTTTTTGCATTTCTTTTTCATGGAGATGGTCTTGATCCTTGTCTCCTGTATAATGTCATGAACCTCTGTCCATAGTTCATTGGGCACTCTGTCTATCAGATCTAGTCCCTTAAATCTATTTCTTACTTCTACTGTATAATCATAAGGGATTTGATTTTGGTCATACCTGAATGGTCTAGTGGTTTTACCTGCTTTTTTCAATTTAAGTCTGAATTTGGCAATAAGGAGTTCCTGATCTGAGCCACAGTCAGCTCCCCGTCTTGTTTTGGCTGACTGTATAGTGCTTCTCCATCTTTGGCTGCAAAGAATACAATCAATCTGATTTCGGTGTTGACCATCTGGTGATGTCCATGTGTAGAGTCTTCTCTTGTATTGTTGAATTAGACTCTTCGGATTAGACTTCAGATTAGACGCTTTAAAAGGTTGCACTCTCTAACCACTGAGTTTTCTCAGTGCTGCCCAGCAATCTTGCTGATTATCCCTCATCATCTCCCTTTACTGTCCCTTATTTTAAAATGTTCTAAGAGTCAATCACCATTTTACACTTTTTATACTATTACACCTACCCCCAACACCATTCATAAAACTCTCCAGCTTCACTAAGGAAGTATAGCAATTACCAAGACTACCAAACTCCTTCCGCAGCTACATCCACCCCAACTCCACACTTTCTGGTACCTGCTCTCTTCACTCCTAACCTCCTGCTCAGTGGAGGAGGTTCTGCTTTTGACCATGTACTGTCATCCACATTGTGCTTGTGAGGTATACCCCTTATGCACCTTCAGAATATCACCCCATTAATTATTCCAATTCTGGAATAATTCAGAATAATTCAATAATAATTCAAATAATATTAACTCATAATAATAATAATTCAAAAATTATTCTTTTTTTTTTTTTTTTTTTTTACTGCATTGGGTCTTAGTTGCAAGGCATTGTTGTTGCAGTGCATGGACTCTCTAGTTTCAGTGCAAAGGCTTCAGTAGTTTCGGCTCACAGATTTAGTTGCTCCATGGTGTGTGAAGTCTCAGTTCCCTGACCAGGGACTGAACCTTAGTCCCCTGCAGTGTAATGCAGATTCTTAACCACTGGACCACCAGGGAGGTCTTTGCATCCGTCTTTAACCTCTCCCCATTTCCTGCCTCGGAAACACTTTCCTGCAATCCTGCTCTCCTGCTCTGCCTACTGTCCCAAAGCCTTTTCTTTGGTTTTCAGATACTGTGCTGGGATCTACATATGTTGACTTGGCTCCACTTTCCATTATTCACTCCTCAGTTTTGACAGTAGAGTTGCTACTGCTGCTAAGTCGCTTCAGTCGTGTTCGACTCTGTGCGACCCCATAGACGGCAGCCCACCAGGTTCCTTTGTCCCTGGGATTCTCCAGGCAAGAGTACTGGAGTGGGTTGCCATTTCCTTCTCCAATGCATGCATGCATGCTAAGTTGCTTCAGTCATGTCCAACTCTGCGACCTTATGGACAGCAACCCACCAGGCTCCTCTGACCATGGGTTTCTCCAGGCAAGAATACTGGAGTGGGTTGCCATTTCCTTCTCCATGACAGTAGAGCATATGTCCCCAAAACTCCATGAAGCTGATCTACCCAGGACTCTAGAACCAGTACACTGTGAAATGTCAGTGCCTATCATCACTATTTTTTCCTTAGCCCACTGCAGGATTGGAGTCAGTGATCTAATTTTCCTTTCAAAACACTTTGTCCTTTAGCATCTGGATGATAAGGACTCCATCTTCCCTGACTGTGTGTGTGTGTTTGTGAGTGCATGTCTGTGTATTTTCTCTCTGAGTGCTCCTTCTCAACCTCCTTTGTAAGCTTCTTCTTTTCGACTTTAAACACTAGGGCTTCATCCTGGCTTACTTTTTCTATTCTGCCTTCATCATTAATGAAATTATCATACTAGCACCTTCTGTCGCCCTGTTGACTGACTCCAGGTTGAAATATACCAGGCTTAGGTTTCTTCATACCTAATTTATTTTTAGAGCATGGATTTTTAAATAATTTGTAAAACCTTAATTTCCTGAAAACATATATGTGAAAGTTACATATATTTTGAAATATTTGAATTTTAAATAATTATTAAACTAAAATTTTTACTCACAATTCCTTGAAACTGGTTAATTTCAGTTTGATATTATTTAAATGTTAGTTTTTAAAGATACATATAGGATAAAACTTTTATTCATCATTTCTTCCTTTTTCACTCTTTCCTTAGTAAAGTATCAGATATTTATTTATGTTTGTGTTCTTCCCAATGGCATTACAAACTTTGGAAATATCATAAAAACTTGTTTATGAAATTCAAATTTTCCATGCACGCTTCTGCCAGAAATTTTGTTTTTTTGTGTAACTTAATGCTCAAAAAAGTTAGCCATTGTATTAGTCAACTTTTTCTTTGTAAGAAACAATAACAAATTTCAAGGGTCCTGTGTCTGCAGGTCAGCTATGATGACCCTGGTCTGGGCTGAGCTCAACTGGGTGATACGTTCCAGGTCTCCAGAAGTTTCAGGTATGCTCTCCAGGTCTTCATCCAGGAGCACAGGCTGAAAGGTGAGGGGCCACCTGACCACAAGACCGAAGCCCAACTTCACAAGCACATGTAAAGCTTCTGTTTGATCACATCCGGTAATGTTCCCTTGGCTAATGTAAGGCACAAGGCCAAGTTTAACAGCAATTTGCTGGAGATGCACACTCCACCCCCAGGAAAGGCACTGTATTGCTCTTTTCACATTATGTGGTTCATTTGCTAAGTTTGTCTTGGTCTTTGCAACCCCATGGATTGTAGCACGCCAGGCTTCACTATCTCCCAGAGTTTGCTCAAGTTCACGTCCATTAAGTCAGTGATACTATCTAACCATCTCATTCTTTATCCGCATATAAGCATCACCGACTCGATGGACATGAGTTTGAGCAAACTCCAGGAGTTGGTGATGGACGGGGAAGCCTGGCATGCTGCAGTCCATGGGGTTGCAAAGAGTCAGACACAACTGAGTGAATGAACTGAACTAAATCCTACTATAGTGAAACAGAGCAGAATAAAGACACGACCTGATCTGCCAACACCAACGCACAGCTATTAGAGTGGATCACGAACGACCATTCCCATCATGGGTCGTGGGCAGGATCTGTGCTTCTTTAACTGTAAACACTGAACTTATTTTCAAGAAAATCATCTTCAACATCTTTCCTCTTTATCAACCAGGGAGAGATCCTCCAAAATATGCATTATGCTTCAATTTTTTTCAAAATGCCAAAAAATCCACAAATATATTTGACCTTTGCAGTGTACTGCCTCTCTTTTCTATTCAATTTTCCATAATTTGTTTCTGATGTGTCCTGTTTGGGAACTCAATTTAAACTCTCAGCAACCCATGGATAACAAAGAATCACCACCAGTTTTGAAAGACTGCCAAGATACATACCAATTATCAAACTCTGTCTCAGAACCTTGAGAAGATATTCTCCAGCACAGTTACATCAGGGAGAAATGAGGAAGAAAGGGTCACTTCATCCAGTTCAAAAACATATCAAATAGAATAAATACCGAGTTATTCCCTACAATGCAATTTGTGATATTTTGGGGGGTTAAAAGCATGAGTAAAAATTCCTTCATATCTTTTCCCCTGGATTATATTTTACTCAGTAAGACTGGTTTTATGAATGCATTCAACCAGATGCCTTCATTTACAGCCTATTTCCCCATATGTGTTCTATAAAGTCCTATTTTACCAGAATATTAATAGCATTCTGCTAAGTCACTTCAGTCATGTCCGACTCTGTGTGACCCCACAGACGGCAGCCCACCAGGCTCCGCCGTCCCTGGGATTCTCCAGGCAAGAACACTGGAGTGGGTTGCCATTTCCTCCTCCAATGCATAAAGTGAAAAGTGAAAGTGAAGTCGCTCAGTCGTGTCTGACTCTTAGCGACCCCATGGACTGTCGCCTACCAGGCTCCCCATCCATGGGATTTTCCAGGCAAGAGTACTGGAGTGGGGTGCCATTGCCTTCTCTAATTAATAGCATTAGCACCCCCTAAAGTATCAAACACATTTGGGAAATCATTAAAGCAAGTTATTCATTATAAGTCTAATCAGAATGTTGAATCAACGAATAGGTTTTCAGCTTGCGAGAGGAAGCAAGCCCTTTCATGGTTTTCCATATTCACTGGACACCAGGCTCTTTTCCTTGTGCAGCACCTTAGGCAATAGTCTTCTGTAGGACAAGAAAGGATAAGGCAGGACTTCCCTGGCCATGCAGGGGTTAGAACTTCCCCTTCCAGAGCAAGGGGTGTGGGTTTGATCCAAGGTCAGGGATCTGATATGCCTCAAGACCAAAAGACCAAAACAAAACAGAGGCAACACTGAAACAAACTGAATAAAGATTTCTTTAAAAAGAAAAGGTGTATAGAATACAACCTTCTCCCATATGCAGGGGGGCTGTGGTGGTGGCCGCCCCAGTGGGGCTTCCTGCCGGGAGAACAGTGGATCCCACTGCCTGCAGAGACTGACAGACCACCTCCTCTTCAGATGAACACCTTAGAGACAGAATTTCATTGACAAGAAACTGCAGGGGGACAAGGAAGAGCCCTGGGACATTGTCAATCTCTTCACATGGTCTGGAGAGGATACTCAGAGTTGGGGGTCATTGCCTATAATCACATTATTTGTCCCTTCGCCTGGGCTGCATTGCTTCTGTTCCTAACAAACTTTGAAAGACTTGGAAGTCTTTGACTCAGTTCAGGGACATTCAAAAATGAAGTTTTCAATAACAAGCCCACAGGAAATCACAACCCTCTAAAAACCAACCTGAGATTCAAAATCCTTTTTAACATATTAAAATTCAAATTCTGTATCAGAATCTAAATTAAAAAGCATTTGTGCATGTGTTCAGCCATCTGGAATTTACCCTGACCCCAGCTGAAGCCGAATCTGGCCTGCAACACCGCCAAATCAAATCCTGAAGACACAGTTTTGGATGAAGTAGAATGGCAACCACTCCAGTATTCTTGCCTGGGAAATCCTGTGGACAGAAGAGCCTAGTGGGCTGCAGTCCATGGGGTCGCAAAGAGCTGGACAGGACTGAGAGGGCTAAAAAACAGAAAAGAACAGACCTATTGATTTTCCAGGCAAAGGGGACCACAGTGGGCTAATGGGCTCGAAACTATGTGTCCCAACTTGGAGGGGGTGTTGAGAAGTTTTATAGTAATGTTTTAAAGAGGGCGTGATCAGCTTATGGACATTCTTCTGATTGGTTATTAGTGAGGTAACTGGTAGTCAGCAACTGACTCACTGGAAAAGACCCTGATTCTGGGAAAGATTGAAGGCAGAAGGAGAAGGGGACAACAGAGGATGAGATGGTTGGGTGGCATCACTGACTTAATAGACATGAGTTTGAACAGACTCTGGGAGATAGTGAGGGACAGGGAAGCCTGGCATGCTGCAGTCCATGGGGTCTCAGAGTCAGACACGACTGACCAACTGAACTATTATCAACCTTCTTGTTTCTATCAATCTGGGCTATATGTGCTTGTGGGCAGCATAGTGTCATTAACTGGTAACTTCTCCCACCTGGTGAGGGTTTCAGTATCTTCAAAACAGCTCAAAGATATTGCTGTGTTTATTGATGGGGAACCAGGACCTTGCCCCAAGGCTGCACTGTTTTTCTTAATGGTTTCTCCCTGGTCTTGCGTCCTCATCACCTCCCTGGAACCTGCCCCTTGGAATTCAGGGAGGATGAATGAAGGCTGTTCCCTATAATCAAGAAACTAGGGGACATAGAAAGTAATTGTGCTCAGGAGCCCAATAGGAACATGCTCAGTTTGGCAAACACCCCCAATCATGTGCCTGCAGGTAACAACTTTCAATGCTCTCTAGTTTCCTAACTCCACAGATGGCTGTCATTATTATCTTAATCATTATCATCTTTTGTGGCTCAGACAGTAAAGAATCTACCTGAAACGCAGGAGTCCTGAGTTTAATCCCTGGGTCAGGAAGATCCCCTAGAGAAGGGAACAGCTACTCACTCCACTATTCTTGCCTGGAGAATTCCACAGGCAGAGGAGCCTGGAGGGTTACAGTCCATGGGGTCACAGAGAATCAGACACAACTGAGCCATTTTCACTTTCATCATAGAATAATTTATGTTTTATGCTGTCCTATTTGTGTATCCTTAGATATCTCCATTGGAGCAGGCAATGGCACCCCATTCCAGTACGCTTGCTTGGAAAATCCTATGGACGGAGGAGCCTGGTAGGCTGCAGTCCATGGGGTCGCTAAGAGTCGGACACGACTAAAGCGACTTAGCAGCAGCAGCAGCAGCAGCAGCAGCAGCAGATATCTCCATTAGATTCTCTACCTCTAACATAAGCAATTTCTCGTATTGGATGAGGGGAGAGAAAGAAAAAAGAGGAGAGGCAAAGTGTGTGTGTATTGTCGACTTAAATAGTAGGCATAAGCTAAAAGTCGAGAGTTATGTTTTATTTGGCAGGAACTTTCCATACTTCAAGATAGAAAGTGGGTATCTCAAGTGACACAGAGTGAACCACTGTGAGGAGGCAAGACGGGGAGCTAGGAGATACAGTTTTGCAACAAGGGGTATCTAGTCTGAATATCAAAAGATTATTGTTAATGAAAGAAAACCAGATATCTCAAGTCAAGGAATTTAGTGCTTTCCTATGTATGGGAAGACGCAAGGGTCTGGGCCCACTGAGATCAGTCCTCTGATAGGTCCCTCAGCTGTCTGGGGCCAGTGTCCTGAGCTTTCACAGCCTGAGCTTCCTCAGGGCTCACTGTGGGGAGAGGCTGTAGTCTGATGGCTGCTAGAAGGCAGGGGATCTTGGTTTACCTCCTGAGATCTCTCACGGCTTATCAGCTCACTGTCATCACTGATGACCATGACATCCTTTGTTAACTGATCTGGCTGGCAATATTCCATTGCTCGGTATAATAGGTATGAAATTGAGAGCATTTCAAAGATTCCTCCCCAAAGTGCCTGAGTACACAGACCAAATGAATTATGAATCACAGTTAAGATTGACTCTAATCTTTCTCAAATTGGGAATTTAACACAGGACTAAACAAATAGAATTATTCTCCTGAGATGGTAAGGGCTAGGCTACACAAAACCTGCAGCCTTCCTGCTCGATGAAAATAGAAAATATTGCAAATCTAAATCTAGGAGATTTAAACTTATAAATTCAAATTTAAACACCCCACATGCTCAGGTATTCTTTCTTTTCTTCTTCTTTTTCTGAGCTGTGTGCTCAGTCATGTTTGACTCTTTGCCACTCCATGGACTGTAGCCTGCCAACCTCCTCTGTCCCTGAGACTTCCCAGGCAAGAATACTAGAATGGGTTGCCATTTCCTACTCCAGGGGATCTTCCTGACCCAGGGATCAAACCCACGTCCCTTACATCTCCTCCATTGGCAGACAAGGCAGATTCTTCACCACTGTGCCACCTGGGAAGCCTTTCTTGAGCTACAGAAATTCAGAAGTGCTATTACCCCTTAAAAGGGGACTGCCAAAAAATTATTCTCCTGCCAGCCACTACTCGGCTTACTTCTAATTGATTCTGAACAAGACCAGATAGAATCCATTTCCTGCTTTATCCTATTAGCTGTTTCATATATGGCTGCTGACTGATGGCGTTGAGGTTTGTATTTCTAAGGAATGTCACACACATGTGTTAGGTCAGGCTATCCTGAGGTTCCCATAGAGGCTTGTCACCCTCCTCCAAATCTCCTCTTCTCCATGCCCTGAGTCCTTCACTGTTTCAGTTCTGTAATCTTACTAATATAATTTAGACCACTGTTGTGTGGATTATTGCCAAGGTTAAAGTTGGAGCCGGCCCTGTTTTACCTAATTTTACTGTGAAATGAAGTGAAGTCACTCAGTCGTGTGCGACTCTACGATCCCATGGACTGTAGTCTACCAGACTTCTCTGTCCATGGGATTTTTCCAGGCAAGAGTCCTGGAGTGGGTTGGCATTTCCTTCTCCAGGGGATCTTCCTGACCTAGGGATTGAACCTAGGTCTCCTGCATTGCAAGCAGACGCTTTGCCCTCTGAGCCACCAGGGAAGGGCAGCCAGACCCATGACTGAGGGCTTGTCCAAGAGGGTGGGGTGGGTTGGGGGAAAAAAAGTGGACATGTGAAGTACCAGGACACAATTTTTATTTTTTGAAAATCTGTCTAAAATCTAACTTGGTACACTCTCTAGAGTTTCACAGGGGAAAAAGACAGAATTTGCTCATAAATTAATCCAAAAGAGATCCCTACTCAGATTGGTAAGGAGCTGAGCTTCCTTCTCAGTATTACATGTGTGGAAAGAGTAGCCATGCTTCTGATCATCAAGGACCATTTGGCAGACCCTTATTATGGTCACACATTCTATTGATGAGGAATTGGGACTTTGATCATTTGGGATGGACATTTAGCACTCTGCTTGCTCAGGTGGTCCTGGGTGTCGTTTCAAAACCTAATTTGGATTTTGAATTGATTGGGGAAATGCCTTTCTCATTTGGATGTATTGTGAAACTAGAACTTGATACTCATGAAACTAATAATTGATAACATTCTTAATGATCGAAGTTGGTAGAGCAATTGTTAACAAACTTTGGTCAGAGTTGACATTAAGATCAATTAAGATGGAACAGACAGAGAGCCAACAATAATTATGGTCTGTGTTAAACTCCACTAATTCAAAAGGAAACAAGCAAGGAATTAATTGAGTTTAGTCTATGTTGAGGCAAAAACTTGTCTCAAACTGCAGAAGTTAAAGAAAAAAGGGAGGGCCTTTTATAATCCTTGGAGACTATTAGGTCACATAGTTCATTCTCCAGCTCTGACTCCTGAATTTTTCAATTATTTAGGAATTTTTTTTAAAAAAAAAACAACTCATTTTATCTTAGACTTTCCTAGGCAGAGATTTCATAGCTATTCTGATCACTCTCTAATTATAATTTGAAGCAATACTGGTTCTGTTGCCATAGGATTTAATTTAGAGTGGGTGGTATCATAAATCTATCAGGAGTACTGGGGCAGAGAATTAATTTAGTTATTTACTCCTTTGGGAGAATCTAGCTGGCTGCTGTCATAATTTGAGATGCTCAGCCTTGAGTGAATCTTATTTTCTATGCTGAGGAGCTAGCATTTTTTGATAGCTGTTTTATGTTACTGCCTAGAAAAGATTACCCTCATATGAGACCCAGAGGAAGAGAGGCATTAGTTCTAAGGGAGGGGACCATAATTTGTTCAGGTGGATGGGGGACGTCAATTTGTAGGGGTGTTAGGATAGAGTGATAATCAGTGGGTGTGCTATTGGCATTTGGAGAGATGCATATTTTATTAAGCCAATTATCATCCCCCATATTGTAGCACTTTTAGTAAACCCACCCTCCACCCCATTGTATCCCACGCAGACATTACATCAACCAAAACAGCTCTGCACACTTCCATGCATCCCACAGAGGGGCAGTATTAACTACACTTGGGATTGAGGTTCTTAGTGGGACCAGACCATACAGACCTTTTCTAAAAAAACTTTATTTAGTTATTTGGCTGTGTTGGGTTTTGACTGTGGCATGTGGGATCTTCACTGTGTCATGCCAAATCTTGCCTTGCAGGCTTAGTTCCCTGACCAGGGGTTGAACCCACATTGCCTTCATTGGAAGGCATTCTTAACCACTGGACCATCAGGGAAGTCCTCTGTATAGAACCTTTGACCATGTTGCTTTAGAGCCTGTGGGAAAGAGGTCTCAACCCTACAGGTCACAAGATATTTTATATTAATGGATCTCTACTGATTATGGCTGCATGTGTTTGGGTCAGAGCCAGTTCTCACAGGCTACAGCAAAGTTGTAGAGCTAAGCTGGTCTAAGCCAAGCACAGGCCTTTCATTCTTGACAAGACCAAAATGACACTTGAGTATCAGCAAATGAGCATGTCTTGATGGTGGTCATAAGCAGTGGTAGTGACATCAAACTGCAAGGGCAAAAGCATTGGCCCACAGGGACCGGAAAAGACAGACTGGCCCGCAGAGGGCTGGGACAGCAGGTGTACCAAAGGCTGCTTAAGGGGCAGCCTCTTCCTCTCCAACTTATGCCATGACTGGGTGGGAAATTCCATCTAATTCAGGAGTTCAATGTTGATACATTTTGCAGTTGATCACCACCACCATCTCCATCTAAGATACATTTTCTGGTTGATGGCTTTTCAGTAGTCATGTACGGATATGAGAGTTGGACCATAAAGAAGGCTGAGTACTGAAGAATTTATGCTTTTGAGCTGTGGTGCTGGAGAAGACGCTTGAGAGTCCTGTGGAAAGCAAGGAGATCAAGTCAGTCCATCCTAAGGAAAATCAATCCTGAATATCCATTGGAAGGACTGATGCTGAAGCTAATGCTCCAATCCTTTCACCACCTGATGTGAAAAGTCAACTCACTGGAAAAAACTCTGAGTCCGGGAAAGATGGAAGGTGGGAGGAGAAGTGGGAAACAGGATAAGAGGGTTGGATGGCACCACTGACTCAACGGACATGAGTTTGAGACAGTGAAGGACAAAGAATCCTAGCATGCCGCAGTCCATGAGGTTGCAAAGAGTCAGATGTAACAGCGACGGAACAATAACACCACCCTGGCTAGGATCAGGCTGCCTGCAGAAATAGCTTTTCACTATTATTTTTTGTCCCAGAGTAAACAGGGTGCAGTCCCCTGCTCCCCCATAGTCCCATTTGTTGAGGAAGAGCACAAATGTGGCATGTGACCTTAAAGCCCCGACAGTTTCTCTGCTTACCATAGATTCACATTCTGTACCTCATGCAAACTGTTGTACGTATTGTGACAATCAATTAATATAAAATGACTCCTTCATTCACTAGGGTTTTGAGGGCTGGTGGAGCTGCTGGAAATACTGAATAAATTGTTCTGAGGAACATCATGGCTTCATGGGAGGAAGGAATTAGATGAATGTCATTACATAAGAAAGTATGAGAGTTTGGACAAAGAATGCTAATGGCTTCACAGTAGATTTCATGTGCATGTTCATTCTCTCAGTCGTGTCTGACTCTTTGCAACCTATGGACTGTAGCTTCCAGGTTCCTCTGTCCATGGGATTTCCCAGGCAAGAATACTGGAATCGGTGGCCATTTCCTTCACCAGGGGATCTTCCCGATTCAGGGATCAAACCCATTTCTTGTGTCTGCTGCCTTGGTATTCTTTACCACTGAGCCACCTGGGAAGCTCATAGTAGATTGTTTCCTTATAAGAGGGATTTCAAAGCTTGAAGATAGTGTTCAACATGAGAAATGAAAGCGAGTTATAGGTTAAAATAAGATTTTATGTGAATGCTGCTTTATTTGTTTCCTTATACAGCAGGTACACAGAAAGACCAAGTCACATGTTGGGAGAATTGCTGTGGAATTCAGTTAACGAACAACTTTGTTTCACTGAATTGCTTGAAGATATTTTGAGACATTTGCTATAACACCATCAAAATTCGCCTGTGATCCACCTCTGAACTGAAGACTTTGCGCCTTCATGTGATGGTAGGTCTTGGTACCTTCTGTAAGGCAGCCACACTGTTGAACAACTCTGTAGGTCTGTGGAGCTAGAGGAATGTGGACTAAAGTGTGGCTGAACTGGGCTCAGAACATGGAGATGGAATCCTTTGGATTCTTTGCCAGTTTCCCACTTGCCTATGTCCCCTTGGCAATATGAACAATAACAATGTCAATATTTGTACTCTGTTAGCTTTATAAATCAGAGATTGACATATATATACTATTGATACTCTGTATAAAATAGATAACTAAGGAGAACCTATGTAGCTCAGAGAACTCTACTCAGTGTTCTGGGGTGAGCTGAATGGGAAGGAAATCCAAAAAGAGGGGATATATTTATAGATGGTTCACTTTGCTGTGTGGCAGAAGCTAACACAACATTGTAAAGCAACTATGCTCCAATAAAAATCAATTTAAAAATCAATCAATATGCAGTAACTACTCCACCTATTGATATTGGTAGGTATCCAATGTCAACACTAATATCATTATCAATTCCAATATCCAGTATGAATATCTATTGAAGAGTAGCTCTTGTAACACACAGCTCAAAATGGCTTGCTTTCTAATCTTCCCAGGTATTGACATTTGAATAATTCTTTAAAAGCCATTGTAAAATTTCCCAGTTTCTCTCCTAAACTAATCCTCTGCAGTCCCATCAGGGATGTGAACTTCATCTTTAGGAATTGCTGCATAGTACTACTCGGAATCTTAAAGCTCTCGTTGACTGTAGCCAGCTTGGGTCTCAGAAATACCATCACCCAGGCAAGAGGAGACTGACTCCACATGGTTCCCAGCTCCCTGGAGACATCTGGATTCTGGGTGTAGCCCAAGACCTGCAAGGGTTTGCTGTCACTGATGCTTTAAGATCATGAGAGATTTCCCCTAAAATGAAGACCACTTCTCTCTGCCATTCTCCAGATGATGCATTTCATCAGTGACTCAGAAAAAAACTAAAGCAAGGATCTCTTTAATTTTCACAAACCATCTTTGTGGCTCCCCTTGGGGTTAGACTTATGGATTCCTCTTATGAAAAACCCCTTTAAAGAAATAAAATAAATAAAATGCTAAGTAGATAAGTTCATTTCAGATATACAAAAATTCTTTGTGACACTGGAAAAAATTAGAGAATTTTTACTAATTTCTATAAATTGATAAAATGAGAAAGACTAGTTTTAATGTTATGTCCCACAGTATGGTGGCTTCCTATCTCTGTCTTCTCAGAATAACCACAGACTGGGTAGCTTAAACAGCAGGATATTATTTTCTTGCAGTTGTGGAGGCTGGAAGTAAATAAAGGTGCCAGCAGGGTTGGATTCTCCTGAGGCATCTGTCCTTGGCTTACAGATGGCCCCCTCTCTTGTTGCATCCTTATGTGACATTTTCTGGGAGTATACACTGTCAATATCTCTTTCTTTTCCTATTGGATTAGGGCCTCACCCTTATAACTTTATTTATTCTTAATTACTTCTATAACCAGAGGTTTCCCTGGTGTCTCAGACAGTAAAGAATCTGCCTACAATACAGGGGATCTGGATTCAAATCCTGGGTCAGGAAGATGCCCTGGAGAAGGGAAAGGCAACCCACTCCAGTATTCTTGCCTGAGAATCCCATGGACAGGGGCGACTGGTGGGCTACAGTCCGTGGGGTCACAGTTGGACACAACTGAGCAGCTAACACTTTTTCATCTCTATGACAGCTCTATTTCCAGACAGTCACATTGCAGATTAAGCTTCAAGCTATGAATTTTGGGTGGACAAAATTCTGTCCAGGGAACCCCTCAGGTGATGGGCTTTCTGCTGATCACAACAGTGATCAGGTAGGAAATCAGGCTGTTTAGTTGTGCTCATGGAGGGACACTGTGAGGATCAGGAGATTAACAAGTTTGTATCTGCAGAGAGGCAAATTCTGATGCATGTCCCAGAAGGCAGCACAGACCTAGGGGGTCCTTCCCAGAAAGGCCTCCTCGGATCATCTGAGCTAAAGAAGGTTGGTCCATGGCCACTACCTTAATGAGAACCTGATGTTTCAGTAAGATCATATTTTTCTTCTGTTGAAAATTTCACAATAAAACAGGTTCGTGAGATGGACAAGGGTGTGGTCCATCTAGCATCTCTCAGGGTTTAGTTCTAGGCTATGTAGATATAGAGACTGGCTGCACAGGGTGATGGAGGAGGACTGTTCACTCACTCTGTAACTCCCCACATCCTACTCCTTTCGAAGGGCTCAGGCTCTGGAACCCCTCTAGCTGTCCCCAGGAGCTTTGGCTGAATTCTTCTTTTTTCTTGACAACGCTTGACCTTTGGCAGAACCTGCCCAATAAAAGCTTACCCTTGGAAGAGTCCCTTTCTCTCCCAGCACGTGGACCACCGAGCACTCAGAAAGTATTCCACACGTGATCCAGATTCCAGAGCCTTGTCAGTTCCCAGGCTCTGACCCATGGAGTTAATACACACAGGATTTAAACTTTCTTGGAAGTATTCTTGCAGTTTCGTTCTCATCTCATTTTACTACTCTTTCAGCCAGTCATGATTGCAACTCGGATGATCTGAGACCCATAGACAAATAGAAGCTTGTTAACCTGCTGTTCCCATCATGTTGGGACATGATCACAGTTGAGAGTGAATCCTACAGCCTGGCCCTTCTTGCCAGGGCCAGCCCATCATGTTGCACAGGTGGAAAGGTGTGATATGACCCGTCATCATTCCACGGCCATATGTTAAAAATGGCTTCCATTCTGTCAATGGTAGACATTAATAAAAATCCTTGCCTCTGTGTCCCCAAAACCGGAGAGTAGAAAGTGAATCTGTGAGGCTTTCCAGTGCAAAAATGACTGTCCTGGGCCAGTTTAAGCCTTTTACATGGAGAAAGCTGTGCCTGAGGGCTGGATGGTCTCTCAACCTCTGCATGGCCCAGCCTCCCTGGGGCCCAGGTGCCCGAGGTGCCCGAGGCTGTGGCCCAGTCCCTTTAAGGAGCACTTGCCCCTCTGGCCTGTTAGGGAAGTCAGGCTTTGTCTGTGGCTTGGCTGAGCCTCTGTCCCTCAGGGCTGTATCTCCGTGGAGTCATTTTTAGCCCCAAACTATCCACAACACCCAGCTTATTTTCAGTATTTCAACCTTACCACTGCCATTTTGATAAAGGCTTTTAGTCCGATCAACCTTTACAGGTAATAACTTCACCAAATAAAGTCAATTCATTCTTTTTCTGTAAAGTTCAGTTGTTGAATTTCATTGTTTAAAGCATTGCTTTAAGCAGAAATGTTTTGGTGGCCTAGTATTTGCTTTTCCCCCTTGTCTTTTGGAAATGCATCATACTTGGAAGTGGAGAGTCCCAGGGGAATAACAGTGATCAGAGCAGCTCAGCTGTTGGAGGTGGTTGGGAAGGGTGGTGTCTGGTGGCCCCCGTGTGCCAGGAGGTCCCCAATGCCTGGGCATCTGGGATGAATAACACACGAATGGGGCATGTTACTTCACACCATATATCACCCACACGTGGAAAGCATGTGTGAGAAATTACAAGTGATAAGACTGTTCCTAGGGTGTTTATGACCAAAACTGTACAAAGTGGGAAATGCAACAGCCCCGATCAACATGGATTTATTCAGATTTCGTTTTTTGAAAGACTTTGAATTTAGAAATAATAGACCTTATGAAATCATTCCCTAAATATTCATTGAACGCTTGGGATGCATAGGGGCACATCTCTGTGGTAGAAAGACTCTCTGGTTTCTCTTGTTTTTCCAAGTCTACAGGTTCACAGGCTCCAGCTGGTTTGGCCCCCAGCAGGGACCAGCTTAGTCCTGGGGGGTCCATCCTCTCTGGCTTTTCACATGACATGTCTGAGGCTGAGCCCAGCTCCTCCCACCAGCCCAGAGTCTGTCAGTCACATGACCATTTCCTCCTGTCAAGAGTTTGCAAGTTGCCAGGCTTTGCCTTGACTTCACTTTTGACTCAGCATTTCCCTGCACTCCCCATCCACATGTCTAGAGAATTCTCTTGGTGATGGTTTAGTTGCTAAGCCGTGCCCAACCCTTGCACCCCCATGGACTGTAGCCTGCCAGGCTCCTCTGTCCATGGGATTCTTCAGGCAAGAATACTGAAGTGGGCTGCCATTTCCTTTTCCAGGGTATCTTCCCAATCCATGAAGCAAAGCCGGGTCTCCTGCATGGCAGGCAGATTCTTTACCAACTGAGCTACCAGGAAAGCTCATGTTCTCTTATCCTTCCGTAATTTCTGCTTCTCCCACCACCATCTAGACACTCACCTTGATACCTAGATCGTTACAGCTGTTTCTTCACTAACCTTTACTTCATTGGGATTCTTCCAGCCTCCCTCCCAGCTGCCTCCTCCTTTTCCCAAACTCATGTGTATCCAGCCTGCTGTAGCCACGTGGATCCACTTTGATTGTCAGGTTCATAAAATGTCAGGAGATTCAGGACCATTTACAATAGGGCTCCAGCATTTACTTCCATCTTTCCACCAAATTTCTGCTTCAGCCTCTTTGATTAATCTGTGCCCTTAATATATGCCAGGTGCATTGGGTTCATTCTCTTCTCTAATCGTTGTGGTCTATCTCCTACTGCCATTTTTTTTTTTTTTTTTAACTTAAGCTTATGCACACTTTGCTAGTCTGGTCATCTCATACAGCCCTGCTCTTCCTAGCCCTCTGTCCTCCTCTTCTGAGCTGAACATTATTGTCTGCTCCACTCACTGGGCCTTTTCAATCATGCCTCTGCCTTTTCATAGCTTCCATAAAACTGCAGATGAAATTTCTGCATTGTCTGATTGTCTTAGGTTGTCCTGGGCTGGGTGATGTGGCTGTCTCTCTTCATCATCATCTATTTACATCCCTTCATTAGCTTAGCACACATCTATTACACAAGAGGCCCTCTGCTCAGTGCTGGAGTTGGTCCCAGGACACTCACAGTACAGTAATGGCTGCACATAAAAATAGGCAAATACATTTCAAAGAAGAAAACGTTTAGTAGGGTGCCATGATAATAGGTTTGGGTCTAAAGCATGTTAATTTAAATCAATCTTTTAATTGAATTATAGTGATTTCACAGTGTTGTGCTCATTTCTGCTGTAAAACAAAGTGATTCAGTTACACATGTGTACATGTATACATATACCTGGCTTACCTGGTGGTTCAGTGGTAAATAATCCACCTGCTAATGCAGGAGACCCAGGGTTGATCCCTGGGACAGGAAGATCTGGAGAGGGAAATAGCAACCCACTCCAGTATTCTTGCCTGGAGAACCCCATGGACAGAGGAGCCCGGTGGGCCACAGTCCATGGGGTCACAAAAGAGTCATATATATATATATATATATATATATATATATATAGACATACACACACACATTCTTTCTTAAAATATTCATTTCCATTATGGTTTATCATAAGATATTAAATATAGTTCCCTATGCTATGCAGTAGGACCTTGTTTATCTGTTCTATATGTAAAAGCTTACATCTGCTGACCCCAATCCATGCCTCCCCTAAGCCCCTGCCCCTTGGCAACTATCAGTGTGCTCTCTAGGTTGTGATCCTACTTCATAGCTCAGCTCATTTGTGTCATATTTTAGATTCCACGTACAAGTGATATCATAAGGTATTTGTCTTTCTCTTTCTGACTTACTTGGTATGGCAATCTTTAGTTGCATCCATGTTGTGGTAAATAGCATTATTTCACTCTTTCTTTATTTTATGACTGAGTAGTATCTCATTGTATATATGAACCACCTCTTCTTTTTCCACTCACTTGTTGATAGACTTTTAGGCTGTTTCTAGGTCTTGGCTATTGTGAATAGTGAAGTATGTCAATTTTAAAACCTACTCTATTATTTATTCTTTCTGTCTCACATAGTATGTATGTTCAGTTATCTTCTCAGTAAGATGAAGTTAACAAGAGCTCTACCATATGATGGTTGTGAAGATGAAGCTGATAATTTGATGCAGCACTTAGCTCCACACCTTTGTACAAGCACAACAAAAGTCCAGGTTGTTACTGTAACTCATCCCTGGTACCAGGGAAAGTGAGAATGAGGAGCCTAGAAGGAGGCAGAGGGTGTTTTTCATGTGGGGATAAGGCATTAGGGTAGCAAGGTAAGATTTGAAAACTTGGTAAAAATTATTTTCTCTGTTGCTTTTCTAGTATTTATTCTACTGAAAAAAGAGACATGTTCTATGGAATGATTTGATATAAGAAAGGGGGATATAATATAATTAAAATTCAGTTCTGGAACATGCAGTGTGCTTAGGCAGCAGTATTACAGCATGGCAATGCCGTTTTAGGAAAGAGTTTTACATAATCATGTGTAAAATTCTAAATTCTCCTTAGAAATATTAAAGAATATACTTGGATAACCCAGTCTGTAAAACTCTCTTCTAGTTCAAAAACATATTCTTTCTCCCACTTGGGATGGTAGAAATCAAACAGAAGTCCACTCTTTTCTGGCCAAGGCACTGTGAGAAGGAGGCGAGAAGAGGCACTTGTTCTGTTTCTCTCATCCCTGGAAGTCAGGCAAGGAAACCCCACTTTCCGACTCACAACAGTGGCTGAGTTAAATATCCTTTCCCCGGAAACGTGGACTTCCAAGAGGGAGAGAAATAGGGAGCATCCGTCCACAGAGATACTGAGCAGTTTCAGGATGAACTGAGTTGTCAGTTCAAGCCGTTTGGGCACAGAGTAAGCTGTTTCAAAACAAGGCACAAGGACAAAAAAAATAAGTTTTGGACAAACAAAGAGATGAAAATTTCTCTGCACATTTTTTTTTCCAGTCAAATTTCCACTATCATTCCATTAGTGGGGACAGAGCTGAGAAACAGCATAACGACTGTGGGAAAACACTCAAATTCCATGGTCTGTGTGAAGCTGGTGTGTCATCGCTCACACGGTCGTGTTCAACTTGTAAATCCTCAAGCAGTGACAAGCACACAGTGATCTCATAAGAGACCTACCGGGAGGGTAAGCTTTGTGCACGCAAACGCTGGGCTGAGTTGTATTTATTTTTGTTTTATGACTTCTACTGGCAAAGGGAAGACCTCCCTAAAGTAAAAATAGCCTCCTTTGTCATCTTATCATGGTTTGTTTCTTGTCTAATATTTTGCTTCATAATTTGTTGCTGGCATGATATATTTGGAAGCCAAGAGCAGGACACGGCAGTTAAGGGGGCCGCAGGTCATGAGAAGGACACAAACGATCTTTTCACAAACAGGATAGAGAAAGGGGAAATTCAACAAAGCTCTGGTTATAACTGCTGTATATTTTTGAAAAAATTACAGTAAAGTGTTCTGAAACACTGTCACATCCACTGTCCTCATGGATGGTGAGTGTTGGGAAGGAGCTGGGAGAAGAAAGCTTGGAGACAGAAACCAGATGTGATGCCCATGTAAAGCCAATATCCCGCTTGCCCTGGGCTGAACTTCTGTGTCTCCTCCAAACTCATCTATTGACACTGTGCCATCAGTATGATGGTATCTGCAGGTGGGGCCATTGGGAGGTCAATGGGCCATGAGGGTAGAGAATTCATAATAGAATTGATGCTGTTGCAAAAGAGGAGAAGGTGGCTGTCTACAGTCAGGGAGTAGGCTCTTCAGTTCAGTTCACTTCAGTTGCTCAGTCGTGTCTGACTCTGCGATCCCATGGACTGCAGCACGCCTGGCCTCCCTGCCCATCACCAACTCCCGGAGTCCACCCAAACCCATGTCCATTGAGTCAGTGATGCCATCCAACCATCTCATCCTCTGTCATCCCCTTCTCCTCCCACCTTCAATCTTTCCCAGCATCAGGGTCTTTTTAAATGAGTCAGCTCTTCGCATCAGGTGGCCAACGTATTGGAGTTTCAGCTTCAACATCAGTCCTTCCAATGAACACCCAGGGCTGATCTCCTTTAGGATGGATTGGTTTAATCTCTTTGCAGTCCAAGGGACTCTCAAGAGTCTTCTTTAACACCACAGTTCAAAAGTAGGCTCTCACCAGACACCAAATCTATCAGCACCTTCATCTTGGACTCTGGAGCCTCCAGAAATGTGAGAAATAAATGTCTATTGTGTAAGGCACCTAGCTGTAATATTTTGCTGTAGCAGTTTGGGCTGGCCGAGACACTGCTGATGTCTTCTGTCTATCTTTGGGGTGTGCCCAGCTTTATCACCACAAGTCCAGGTCAGATAGAGTCCTGAGTGTTTTTTTCTCAAGGACTTGCTGCCAATGACAGTGTGAATGAAACATCCTTCTGTTAAACAGATTGCTTTGGGAGAAAAATGCCCAAGAACAGCCCAAGATGACAAAGTGTTCCTTGAGTGTTTGCCAAATTCAGTGTTTTGCCAAGTACCAATAGAGCATACAATAGAATCAGGCTGTTTGGAGTTTATGGTCTCAAGTTCCTCAGTGATTTTGAGGTAAAAACATGGCTTCCCAGGGCACAAAGTTGGCTGGTTACCAGATAATCACTGATGACCATGAGGTGGACATGATGGAGACTGGTGTCTCCAGAGTGTAGGCAGAAGCGATGACCATGTGGATCACTCAAGACAGTCCACAGCCCCTCTCAGCCATCTTACCCACTGGCCCCTTAAATATGCCCCAAATACCCGGTGTCAGGATCAGTATCAGTCAGACTCCAATCAAGGAAAAAAAAAAAAAACAACTCAGCATTGAAAAGTATAGATATTTAGTTACACAGGAAATAGAAGATGGGAGAAGCCCATGGGAGATAGTAAAACAACTAAAAATCCTCTCCACGAGGGCTGAGGGCACTCACAGAGGGGGTTGGGTTTCTGGACCCCAGGAACTGGGTTTGCCTGGAAGCAGCTAAGACATAACCAGTCTATTTAGTGAAGCTGGATCTAGAAAGGTCAGCTATGAGAGATGACTCATGGAGTAGAGGCAAAGGGCGGAAGTTACCCTGGTTTCTTCCTTCCCCCCTGTTCTGCAATTACCCCCACCAAGCCAGGAGTCAGAGGAGAGGGGAGTCTGGGATCAGTAATCCTCTGCACATGGAGCTCTGGGAGCAAAATGCCCTAGATCCAGCCCACTCAAAGCATTTCTTGTTAGCCAAATCCAGCAATGTACCAGATGCCACTAAACACATAACACAATAGCCTCAGACTGTGAGGAGCTTTCAGTCTAAAGGCAGGGTTCAGTTCAGTTCAGCTGCTCAGTTGTGTCCGACTCTTTGCAACCCATGAACCGCAGCACGCCAGGCCTCCCTGTCTATCACCAACTCCCGGAGTCCACTCAAACTCATGACTGTTGAGTCGGTGATGCCATCCAGCCATCTCATCCTCTATCGTCCCTTTCTCCTCCTGCCCTCAATTTTTCTCAGCATCAAGGTCTTTTACAATGAGTCAGCTCTTCGCATCAGGTGGCCAAAGTACTGGAGTTTCAGCTTCAACATCAGTAAAGGGAGGGTGCAGTGGCCTAAAAAATCAAAACAGAAAGTCATAAACACCAGGAGAGTCTGCAGGTTAAATGCTGTAGGAATTCAAAAAAGGGAAGAGTTTACATCTCACTGGGAGAAATATCAATAACTTCATATATGCAGATGACACCACCCTTATGGAAGAAAGTGGAGAGGAACTAAAAAGCCTCTTGATGAAAGTGAAAGAGGAGAGTGAAAAAGTTGGCTTAAAGTTCAACATTCAGAAAACAAAGATCATGGCATCTGGTCCCATCACTTCATGGGAAATAGATGGGGAAAGAGTGGAAACAGTGTCAGACTTTATTTTTGGGGGGCTCCAAAATCACTGCAGATGGTGATTGCAGCCATGAAATTAAAAGATGCTTACTCCTTGGAAGAAAAGTTATGACCAACCTAGATAGCATATTGAAAAGCAGAGACATTACTTTGCCGACTAAGGTCCATCTAGTCAAGGCTATGGCTTCTCCAGTGGTCATGTATGGATGTGAGAGTTGGACTGTGAAGAAGGCTGAGCACCGAAGAATTGATGCTTTTCAACTGTGGTGTTGGAGAAGACTCTTGAAAGTCCCTTGGACTGCAAGGAGATCCAACCAGTCCGTTCTGAAGGAGATCAGCCCTGGGATTGCTTTGGAAGAAATTATGCTAAAGCTGAAACTCCTGTACTTTGGCTACCTCATGCGAAGAATTGACTCACTGGAAAAGACTCTGATGCTGGGAGGGATTGGGGGCAGGAGGAGAAGGGGACGACAGAGGATGAGATGGCTGGATGGCATTACTGACTCGATGGACATGAGTCTAAGTGAACTCCTGGAGTTGGTGATGGACAGGGAGGCTTGGTGTGCTGTGGTTCATGGTGTCGCAGAGTCGGACACGGCTGAGTAACTGAACTGAATTGAACTGAGGAGATCAGGAAAGGTGACTTGACAAAGTGGGATTTGAGGTGCATCTTAAAGATAGGCTGAATGTGTGAGTGTGAACAGCTGGGAACACACCCAATCCAGGCTGAGCAAATGGAAGATGAGATGGTACAAAGCTTGTGCAAGGGAATTCTGGATGAGTCGTTTCGGTTGGAGCCCTGGATTGTGAGGGGCAGCTGGAAGGGTGGCTGGACTTGAAAGCCAGGCCGGGGGATGCTTTGCATGAAGGTCCACTGATGAAGCCAGGGCCACTGTGTGCACTGCCCTGGAGAAGGAGCTATGCATTTTCTCCATGTGCACAAGGAACAGCAAGGTCAGTCCTCCAAGAATCCCAAGGATGGACCAGGAGGAGTCCCAGGATGAGGGGGCATTGGAGTGTGCTGAAAGAGGCGGTGATACTGAAGGGAAGACTGACTCAGGATTTCTATAAAAGGCCCTTATGATGACCCTATATGTGAGACAGCAGAAGAGACACAGATGTAAAGAACAGACTTTTGGCCTCTGTGGGAGAAGGCAAGGGTGGGATGGATGATTTGAGAGAATAGCATTGATACATGTATATGATCATTTGTGAAACAGATCGTCAGTCCAGGTTCGATGCATGAGACAGGGTGCTCAGGGCTGGGGCACTGGGACAACCCTGAAGGATGAGATGGGGAGGGAGGTGGGAGGGGGCTTCAGGATGGGGGACACATGTACACCCGTGGCTGATTCATGTGAATGTATGGCAAACACCACTACAATATTGTTAAGTAATTAGCCTCCAATTAAAATAAATAAATTAATCTAAAAAACTTTTAAAAGCCCCCTTCCAAAGAACTGTGTGGCTGTATCAACTTTCCTCTTCTGTAAAATGGGGTTTCCTTCCCGGTGGTTTGGAAGGATTAGATGAACCAATGTGCCAAGTGGCTAGTATAGTTCCTCCCACAATAGACACCAGTCACGTGACAGTTTTATTCCACTTTGGTAAAAGGCAGATTTGGGGAATTAAGACTCTGCTTTAGGGCATCAATAGAAAAGAGATGGATGGGAATCCCACCTTTCCCGGCATCATGAAGCTGATGTAAATGGAACTGTGAGCCTGTTGGGTGCCCCTTCCCGGTCAGGGTGACCCAGGAAGGTGAACATAGACAGCATCTGCTTGGTATAACTTTTTCACTCATACTAGGGGTAGGACCATCTCCCCTGAAAGAGGCTGAGGCTGAGCTACACATGGAATTTTGATGTGGATTAGAATCTTCTTCCCAGATCCTCTGTCTGATTCACCAGACACAGCCACTATTAGCATCCTCTACCACTTGGTTGGAGAAGGAAACAGCAACCCACTCCAGTATTCTTGCCTGGGAATCCCATGGAAAGAGGAACCTGGAAGGCTACAGTTCATGGGGTCACAAAGAGTTGGATATAACTTAGCGACTAAATCACCTCCAGTTGATACATGCATTACAACTGACAAACCAACACTGCTATCTCATCATCACCCAAACCCGTATTTTACATTAGAGTTCACTCTTGGTTTTGAACATTTTATGGGTCTGGACATTTGTATAATAAGTATCCACCATTGTAGTATCATAAGGAGTAGTTAGCTCCACCTACTCACCCCCGCTCCCCCAGTCCCTAGAAACTACTGCCTCCATCGTTTGCCTTTTCCATGATGTCATAGACTTCATATCACACAGTATGTGGCCTTTTCAGATTGGCTCTTTTACTCAGTAACATGCATTTAGGTTTCCTTCACTGATTAATATTCCATTGTCTGGATTAACCATAGCCATCTATCCTTTCTAAATAGGAGAGTCTCATTTTTTAATTACAAAAGTAATACCTATATAATTGCTTTAAGGAAAAATTTGTATAAAACAAAATTGTACTGTTGGTCCTGTAAACTATTATCAGTTCAGTTCTGTTCAGTCGCTCAGTCATGTCCAACTCTTTGCGACCCCATGGACTGCAGCACACCAGGCCTCCCTGTCCATCACCAACTCCCAGAGCTTGCTCAAACTCATGTCTATCAAGTCAGTGATGCCATCCAACCATTTCATCTTCTGTCATCCTCTTCTCCTCCTGACTTCCAACTTTTTTAGCATCAGGGTCTTTTCTAAGGAATCAGTTCTTCCCATCAAGTGGCCAAAGTAAAATAAACTCTTTTTTTATAAAATATAAATATAAACTAATATATTTGACAATAAAAACACCAAGGCAGTGCATAGAACAAAGCTGTATTGCAGTAAGAAATGTCATCATTTGGTAACTTGAATACACAGGAATAACTAAAAAGAAAAACATAAATAATAAATAAGAAGATTCATGTACAAACACTACACATATATACATGTTGTTTACTCTCTCAGCTTCTTTAAAATATGGGAAAATGTAAAAAGTAATAATCATAACAAAGTACCTCTGGGTTGAAAACAGTAATAGCGGGAAAATGTGATGCTTCACTTTCAGAAATGGATAGAACTACTAGGCAGAAGATAAAGAAAGACTTACACCATGGAATAAAACAATTAGACGTAACAAGCATGTATAAAGCACTTCAGTCAGCAGCACCAGAATACATACACCTTTACAAGGGCATGTGGGACATTCTCCATAACTGGCCATCGATTAGAACCTGAAACAAGCTTCAGTAGACATAAAATCCTACAAATTATGCCCCTGGACACAACAGCATGAAGTTGAATATAAATAGCAAAAAGGAATCTAGGGGACTTCCCTGGTGATCCAGTGGTAAAGAATCTGCCTGCCAACGCCAGGAACATGGGTTTGGAACATGCTGGACCATGCTGGTCCAAGAAGATTCCATATGCCCCGGGGCAACTAAGTTCATGAACTGAAACTACTGAGCCCACGTGTTGCAACTACTGAAGCTCGTGTGCCCTAGAGCCCAGACTCTGCAACGAGAGAAGTCATTGCAATGAGAAGCCCTGGCACCTCAACTAGAGAGTGGACCCCACTAGCCGCAACAGGAGGAAGTCTGTGCGCAGCACCAAAGACCCAGCACAACCAGAAATAAATAAATAAATGTGAAATTGTTCAAAAAGGGAATTTAGGAAATTCACAGATAAGTGGGAATTAAGCAGCATACTTCTAAGTAACCAATGATTCAAAAAAAGAAAGAAAGAAAGAAATGACTAAGGGAATCAAAAATACTTGGTGATAAATGAAAACAAAGACAAAACAAAAAAGTTGTAGCTGAAGTAACAGTGAGAATACAATGCAGAGTTTTAAATGCCTATATAAAAATTTTTTAAAATCTCAAATCAATGTTAAATTAAACATACATAAAGCAGAAGGAAGGATATAATTAAGATTAGAGAGGAAATAAACAAAATAGAAAAACCACATGGAAAATGGAAGAAAGCAAAATTAGTTCTATGTAAAGATCAACAAAATAAGAAGGAATTCTGTCTCCAGATAGCCTTGGAATTTGAATGGCAGCTCTATGCTGAGGCTTCGCCAACCATATTTTGGGGTCTCCAAAATAAAGAGAGTCAATTTCTCAGATAGAGATGTGTGTATAGATCACTACCATTTACACATCTCAGTGATGCTTCTGAACTGCGGTGCTGGAGAAGACTCTTGAGAGTCCCTTGGACTGCAAGGAGATCCAACCAGTCCATCCTAAAGGAGACCAGTACTGAATATTCATTGGAAGGACTGATGCTGAAGCTAAAACTCCAATCCTTTGGCCATCTAATGCAAAGAGCTAACTCATTTGAAAAGACCCTGATGTTGGGAAAGATTGAAGGCTGGAAGAGAAGGGGACAACAGAGGATAAGCTGGTTGGTTGGCATCACCAACTCAATGGACATGAGTTTGAGTAAACTCCGGGTGTTGGTGGTGGACAGGGAAGCCTGGCGTGCTGCAGTCCATGGGGTCACAGAGTCGGACACGACTGAGCAACTGATTTGAACTGACACATCTCAGTACAAAGCCCATTGTTATCCTGGACCGCCTCATTCTCCCTGTCTAAACCTTTCCTGCAGTGACTGTTTCAGCACTGAGGAAGTGAGGATTTGAGGCTCAGATATGGAATTACCACAGATGCCTCTGAAACTTAATTATTTTAGAAACCTCCCACTTAAGATCAGTTTCTTTGCAGATGCAAATCTCAGTTCAGATACCTTGTTCCCTCGAATAAGACCTACAGTAAATTATGTTCTTAGGACTTAATGAATCAAACTGATCATCTGGTCTTCCCTGCATACAGTTTCTTGGAAGCTGGCCTCATACTTGTCTGCAGACTCCTCAACACACATCTTCTCTGGGAGGTTGCTCCTCCTGCTCTCCACTGCCCCCATTGCCCCCCACCTCCCCACCCCTGTCCTCCAGACTTTGAAGAGGAAGGGGAGAGAGGGCAGAACCCACTGGCCTCTCTGCTTCCTCTGTTGCGCTTGTTGTCTTCTTTGCTTTTCTTCCTGGCACTCTTGTCTCTCAGAGGAGGCTTTTAACTGGCACAGCCTACTCCCTCCAACCACACACACACACACACACGCACACACACACACACACTTAGAGCTTATCAGTTCAGTTCAGTTCAGTCGCTCAGTCGTGTCCAACTCTTTGTGACCCCATGGACTGCAGCACGCCAGGCTTCCCTGTCCATCACCGACTCCCAGAGCTTGCTCAAACTCATGTCCATCGTCCTGGTGATGCCATCCAACCATCTCCTCCTCTGTCATCCCCTTCTCCTGCCTTCAGTCTTTCCCTGACATTCGCTGCTCAATGCAAGTTCTAGAGAAGCTGGCGTAATTAGCAGCATTTAATGGACGAGAAGACTGAGATGACTTCCCTTTACACTCCCAGCCAGTCGGTGACAGGACTGGAGATGTTGCTTTCGTCCTGCCCACCAAGGGTCTCTCTATCCCGTCTACTGACTTCTAACTTCCCAGGATGTACGTCCTTTCTTGATACTGAATGGATGCTAAAAGAATCACTATTTCTTCCAAATCAGTGGAGCAAATCATAGACCTGTATTACTCAAAAGTAGCCTTTTAAATAACTAAGGTAATTATAATTGTCTGTGTACTTCTGAGCTTCCTTGCTGACTCAGACCATAAAGAATCCACCTGCAGTGCAGGAGAGCCTGGTTTGATTCCTGGGTTGGGCAGATCCCCTGGAGAAGTGAATGGCTACCCACTCCAGTATTATTGTCTGAAGAATTCCATGGACAGAGGAGCCTGGGGGCCCAAACACTGTATTTTTGTAATAGAATTACCAAATAACTGCTAAATAAGATTTTGGGAAAATATTTTTAAAAGTCAGATGTATCAGTATGTGTTTTCCAGCTCACAATGGATTGCCATCGTGGCCTCTCTCTAGCTACTATAGCTATATCTTTAACATTAAATGGATTAAATATTTGGAACTAAATTATTGTCTGAAGAATGAATTAGAATGATTATGATTTTTAATAAATGCAGGTGGACAAAAATCACTTTATAATCCATCAAGAAAATTTGCACATGAATGGCTTCTGCAAGGTCCAACCTAAGATGCCTTAGTGGCTGAGCCTCGTCTGCACTTTTGATGTTGCATATTTTCCGAAAAAATCAAGTAGTATGGAAGTGTATTTTACAGCTAAAAATAAAAATCTGCACTGATGTTTAGCTGTTACGATAAAAAAATCTAAATCTTCCAAATAAAATATAAACATGCAATAGTATGTATACAGTCTCATATACACAATTCCATGCACAGAGCACCCCCACCCACAGAATCACTCAGCTGAGTACATACACATGAATAGACCCCCTACTCTTACCTTGAAAGGATTTTAAATGAAAGTTATTATGAGAAACTAAAAAGCATATGGAGAATGAAACCACAGATATCACAACAGCAACAAATAATGAAACAGCCTAAAATACGTCCAGTGTGACCTCTCTGCCCTGGCTGTAATGCTGCTGCTGCTGCTGCTGTCACTTCAGTCGTGTCCGACTCTGTGCGACCCCATAGACGGCAGCCCACCAGGCTCCCCTGTCCCTGGGATTCTCCAGGCAAGGACACTGGAGTGGGTTGCCATTTCCTTTTCCAATGCATGAAAGTGAGAAGTGAAAGGGAAGTCGCTTAGTCCTGTCCAACTCTTCACAACCCCATGGACTGCAGCCTACCAGGCTCCTCTGCCCATGGGACTTTCCAGGCAAGAGTACTGGAGTGGGGTGCCATCGTGTAATGCTAGTGGACACGAACTTGACCAGTCTGACTTCAGCTGGGACACACTGACGTTCATGTATCAGTCTCTTTGAGGAGCAAACACAGATATGCCTTTGTGTTTCTTGTCCTCTTTACCCAAATATACATGTCCCATTAGAAAAATAACCCAACTAAATGGCTTTCCCTGGGAGAGATCTCTGGATTTATGCATTTATTGATAGAGTGGTCGAATGGAAATTTAATCTAATGTACATTTAAGTGGAAAGAATAAGAACAGGCATTCATTATTTCTATTTTTCCCAAGTTGATGTTGTTTTGAGACTCTACAGCTGAACATTTTTAATGAGTATTAAGTAAAATGGAGCTTGTATCATAATTTAATGTTTGTGCTAATGTATTTCTTGATTCTAAACTACTATAAATTCCTTGTAATTTAAGTGGTAGAATTATTTAATGTGATTTCCCCCATCTGAATTGATTATCATTTGTCCATAAGAAGCTGTCTGGCAAATACCAAGAATGTATATCACTGACAGGCAAACAGATTTCCCCTCTCAGCAAAGTGTAAGATATAATTTAAGTTCATTATCTGAGAATGTAAGATCACATTAAGTATATTGAAAATAATCATCTTGGCCAGGAGCAGCTGAATTTCCATTAACAAAAAATTTCATATCTCTACCAAGTAACACTTTATCTTGAAAACCAGAAGAGAAGTGCTATTTTTATTTGATTCACCACTTATATTTGGCAGATTCTAAAATGTGTCCTACATTTGTCTACAACTTTTCAGTATTAAACCAATAAAAAGACCATGTGATTCCCTCTTGCTACCACATGGTCCAGCCACTGGTCCCCCTTCTACTGCTGAATTTCATATGAGTGTCAATATCCTTTAAGCTGTTTAAACTCTAATACTTTATTAGTTACTGAATACAGCTATGCTGACTTTTTAGCAAGCCAGAGTTCCATTCAAGAAACCTCCTTCGATTCTGGAATATTCAAGTGGAAAGCAACTTACAAAATCCATCTACTGGCCCATTTACCAGATAAAAAGAGTGAGGCCAAGAATTA
The DNA here is from genome assembly GCF_023091745.1 of Budorcas taxicolor. Taxonomy (NCBI): domain Eukaryota; kingdom Metazoa; phylum Chordata; class Mammalia; order Artiodactyla; family Bovidae; genus Budorcas; species Budorcas taxicolor. Next base: position 67,612,892 of record NC_068929.1, on the reverse strand, counting down.
GAGACTGACTTGCTCTTGTGCAGAAGCACAGCAAGTTTGAAGGTTTAGTGTACCTTTCTTTTCCTAAAGGCCACCTGTTTGTGCTTAACTGACTGGCATATCTTACCAGTCCATCTTCATTGTCCTTGCCAAATAGAGCAGTGCTGAGGTCTTCCCATGAAGGCTACCTACCCGGGAGGAGACTTCTGGGACCTCAGAGGATGGTGCCCAGTGGTCTCAGGGCTGAGCAACAGAGTCTCAACAACAGCTGAGCTTGGGGCCTACCTTCTCCATGGCCCCAAATTCGGCTCATTCTGTGTTCTCCCAGGGACACTTCCCATACCTCACCCCTCACTGACTCATCACTAACCTCAGTGACACTCCAATGGGACATTCACAGGAGGGTCTTGTTGAACCTCCTACTGGTCACTGAAGACCACAGCTACTTTTTTAAAAACCTCCAACCCATTTGATTTAGCTATAAACCTACACAAATGTGCCTAGTAACTCAGTCATATTTCACTCTTTGTGACCCCATGGGCTGCAGCCCACCCTTCTCCTTTGTCCATGGGGCTTCTCCAGGCAAAATTACTGGAGTGGGTTGTCATTTCCTTCTCTAGGGCATCTCCCCAACAACCCATGGATCAAACCTGGATTTCCTGTATGGCATGCCAATTCTTTACCAACTGAGCTACTAGGGCAGCCCATTTCCTATCATATAGCTAATAAAAGTCTGAGTATAACATACTCGGGTTAGGGTTAGGGTTAGGGTTAGGGTTAGGGGATCTTCCCTACCCTACCCAGATCTCCCACATTTCCGGCAGATTCTTTACTGTCTGAGCCACCAGCTCCAAATCTACACAAATAAATATGTTAAAGGACTACTATCTTCAGTTCACTTCAATTGCTTAGTCATGTCCAATTCTTTGCAACCCCATGGACTGCAGCATGCAAGGCTTCCCTGTGCATCACCAACTCCTGGAGCTTGCTCAAACTCATGTCCATTGAGTCAGTGATGCCATCCAATGATCTCATCCTCTGTCATCCCCTTCTCTTTCTGCCTTCAATCTTTCCCAACATCAGGGTCTTTTTCATCAGGTGGCCAAAGTATTGGAGTTTCAGCTTCAGCATCAGTCCTTCCAATGAATATTCAGGACTGGTTTCCTTTAGGATGGACTGGTTGGATCTCCTTGCAGTCCAAGGGACTCTCAAGAGTTTTCTCCAACACCACAGTTCAAAAGCATCAATTCTTTGGTACTCAGCTTTCTTTATAGTCCAACTCTCATAGCCATACATGACTACTGGAAAAGCTATAGCTTTGACTAGATGAACATTTGTTGGTAAACTAATGCCTCTGCTTTTTAATATGCTGCCTAGGTTGGTCATAGTTTTTCTTCTAAGGAGCAACCGTCCTTTAATTTCATGGCTGCAGTCACCATCTGCAGTGATATTGGAGCCCCCCAAAATAAAGTCTCTCACTGTTTCCACTATTTCCCCATCTATTTGCCATAAAGTGATGGGACCAGATGCCATGATCTTAACTTTTTACTGTTGAGTTTTAAGTCAACTTTTTCACTCTCCCCTTTCATTTTCATCAGGAGGCTCTTTAATTCTTCTTTGCTTTCTGCCATAAGGGTGGTGTTATCTGTGTATCTGAGGTTATTGATATTTCTCCTGGCAATCTTGATGCCAGCTTGTGCTTCTTCCAGCCCAGCTTTTCTCATGATGTACTCTGCATGTAAGTTAAACAAGCAGGATGACAATATACTACCTTGATGTACTCTTTTCCCAATTTGGAGCCAGTCTGTTTTTCCATGTGCGAGTCTAACGGTTGCTTCTTTGCCTGCACACAGATTTCTCAGGAGGCAGGTAAGGTGGTCTGGTATTCCTATCTCTTGAAGAATTTTCCATAGTTTGTCGTGATCCACACAGTCAAAGGTTTTAGTGTAGTCAATAAAGCAGAAGTAGATGTTTTCCTGGAACTCTGTTGCTTCTCTGATGATCCAGTGGATGTTGGAAATTTGATCCCCTGTTCCTCTGCCTTTTCTAAATCCAGCTTAAATATCTGGAAGTTCAGAGTTCATGTATTGCTGAAGCCTGGCTTGGAGCATTTTGAGCATAACTTTGCTAGCGTGTGAGATGAGTGCAATTGTGCAGTACTTTGAGCATTCTTTGGCATTGCCTTTCTTTGGGATTGGAATGAAAACTGACCTTTTCCAGTCCTGTGGCCACTGCTGAGTTTTCCAAATTTGCTGAAATATTGAGTGCAGCACTTTCACAGCATCATCTTTTAGGAGTTGAAATAGCTCAACTGGAATTCCATCACCTTCGCTAGCTTTGTTTGTAGTGATGATTCCTAAGGCCCCTTTGACTTCTCATTCCAAGATGTCTGGCTCTAGATGAGTGATCATACCATTGTGGTTATCTGGGCCATGAATATCTTTTTTGTACAGTTCTTCTGTGTATTCTTGCCACTTCTTAGTATCTTCTGATTTTGGTAGGTCTGCACCATTTCTCTCCTTTATTGGTCCTATCTTTGCATGAAACGTTCCTTTGGTATCTCTCATTTTCTTGAAGAGATCTCTAGTCTTTCCCATTCTATTGTTCTCATCTATTTCCTTGCTACTATCTACTGACTATTATTGGAGAAGGAAATGGCAACCCACTCCAGTATTCTTGCCTGGAGAATCCCATGGATGGAGGATCCTGGTGGGCTACAGTCCATGGGGTCGCAAAGAGTTGGACACAACTGAGAGACTTCACTTTCACTTTCACTGACTATTATAAAAAGTGGCATGAGAAATATAGATTTCAGGGTCGTGCCTCCCCCTAGAGGCAGGAAGGAGAATGAGATTGGGAAGGATGGCAGAGGGCTTCCACATGTGGGGAGCTACCACACATCAGGTTGAGTGAATGGTCTGTGAGCATATTTGTATTGTTGGATTAGTCATGTATATAATTCATATAGACTCATTTATGAAGTATTTCATAGTGAAAATGGGGGCTAGAACTTGGGAAACCAATGTAAGACCTTTTAGAATACAGAATACTGAGTTAACCAATAAATTTATATAGACACATGGGAGACTTGGGTTCGATTCCTGGGTTGGAAAGATCCCCTGGAGATAGGAATGGCTCCCCACTCCAGTAGTGTGACCTGGAGAATCTCATGGATGGAGGAGCCTGGTGGGCTACAGCCCATGTGGCTGCCAAGAGTCAGACTCAGCTGAGCGACTTTTGCTTTCAAGGAAATACAGAGACTAAGCCTGTATCGGTGCCCCTGAAAAAATTAAATCTCTGCATTCTCTGTATCTTTGTTGTTGTCAATTAATTAACTAATTTTTGAAACTTTTATTTTTCAACCCCTCCCTCCATCCTGTTTTCTGCTTCCTAGGTGGTGCTGCTGCTGCTGCTGCTAAGTTGCTTTAGTCGTGTCCGATGCTGTGCGACCCCATAGATGGCAGCCCACCAGGCTCCCCTGTGGTGCTAGTGGTAAAGAATCTGGCCTGCGAAAGCAGGGGACATAATTTTATAGGCAATATGTTTATATCATTGGAGAGTCAAGTAAAGCCCAGGTCTGAGCTTGCTACACATGGAGAGATTTTTCAAAATTTGTATCAATTCTAAATTTTAATGAATTCTCTGGTTCTTTGATCCCTGGGCAAGGAAAATCCCTTGGAGGAGGGCATGGCAACCCACTCCAGTATTCTTGCCTGGAGAAGCCTATGGACAGAGGAGCCTGGAGGGCTACAGTCTATAGGGTTGCACAGAGTTGGACACGAATGAAGTAAGTTAGTGTGCTTTTAGCCCAAATTTTAACTTAAAAGAAATACTTTAAAAAGAAATTAGGATATAATTGACATATAACAAGATATTAGTTTTAAGCATAGAATGTAATGATTTGGTATTTGTGTATATTGTAAAATGATCACCACAGTAAGTCTAGTTAACCCTTCCCCAGATATAGTTACTATTTTTCTCTTATAATAAGAATGTTTAAGATCTACTATCTTAATAACTTTCAAATACATAATACATTCTTATTCACTATAATTGACATGCTGTTCATTGCATCCCCATGACCTATTTGTTATATAACTTGGAAATTTGTACCTTTTGACCTCCTTCACCCATTTTGTCCCCTCAAAATATATATATGTATACATCCATATATGTATATATATATATATATATATATATATATATATATATATATATATATGTTGAGTAAATGTGCCAAAACTTTTGTCACCTAAATTTCTCTTAAATTTATGAACTGCTTGTCTTGGAGTTCATTCTGATCACCGATCTTCTGCTAATTAAGAAAAGAGAATGACTTATCTGGGTGTGAGCATGCTAAGCCATTTCAGTTGTGTCCAACTCTTTGTGACCACATGGACCTGTAGCTTGCCAGGCTCCTTTGTCCATGGGATTCTCACTGGAGTGGATCACCATGCCCTCCTCCAGGGGATCTGCCTGACCCAGTGATCAAACCCACATCTCTTTACATCTCCTGCATTAACAGGGAGATTCTTTACCACTAACACCAACTGGGAAGACTGAATGTCTTGTCTACCCTGGTTAAAATGAATTTAGCCAGCTTTTAACAAGTTCGTTTTCAAAAATAAATTATTAGCTATACTAGATTAAATGCAAAGTGCAATGTTAACTCAATCTTCTAGAGCTCTGATATGGTATTTTCCTGTTTAACCTATTTGGTTATTTTCCTTTCTCCACAGCCTCAAAGAATTTAGACTTCATGTAAGGAGGTTTCCCCTGTAATGCAGGTCTTAGAATAGTATCTAGCCCCTAGTGAACTTTGATAAATATTAGCTGAATAGATAAAATAAAGCCTCATCAGAAATTTTATAGGCAATATGTTTATATCATAGGAGAGTCAAATAAAGCCCAGGTCTGAGCTTGCTACACATGGAGAGATTTTTCAAAATTTTTATCAATTCTAAATTTTAATGAATTCTCTGGTTCTTCACAACCTTCCCCCTATAAATAAAAGATTATGTTTCTGATGTTCTTAATTTGAAAAGTCATAATTTTTCCATTAACTTTTTAAATAGGCAATGGCCATTTTCTTTGATGCCAAATACAAAGAATTTTTATAGAATTGTTGCAGTGACTGTATAGAATTTCAGTCATGGATCCTCATATATTATTTTATCAATATTTTTCTACATATTTCTACTGGTATTTCCTTAAGTGAAGTGAAACTAATCCTCACTCAGTCACGTCCGACTCTTTGTGACCTCATGGACTGTAGCCCGTCAGGCTCCTCTGTCCATGGGATTTCCCAGGCAAGAATACTGGAGTGGGTTGCCATTCTCTTCTCCCTTTCCATAGTGATTATCATCCAGTTCTCTTCTACCAGATTCAGAGAAGACAGAACTAGGTTTTGAGTCACACACAGGCATGAAAGGTCTACCTGTTCATTCCACACTCACCTCCCTGCCCCCTAATCCTGTTCAGACTGATGGCCCATGAGAGCTTTGACTGAAGGAGGCAGCAGTTACCAGGGGTAAGAGAAACCACAAAGGACTACCACAGAGGACGTTAAAAGAAATCAACGTAGACATTTTAAAATTCTTTTGCCAGACAAAAAGGCAGGAGTCTCCATGACTAAGCAAGGCAGCAGCCCTGGGGCTCTGAAGTCATTGAACAAGTAAATGAACAAGATGAAGATGGAAACCGTCAATACAGAAACAGCTGAGCTGTGAAAATGGCAGGTTTAGAAGGTTCAGGATGAGAAAGCAGATGCTGGATAGACAATGAGTTACAAAACAGGATTATGTATAGAGTTGGATGAGTTTAGATGCATGCATAACCCATAATACTATCAACCTTATACAGAGAAGGCAATGGCACCCCACTCCAGTATTTTTGCCTGGAAACTCCCAAGGACGGAGGAGCCTGGTGGGCTGCAGTCCATGGGGTCACACAGAGTTGACCACGACTGAAGCAACTTAGCAGCAGTAGCAGCAACCAAGATAATACACATATCATGGGCGTGTGCATTTGCCAAAATTCTTTAACTTGTATACACTAAGTATGTGCAGGTTTTTTGTAGTTTTTATTAAGCTGTAAAAATAGATTTTTGGCAAAATAATTCCACTACTTTGAAATGTACAATAGACTATAGTAAATGGAAAGATTCCATTATCTTACATAATGCGGAATTCAAATACGGTTGAGAAAAGTAAAAGAAAAAAATCACATAGGCCATTCTCACTCATACACATTTTTAAAAATACTAAGTGAAGCCTCAGCAAATTCTTTTGGAAAAAGAATTGGCTAAGGTTCTCTAAATCTGAGAAAGCTTAGGTTATGTAAAGTAGACATCACTGTTTGGCATGAAGATAATCAGATAATATAAAAGTCTAGACTTAAAGATTTGATGTTTTTCCTGGTGGTTCAGATGGTAGAGAATCTGCCTGCCAATGCAGGAGAACCAGGTTCATTCCCTGGGTTAAGAAGATCCCCTGAAGAAGGAAATGGTAACCCAATCCAGTATGCTTACCTCAGAAATCCCATTGACAGAGAAGCCCCACAGGCTACAGTCCATAGGGTCACAAAAGGGTCAACATGACTTAGTGACTAAATCAACAGCAAAGACTTAAATATTTGATATTTTTATTTTTAAATAGGCTAAACATGGGATGATAATTAAATGGAAATGAGACTGATTAACTGATAAAAGCAATAGGTAATTTTTTAGTTAATTTTCATTTTCATGGGATATCATTTCCAGTAACTTGATTGTATATACCGGTTGGATAATTGATTCATTTCTTCTTTATAATCAGCTGTTTATAGGAAGTCAACCACATGCCAGGGACTGTGTGTTGAAGGTTGAATAAATTTCCACACACAACCCCAAGGAATTCATGGTGTTATTTGAATAATCTTCCTGCACTGTATCCTTGTTGAAAAACATTCCATTATGTATTCAATTTTTTTTAAAAAAAATTACTGCACAGTTAAAATACAACTACTCCTGTGTGGGATGCTAACATGATAGATATGGCCAGTCATACACACTTTTAACAATTCTAAAGAGTAAGTTAAAGAAGAAATAGTAAGCAGTATCATCATCTCTCTCCATAGTACGTTTATGGGGGTGATGGAGTGGCAAGATGAGAAGACTGTGAGAGCTTTGGACACCTCTCCAGGTAGAGGTACAAAGACCCCCATCACATACAGTGAATTTCATGGAAATAGTCTCAGAAATGTCTAAGTTCAAAATTTTTTGTAGCACTGACAATGAACATGATTCTTCTTGATAATATAACAAATTTTAAATTGTAGATTTTGATTGGAATCTTCATAGAATTTGACTCAATTGATAGTAAACAGCTGACTTAAATATACTAATTGTTATGGATTGAATTCTTTCTCCCATAAATTCCTATAAGTCCTCAGTACCTCAGAATGCAACCTCATTTGGTACAGGTTTTTATCAGAGTTAAGATTAGGTCATTAGGTCAGGCCCTAATCCATTATACACACTGCCTCTTGAGAAACACATACGCAGGTCAGGAGCAGCAGTTAGAACTGGACATGGAACAACAGACTGGTTCCAAATAGGAAAAGGAGTACATCAAGGCTGTATATTGTCACCCTGCTTATTTAACTTCTATGCAGAGTACATCATGAGAAACGCTGGGCTGGAGGAAGCACAAGCTGGAATTAAGATTGCCGGGAGAAATATCAATAACCTCAGATATGCAGATGACACCATCCTTATGGCAGAAAGTGAAGAGGAGCTAAAGAGCCTCTTGATGAAAGTGAAAGAGGAGAGTGAAAAAGTTGGCTTAAAGCTCAACATTTAGAAAACGAAGATCATGGCATCTGGTCCCATCACTTCATGGATAGATGGGGAAACAGTGGAAACAGTGTCAGACTTAATTTTTTTGGGCTCCCAAATCACTGCAGATGGTGATTGCAGCCATGAAATTAAAAGACGCTTACCCTTTGGAAGGAAAGTTATGACTCAACAAAGGTCCGTCTAGTTAAGGCTATGGTTTTTCCAGTAGTCGTGTATGGATGTGAGAGTTGGACTATAAAGAAAGCTGAGTGCCGAAGAATTGATGCTTTTTAACTGTGGTGTTGGAGAAGACTCTTGAGAGTCCCTTGGACTTCAAGCAGATCCAAGCAGTCCATCCTAAAGGAGATCAGTCCTAGGTTTTCATTGGAATGACTGATGTTGAAGCTGAAACTCCAATACTTTGGCCACCTGATGCAAAGAGCTGGCTCATTTGAAAAAACCCTGATACTGGGAAAAATTGAAGGCAAGAGGAGAAGGGGACGACAGAGGATGAGATGGTTGGATGGCATCGCCGACTCGATGGACACGGGTTTGGGTAGATTCTGGGAGCTGGTGATGGACAGGGAGGCCTGGCGTGCTGCAGTTCATGGGGTCACAAAAAGTCAGACACGACTGAGCGACTGAATGGAACTGAACTAATCCATTATGACTGGTGTCCTTATAAGAAAGGAAAATTTGATGCAGGGAGAACTCCATGTGAACACAAAGATAACCATCTGAAAGCTGCAGACAGAGGCCTGGAACAGATCCCCACTCACAATGCTCAGAAAACACAACAAAAAGCTGCCCACACCTTAATCGCAAACTTCTAGTCTTCAGAACTGTGAGATGGTGAATCTGGATTGTTTAAGGCACCTACTTTGTGATGCTCTTGTAACAGCCCTTGCAAAGTACCATACTAACCATATCTGTTGGAGAAATAATTTTGCTTTATAAAATGTCAGATATTTTCAAAGTTGTGGTTTAAAGGGGCTATTAATGCATATTGGATTATTTACCAAGTTCATAGAAAGCCCACAGAGTTCACTGCAACCATTTTCTCAGTGACCACATCTAGTTTGGAGGCTAGCAGTTTTGAACTGGCATTTCAAAGTTCCTGGATTCTGTTGTTCTAATCCACCAAATGAAAGACTTTTTTATAAATCTAACAAACTATGTGTAGGGGATCTATATAAGAAAAATGACAAAACTCTGATGAAAGAAATCACAGAAGAATTAAAGAGATATTCTATATTCATGTAAGAATGACTCAATATTGTCAAGATGTCAGTTCTTCCCAACTTGATATATTGTTGTTGATCATTTACTAAGTCATGATTTACTTTTTGCAATCCCATGGACTGCAACACACCAGGCTTCCTGTCCTTTACTGTTTCCTGGAGTGTGCTCAAACTCATGTCCATTGAGTCGGTGATGCTATCCAATCATCTCATCCTCTGCCACCCCCTTCTCCTTTTGCCTTCAATCTTTCCCAGCATCAGGGTCTTTTCCAATGAGTCGGCTCTTCACATCAGGTGGCCAAAGTACTGGAGCTTCTGCAGCATCAGTCCTTCCAATGAATATTCAGGGTTGATTTCCTTTAGGATTGACTGCTTTGATCTTTTTGCTGTCCCAGGTACTCTCAAGAGTCTTCTCCCACTCCACAGTTCAAAAGCATCATTTCTTCAATGCTCAGCCTTCTTTATGGTCCAACTCTCACATCCGTACAGGACTACTGGAAAAACCACAGCTTTGACTATATACAGACCTTTGCCAACAAAGTGATGTCTCTGCTTTTTAATATGCTGTCCAGGTTTGTCATAGCTTTCCTTCCAAGAAGCAAGCATCTTTTAATTTCATAGATGCTGTAACCACCTGCAGTCATTATGGAGCTTGACTTGATGTAATCTCATCCAAAATCCAAGCAAGTTATTTTGTGGCTATCAAAATATATTCTAAAGTCTATATGAAGTGGCAAAAGAACCAGAATGGCTAACACAATGTTGAAAAAGAACAAAGCTGGAGGATTGATTCTATCCAACTTAAGACTTACTATAACGCCACAATAATCATCACTGTGATATTACTGAGCAAACAGATAGATAGACCAATGAAACAGAATATTAGCCCAGAAATAGAGCCATGTAAATTTAGTCAACTTATCTTTGAGAAAGGAACAAAACAGTACAATGGAAAAAAATAGTATTTGAACAAGTGGTGCTAGAAGAGCTGACATCTACATGCAAAACAGAAAAAAAGACACAAGTCTTACATGCTACACAAAAATTAACTCAAAATTGATCCAAGAACTAAATATGTAAAATTTAAAACTAGAAAACTCCCCGAATGTAACGTAGGAGGCAACCTAGATAACCTTGGGTAGAACTAGAACATTTTGAATACAGCACTAAAGGTACAACCCATGAAAGTAATAATTGATCAGTTGGACTTCATTAAAACTAAAAACTACTGATCTGAGAAGACAGTGTTTAGAGAATGGGAAGTCAAACCACAGACTGAGAAGAAATATTTACAAAAAAACAGATCTGATAAAGGACTGTTATCTAAAACATACAAAAAACTCCTAATACTCAACACTAAAAAAATAAACAACTCAATTAAAAAGTGGGCCAAATATTTTAACAGACAAGTCACCAAAGAAGATAAAGATGTCAAATAAGCCTATGAAAAGATTCTGCACATCATGTATGAAATGCAAATTAAAACAATAAGACACCACTACATACCTCTCAGAAAAGCCAAAATCCAGAACACCAAATGCTCACAAGGATACGGAGCAACAGGAACTCTCATTTATTTTTTTTTAATTTTTTTTAATTTTTATTTTTACTTTATTTTACTTTTCAATACTGTATTGGTTTTGCCATAAAATGTAGTCACTTTGGATGGTAGTTTGGCAATTCTTACAAAACTAAACATACACTATCGTAAGATCTGTCAATCATACGGCTTTATATTTAACCAAAGGAGTTGAATATTTGAGTTCCTACAAAAATGTGCATCATAATATTTTTAGTAGCTTTATTTATATCAGCCTAAACTTGTAAGCCACTAAGACATTCTTCAGTAGGTGAGCAGATAAATAAACCATGGCACAACAGACAGTGAAATATTATTCAGCACTAAAAATAAATGAGCTATCAAGTGCTTGAAAGACATGGAGAAGACTTAAATTCATTTTTTTAACTGAAAAGTGAAGTCGCTTAGTCATGTCCCACTCTTTATGATCCCATCAACTGTAACCTATCAGGCTCCTCTGACCATGGGTTTCTCCAGGCAAGAATACTGGAGTGGGTTGCCTTTTCCTTCTCCAGGGGATCTTCCAGACTCAGGGATTCAACCTGGGTCTTCAGAATTGCAGGCAGATTCTTTATCATCTGAGTCACCAGGGAAGGCCTTTAAGTGAAAATGTCAATCTAAAAAAAAATCTACCTAACCATATGATTCCACCTGTGTGACATTCTGGGGAAGGTACAACTATGGAGACAGGAAAAATAATAGTTTTCCAGAGTTGGAGAGAGGATAGAGATGAAATAACAGAGCATAGGGAATTTTTAGGGTAGTGAAATCATGCAATTATGAGAGATATAAGTTACTATGAAAGTGAAAGTGTTGCTTGGTCATTTCTGATTCTGTGTGACCCCTTGGACTGTAACTTGCCAGGCTTCTCCATCCATGGATTTTTCCAGGCAAGACTACTGGAGTAGGTTTCCATTTTCTTCTCCAGATAAGTCATTATACATCTGTACAAAATTGTAGAATATATATAATACCATGAGTGAACCGTAATGTAAACTATGGACTTTAATTTATTATAGGCTGATGTAGGTTTATCACATGTATTAAATGCTCCAATTTACTGGGGAAGGTTTTAAATGAGGAGGCCTGTGTGTGTGTAAGCCTGTGCATGTATTAGGCCAGGGTTTATAAGAAATTCCTGTAACTTCCCACCAATTTTTCTCTAAAACGTAAACCACTATTAAAAAATAAAGTAATAATAAAAAATGTTCAGAGGGGTTTGCTAAATTATCTGTCAACAAAATAGTAATGCTAAATGGAAGCAAAATAGTTGTCTCCAACTAATATTTTCAGTTCTCCATTTGAAAATGGAGATATTTCACGTTTTGCCCTTGCCCGGTGGTGCAGTGGTAAAGAATCTGGCTGCCAATGCAGGGGATGCAAGAGACGCATGTTTGATCCCTGAATCCAGAAGATCCTCTGGAAAAGGAAATGGCAGCCCACTCCAGTATTTTGTCTGGGGAATGAAGTTTAGTGACATAATAATGAATAGTGGCTGCCCAGCACCAGCTACTCCTGAACCATGCCTAGGCGGGACAGAGCAGTAAGTGGTATCCTAGGAGCTTTGCAGGAGGTCAGCTCAAGGGAATACTTTCTGTTCTGCTGGATTTGGAGAATTCTGACCTTTAAGATTCTTGCATTAGCTCACTGAAGCTACATAGTGTGCTACTAAATCGAATTAAAGATTTTAAAATTAAAAAAAAAATGAAAAAAAATAAAATAAAAAAAATAAAAATGAAACATAGTAAAAAAAAAATAATAAAGCTAAGTGGTCTTCAAAGAAAAGTTCAAGCTCCAACTTTTCACTAAATCTACTTCAGCCATTTGAAAGTGAATAAAACTTTTAAACATAGATCAAACCTTCAGGAGTAAAGAGAAATCAGTCACAGAAGTGTGAATGGGGTTAAAGCCTGCTCATAACCCCAAAACCTTCTGACTGTATTCCCTCACCTAACACAAGAAAGCTTGCAGCCCATATCCACAGAGTTTATTTCATCTTTAGATGCTGTGTTATAAACTGTATATCCTCCTTAACACTGGGCTGTCCCCACTGATTGAAATATTCAGTTGCATGAGACACATTTGCTCAGGGTTTTCAGCTCTAATTTTGTTTAAAATCACACCTTAATGCTGATTCAGCTGGACCTGGGCCCCAGACCTTCTCTTCCTGTTCCAGGTCCCCCTGGAACATCTTTCAATTTCTCTGAGCTTCAGTTTCTACAGGTGCATAATAACACAACTTTTTGATGATAATACAGCTATTTGATAGAAACAAAACTATATTCAGCAGGTACTGAAAATCCTGTTTTTCAAGAGACTTTTTTGATGTAGATCATTTTAAAATCTTTACTGAATTTGTTACAATATTGCCTCGTTTCATGTTTTGGTTTTCTGGCCATGAGGCATGTGGGATGGAGTCCACACCCCCCTGCATTGGAAGGTGAAGTGATAACCACTGGACCACCAGGGAAGTCCCTGAAAACCCTATTTTGTAGGTGAGGACTTGAGGCTCTGAGAGAAGGGGCAGAGTGGGGCTGAATCCGTGTCCCCTTCTCCTAACCTGCGAGTTTTATAGGGCACCATCACTGCCGTCTCCTAGGTAAATCAAATTGGGCATCAACGCTAATTTTCCTACGAGAAATTTCATGTGTACAATGTAGTAGTGAACAGTCCTTTAGGATATTATCCATATTCATATTTTATAAAAAGATGGTGTCAGATGTGGGTGAGTTATCTTAAAGAGCAAGGTGTAAAAAGTGAAGGATGAATGCTTCTCAGAGAGAATGCCCCAGAGACACAGTCATGGAGACACTTGGATGGAGTTTCTTTCCATTCCACCTACACTCAAAGCAGGATGATTTTTGCACCAAAAGGAAACAGCGGCCACTGAAAATCCAAGACCCGCCAGCTGAAGCTTTCCTACAGTATGAAAGACTAGTGAAAGTCCCTCAGTTGTGTCTGACTCTTTGTGACCCCATGGAATATACAGTCCATGGAATTCTCCAGGCCAGAACACTGGAGTGGGTAGCGTTTCCCTTCTCCAGGGGACCTTTCCAACCCAGGGATCAAACCCAGGTCTCCCACATTGCCAGAGGATTTTTTACCAGCTGAGCCACAGCAGAAGCCCAGGAATACGAGAGTGGGTAGCCTATGGCTTCTCCAGGGGATCTCCCCAACCCAGGAATCCAACTGGGGTCTCCTGCATTGCAGGTGGATTCTTTACCATCTGAGCTATGCATGCTTCACATTTTCACTCAATCCAGGATGTGTCAGCAATGAATGCATTCGAAATGCATTTACAAATCTCTTAGACTCTTTATACTAATGAAATTCATGACTCTGCCCGCTTTGTGTAGCCTTGCAAATGTCCTCATGCATATTAGCTGTAGATTTTTCTAAAATCCTTTGGCTTTTGCTATGATGCACATAATTTAGTAGTGGGTTACATGTATTATTTTATAATTGATTTACATTGTTCTCTAATTGATTTTCTGTCTGAGTCATATCACTGAAAACACATGAAGAATCTCTCTGGAAGCTTAAAGAGACTGAAGAAAAATTACAATCTCTTACTGGAAAAAAAATCTTATAAGTGTGTGTGTGTGTGTGTGTGTGTGTGTGTGTGTGTATACATATAGAGCTGGTGACCAAGAGTCTTAATATTCCCTCAAGCTTGATTAAAATTGAGCAGGCTTCTTTTTGACTCCAGGCCTGACCTCCCTATTCTTGGAGAATTTACTTTGGAAAATTTGGAAATAATTTTCCTTTCTTTCTTAGGTGTAAATTTTTCAAAGGTGTCTTGCCAGTTTTGCAACCCACGAAGCCCTTTTCAAGGACCTGCAAGTCATCTGTCTGCATAAAGAAGGACAGTGCCCTTACCTCCCAGGCTCTGTGGTATAGCAGGAACCTACTTTTAAAGGAGGAAGAATTCACTAATTACCCAAGAACATCAAAGAACTGTCATCGCCTTTCTTTGTAATTTTTTTTCCAAGTCTAAAACCAATTTTCTCACCAAGCATGGGTTCGAAGAACAGTGTGTACCAGTCTCAATCATTGACCACATTGTGCTGCCAACAAATTCAAGTTATTCCAGCTCTAACTGTGCATCTACTCAATAACAGGCAAAAAAACTTGGCCTGGAGTTTCAAACATGACCAAGGTCTAGGCCACAGATCTGAGGATCATAGAGTGGAGTGGACCCAGTCATGGTCATGGAGTCAATTTCCCTTAGAATTGGTTAGCTTTGCTGTTTCATGGACACAACCTGTGTCTTCCATCTCCTACAACCTCCCTCCAGTGAGTCTCCAGGAGTCCAGGGAAATAAGTATCTACAAGCCCTTGAAAATATTCTGCCTCTCCTGTGAACTCAATGGACCTCTTGTTCTCTTTAGTAGAGTCTGGGATTACAGAGTGCTCGGTACATACATTGCATAATTAAATGCAATTTCTGCCTCATGATCAAAATTGACAGGTGACTGATATTTAATGATACATCAACTTGATGTTTCATCAGAAGTCTTCATTACTTATATATCCTGTCTCATTAGAAAAATTATACTTTAATATGTACAACTGAGAAAGCCACATCAGGGACCCCTAGGAAATCACAA
This sequence comes from Budorcas taxicolor, assembly GCF_023091745.1. Taxonomy (NCBI): domain Eukaryota; kingdom Metazoa; phylum Chordata; class Mammalia; order Artiodactyla; family Bovidae; genus Budorcas; species Budorcas taxicolor. Next base: position 67,597,667 of record NC_068929.1, on the reverse strand, counting down.
TTGCCAAAGTCAGTTGTGATGTCTACCTAGCAATTGCTAAATAGTATTTTAATAAAGCCAAAAAAAAAAACCAAACCCTTGTTGTTGTTGTTTAATCACTCAGCCGTGTCTGACTTGTTGTGATCCCGTGGACAGTAGCCCCCCAAGCTCCTCAGTCCATGGAATATCCCAGGCAAGAATACTGGAGTGGGTTGCCATTTCCTACTTCAGGGCATTTTCCCAGATCAAGGATTGAACCCATGTCTTCTATATTGACAGGCAGATTCTTTACCTCTGAGCCACCTGGAAAATTGACTGAAATATTAATCCTTAGATATTCTTTAGATAATCCTTAGAAATCAGAGGATTTACTCATTTTACTTCAAGTTTTGCCTTTTTTTCCATATGTGTGAATTAGCCTAGTCTAGATGTTTCTTAATTAGTTTAAAAACAGATCTTTATATTTTATTATATTCATTACATTCTTTAATCCTAAAGGCATGCACATCCCAAATTTGCAAGGCATGTACCAATTGATTCTATTCTATTTTCTGCATCAGCAAAGTTAGTCAGTGTTAACTCCAATTCAGTGTTCAAAGCACATCGAAGTTCGAAGTCCAAAAGGAAAACCTCTTGCAATAAAAATGGCACAAAGTTGATTTGTTGCACTATGGTTCCATTTTTTCTTTGGAGAAGGAAGAGGAGACTCTACAGGTGTTGCTCAAAGAAACCAAGGCAGGAGCTTCAGCTAAGTAGTAAATGATCAGAGCAAGTTTGGTGATCACTGGAGCAGGGATAATATACACTGTTTGTTAACAGTCTAGTCAATGAGGATTCATAATATATTGGGTGTAACAAATCCTGCAATTAGTCAGCACGTTTCCTGTGAGGCAGGTACATGTTCAGCATATTACTTGGTGTAAAGGAGATATAACAAAAGCAGGGTACATAGTGCTACGTGTTATGGGTTGAATTGTGTCCTCCCCACAGAAAAGTTAATGTCCTAAACCCCAGCACCTATGAATATGACTTTATTTGGAAACTGGGTCTTTGCAGATACTATACAACTAAGATGGGACCATTAGGGTGAGCCCTAATCAATATGGTTGCTATCTTGGTGAAAAGATGGAAATTCAGATTTAGGCATAGAGGCACATGTGATGACAGAATCAGAGATTAGGATGAGGAAGCTGCAAGCCAGGAAAGGCCAAAGATTGTCAACAGCCACCAGAAGCAAAGAAAGAATAAAGGAAGAATTCTCCCCTGAAGCTTTCAGAAGGAAAAGGGAAGTACTGACACCTTGATTTTGGCCTTCTAGCTTCCCAAACTGTGAAATAATAAATATCTGTTGCATCAAGGTAGCCAGATTATGGTGTTTTGTTACAGGAGCCCTAGGAACTAATACACCTCCTCTTCAAAACCCACCATTACACAGACCTTTTTTGATCACCAGCTTTATCCTGGAAAGTGAAAGTGTTAGCCTCTCAGTCCTGTCTTACTCTTGTGACCCCGTGGGCTGTAGCCCGCCAGGCTCCTCTGTCCATGGGATTCTCCAGGCAAGAATGCTGGAGTGGGGTGCCATTTCCTCCTCCAGGGGATCTTCCCTACCCAGGACCTGAACCCAGTTCTCCTGCATTGCAGAAAGATTCTTTACTGTTTGAGCCGCCAGGGAAGCCAGCTTTGTACTAAACAGTGGGTTATTTCAGGGGATGCAATGGTGAATAAATTGTGGCTAGTCTCTTGAAGAAGATTGCATATTTTGCACAGTTTGGACGCTTTGGCATAGCTGGGCACGATAGCATATGGAAGCCCTAAAAAGGAAGTTTTTGATTTCTTGCAGCATATACTTTCAAACAATAGCTGTATTGTGAACCTCTCTCCAGGGCTACAGGATACTTTGCAAAGATGTAGATTTATAATGATAAAGCCTAACCACAGACTGTTAGGCAAACTGTAGTTTTCAGCTCCTGTATTTATTAAGGAACTATTTCTATAGGCTAGAAGATTAAAGGTGGGAATTGTAAATCATTGCTTCTCTATGTGTTATTTTGAAATCTCCTGTATGGCTCCAGCAAGGAGAAATCTGTGTACTTTACCGTGATCCGGTCCTGAGTTTATATTTCTTCTTGATAATTGTTCTTCAGTTTTGCAAGCATCTTTGTGAAATTACATCTCTTTCTGTCAAATAAGTGTGATGTTTGATTTTAGGAAAGCATTAGTGGTCACTGGTAAATTTGGGATATCTACATTGGCAATTGCATTAAGGGCAAAAGTGCCTCTTATTCTTTAAGGCTTTTATTTCATTCCAACTCTCAGCATTTTTAATATGGAAGAGAATTTTGAGGATAAATCAACAGTGGGAAGAATCCTGAGAGATCCAGACACTATTAGGGGTATTGCTTTAAAATTATTGTTTGGATTCCTCTCTCTTTGAAACCTTAACAATGGTGTTTGACAAGTAAATTACAGTGAATCAATCTTTTTACCATATGCTCTCACTATTCAATATGAACACCTGCCCTTGGGTCTTGTAAACTAACCATAGACTTTTCTTAAGGAATATTACAAGAGAAGTTACCCAGGATTTCTCACCTCATTTGATGCAGATGCAATAAATTATGAGCTCTAGAAAAACTAAGAGATATGGAATCAAATACCATATCTTTCAGTGAGCAAATTAAAATTTAATAATTAGGGTTATCATCTAACTCCTGGGTGTTGAACTCCTTCTTTCTCTATCACTCTCTTTCACAGAAACATATCTGGAAAAACTCAACTGAGGACTTAGATTTAGAAACCTTCTTCCCCTCCTTTCCTTTCCTTAGGAGAAAATTTCAGGCCAAGAGTAATGACTTTTTCATGATTATACAAATAAGAGTATATGAGTATATATACTCCCGTGTCTTCTGCATTGCAGGCAGATTCTTTCACAGTCTGAGCCACCACAGAAGCCCTGACAAGGGGCTTAGCAAAATGATAATCTAAGATCTCAGAACTTCTCTATCCCCAGTTTCAAAACCTTGTCCTGGAGAGGTGCTTCTGTGATGGAAACTGTTATTTATCCTGGTCCTGTTTATGGCAAAGGAAAACTATGAACGCTGTACTTATTGAGATATGAAAAAAACAAAAATTTCCTCTTTCCTTGAGACTTCGATGAATTTTACTAATAATGTTTTCATTCGAAACAACAACAAAAGCTCAGTTTTATCAGTGAAGAGCAGACTTACATCACTTCTATCAAAATAAAAGACAGTTGGTTTGTGATTGTTAGTGTGCATGCCCCACATCACCTGAAATTCTTAATCCCACTGGGCATGTAATTATGTGATTTTCCCTCCATTGCAGAAACAGCAGGTCCTTGCTCATTTCGCTGGCTGTCATACCACTAGGCTCTGTCTACACTATGGATACACTGAAGCCCACAGGTTTGGCATTTTGACAGAATCTTTGACCCCAAGTCTTAATGGTGCTCATTACCGGCTTGTTTTGTCTAGGTTTCTGTGAGCTGTACCTTGAGAGACGATTATGTGAATAGCTGAAGCTGTTCTGAGCCTTGCAGTGAAATCTGGCCGTGACCTGACATTGACCTCCCTTGGGCTGGGATCCTGCCCTCAGGAATGTGATCATACAGAACGTGTCAGCAGCCCACATCCCAGATGCCTATTAAACACCAGATGTAATTTCATGAATAATTTTCACACTCCTCACTCAACTACATGATGACTCAGAATCTATGCTGCTATCTCTTCTAGGAGGCAGCGTTTGTAACTGTAACATTTGCGTGGTGAAATGTGCACATTGTGCTTTCTGATATCCAATGGCATAATCATTGTGTCTGTGAGCTGGCTAAGTGAGATGTATTGCACTTTACTTTGGGTGAGCATATTTGCTCTTAAATGTGCTGCTGGAAGTTCGCTACCTGTGATCTGTAAACCCAATCTACAGTCTCTTTTCTGGGCCTTTTCCCTGATCAGAATATTAATCCATCAAATAACTTCAAAACAGAAAGAACCCCTGAGAGGTGCCAGGGAGAAGTGAAGCAACAAGATGAGACACATTGTGCAGGAGAGTTGGAGTCAAAGCTGGAATCAGTCTACAGACTTAGGGACCAGAAGGTACAAATAAAATATGCAAATTGAGTGAAAGGTTACTCTGCAAGATCAATAAGATGGCACATATATTTTATGATGAATAAGTAATCAAGGCAAATGAGTATCCCATTTATTTGATTCATTCAGAAAGTTATTTTTTATGTTTCAAATAATTATAATTGTCATTAACATTAGCAAAATAAGCAGTTCTTTATATTTTGTAAAGATTTTTTCCACTGAAGACCATGAAGGATATTGTTCTGCAATTTTCTTTTAGTGTCCTTGTTAGGTTTTGGCATTGAGATAATGCTGGCCTCAAAAAATGATTTGTAGGTATTCGTTTCTCTTCCACATTCTGGTGATGTTTGGATATGATTGGTACTGTTTCGTCTTTACATGTTTGTTAGAACTCACAGGCAAAATTTATCTGAGCCTAGAGTTTATAGGAAATGTTTGCTAGGAAATTCAATTTTTAATAGACATACACCTATTTAGATTTTCTGTTTACCTTGTCAGTTTTGGAAAGTTGTGTTTTTCAAGATCATTCAGAAAATATGTACGTCACTTATCAATCATGTGTTGGGTACCATAAAGGATACAGAGAAAACACACACAGCCATGGCAAAGACCATGCGAACTTTTTATTAAGGGAGGAGAAACTTGAGTCTGAAAACTTTTTCTGAAGACAAAGTGAAAACTCCTAGAGAACAGGTAACAGTGATTGCTGTAGAATTCACAAGGAAAAGAATCTGATAAGTCTCCTTGGGGTCAGGAGGGTGATATTTGAGGCGGTCCTTGAAGATGAGACGGTGTCCCTGGTGGCTCAGCTGGTAAAGAATCTGCCTGCAATGCAGGAAACCTGGGTTTGATCCCTAGGTTGGGATGATCCCCTGGAGAAGGGAAAGGCTACTCACTCCAGTATTCTGGCCTGGAGAATTCCATGGTACAGAATACTCTACCATTAAATATATATATATATACACACACACACATAGTATAGAATACTGTACCCCATGTATAGTCCATGGGGTCAGGAAGAGTCGGACATGATTGAGAAACTTTCATTCTGAAGATGAGATGGGGCTTCCCAGGTAACTCAGTGGTAAAGAATCAACTTGCCAATGCAGGCAACACAGAACATGCTTGTTCAATCCATGGGTCAGGAAGATCCTCTGGAGGAGGAAATGACTACTCACTCCATTATTCTTGCCTGGAGAATTCCATGAACAGAGGAGCTTGGAAGGCTGCAGTCCCGGGGTTGAAAAGAGTTAGACACAACTGAGAAATCAAGCATCATTTGAAGATGAGATGGATTTTAATTGGAGAAGAAGGGGGAGGGAGCAGCTGATATGCCAGAGAAAAATAAAGACAAGAGCAGAGACAGAAAAATGGAGATTTGTTGAGTAATTAAGTTGTGGGTAATAAAGTGAATATATGAAAAGATCCTCATCTGTTAAATAGTCTAGTAGGTTTATGGTGTCAATGTTAGGACATTCCACACAAGCTATTATAGATTCCAGTGAGCTTTCATATTTAAGCAAAAGCAACGCTCTTTTTTTTTTCTACTAACCCTCACAATTTGACTCTTATTTTTTATGTGACTTGCATTAGATAAAAGCTGCACACACATCTTAACATCCCAGCTTGTTAGGTGCGTGGAGACATGGAATGCACACACCTGCCTTCATAGAGAATATTTCCACCTTTCCTGGAATGCCCCTCCTGTTCTTTCCCTGTCAATTCTCAGCCCATCCAGAGGAAAAGCCATTCTTATTTCTCCAACTAGGTTAGTTCTGTGATACTAAAATGTGCTATGTGGATGTTTTAGTGTCCAGCATGTTTCATTTGGCATTTTTCTATGAGATTAATCCATTCTATTAAGCATATGAAAAGTTTGGTTTTAACCGTGTGTGTTAGGTGCTCAGTTCAGTTCAGTTCATTTCAGTTGCTCAGTTGTGTCTGACTCTGCAGTCTCATGAATCGCAACACACCAGGCCACCCTGTCCATCACCAACTCCCCGAGTTCACTCACACTCATGTCCATCGAGTCAGTGATGCCATCCTGCCATCTAATCCTCTGTTGTCCCCTTCTCCTCCTGCCCCCAATCCCTCCCAACATCAGAGTCTTTTCCAATGAGTCAACTCTTCACATGAGGTGGCCAAAGTACTGGAGTTTCAGCTTTAGCATCAGTCCTTCCAAAGAAACCCCAGGGCTGGTCTCCTTCAGAATGGACTGAATGGGTCTGCTTGCAGTCCAAGGGACTCTCAAGAGTCTTCTCCAACACCACAGTTCAAAAGCATCAATTCTTTGGCACTCAGCTTTCTTCACAGTCCAACTCTCATATCCATATATGACCACTGGAAAAACCATAGCCTTGACTAGACGGACCTTTGTTGGCAAAGTAATATCTCTGCTTTTGAATATGCTATCTAGGTTGGTCATAACTTTCCTTCCAAGGAGTAAGTATCTTTTAATTTCATGGCTGAAGTCACCATCTACAGTGATTTTGGAGCCCAAAAAAATAAAGTCTGACACTGTTTCCACTCTTTCCCCATCTATTTCCCATGAAGTGATGGGACCAGATGCCATGATCTTCGTTTTCTGAACGTTGAGCTTTAAGCCAACTTTTTCACTCTCCTCTTTCACTTTCATCAAGACGTTCTTTAGTTCCTCTTCACTTTCTGCCATAAGGGTGGTGTCATCTGCATATCTGAGGTTATTGCTATTTCTCCTGGCAGTCTTGATTTCAGCTTGTGCTTCTTCCAGCCCAGCATTTCTCATGATGTACTCTGCATAGAAATTAAATAAGCAGGGTGACAATATACAGCCTTGATGTACTCCTTTTCCTATTTGGAACCAGTCTGTTGTTCCATGTCCAGTTCTAACTGCTGCTCCTGACCTGCATATAGGTTTCTCAAGAGGCAAGTCAGGTGGTCTGGTATTCCCATCTCTTTCAGAATTATCTACAGTTTATTGTGATCCACACAATCAAAGGCTTTGGCATAGTCAATAAAGCAGAAATAGATGTTTTTCTGGAACTCTCTTGCTTTTTCCATGATCCAGTAGAGGTTGGCAATTTGATCTCTGGTTCCTCTGCCTTTTCTAAAACCAGCTTGAGCATCAGGAAGTTCACGGTTCACGTGTTGCTGAAGCCTGGCTTGGAGAATTTTGAGCATTTAGTATTTGAGCATAAAGTAGCATTACCTTACTAATATATGTGATGAGTGCAATTGTGCGGTAGTTTGAACATTCTTTGGCATTGCCTTTCTTTGGGATTGGAATGAAAATTGACCTTTTCCAGTCCTGTGGCCACTGCTGAGTTTTCCAAATTTGCTGGCATATTGAGTGCAGCACTTTCACAGCATCATCTTTCAGGATTTGAAACAGCTCCACTGGAATTCCATCACCTCCACTAGCTTTGTTCGTAGTGATGCTTTCTAAGGCCCACTTGACTTCACATTCCAGGATGTCTGGCTCTAGGTGAGTGATCACACCATCGTGATTATCTTGGTCTTGAAAATCTTTTTTGTACAGTTCTTCCGTGTATTCTTGCCACCTCTTCTTAATATCTTCTGCTTCTGTTAGGTCCATACCATTTTTTTCCTTTATTGAGCCCATCTTTGCATGAAATGTTTCCTTGGTCAGGCGCTCAGTCATGTCCAACTCTTTGTAACACCATGGACAGCAGCCTGTCTGGCTTTTCTGTCCATGGACTGCTCCAAGTAAGATTACTGGGGTGGGTAGATCCCTTGTCCAGGTGATCTTCCCAAACCAAGGATTGAACCCGGGTCTCCTGCACTGCAGGCACATTGTTTATCAACTGAGCCACCAGGGAAGTCTTCGTTTTTAACAACTCATTAATAATTCATTAAATTAATATACCCAGTGGGTCATCACTTCTCCTGTTGATGGATTTTAGGCCTATTTTTAGTTTGGGGTATTTTAAGTAAATACAGTCACTTTGTGAAATATTCTCCAAGTGTTAATATAATGATTGTGAAGTTCTTCCATGTTTTTATGTGTAGTTGTTCTGTTTTACTGCTGAGTAGTATGAATCGTATTGATATACTACAGTTTTTTAAATCCACTACCAGTTGATGGACACTAGAATTTTTTCTGGGTTTTGACTATAATAAGATAATATGAATATACACATGCAAGTTTAATTATAGCTATTTGTTTTCATTTATCCTGAGTAAATACTGCTCAGGGAGTTAAACTGCAAGATCAAAACAGTTAATTCTAAAGGAAATTCATCCTGAACATTCACTGGAAGGACCATTGCTGAAGCTGAAGTTCTGATACTTTGTCCACCTGATGTGAAGAGTTGACTCATTGGAAAGAATCCTGTTGCTGGGAAAGATTGAAGGCAGGAGGAGAAGGGGATGACAGAGGATGAGATGACTGGATGGCATCCTCAACTCAATGGACATGAGTTTGAGCAAATTGTAGGAGATAGTGGAGGACAGGGAAGCCTGGCGTGCTGCGGTCCACAGGTCACAAAGAGTTGGACATGAATGAGCGACTGAACAACAACACCTATGAGGGCATTTCAGGAAGAGATTAGCATTTGAATCAGCAGACAAAATAAAGAAGACCACCTTCCCTAATGCGTGTAGGCATCACTCAGTAGGCTGAGGGACTGAATAGAACAAAAAGGTGGAGGAAACATGAACTAACTCCCTCTGCTTCAGATGGGACATCCACTTTCTCCATCCTCTGCGCGCCTGGTTCTCCAGCCTTTGAACTCTCAGCAGGACTTACACCTTCTATCCCTGGTTCCCAGGCCAACTGGTTCCAGTTCAGACTCACACCATCAGTTCCCCTGGTTCTCATGCCTTTGAATGTCCATGGAACAACTCCACCTGCTTTCCTGTTTCTCCTGCTTGCAGGCAGAAGATCATGGGACTTTTCACCTCCATAACCCCATGAGCCAATTCCTGTGATAAATCTCATCTTACGTTGTTGTTGTTGGTCAGTCACTAAGTCCTGTGCAACTCCTTGCTACCCCAGTGGCTTGCAGCAGGTCTGGCTCCTCTGTCCTCCACGGTCTCATGGAGTTTGCTCAGATTCACGTCCGCTGAGTCAGTGATGCTATCTAACCATCTCATGTTCTGCTGCCCCCTGCTACTTTTGCCTTCAATCTTTCCCAGCATCAGGGTCTTTTCCAATGAGTTGCCTCTTCGCATCAGGTGGCCAAAGTATTGAAGTTTCAATAACAGTGCTTCCAATGAAAATGCAGGGTTGTTTCCCTTTAGGATTGAATGGTTTGATCTCCTTTCTGTCCAAAGGAGTCTCAAGAGTCTTTAGCACCACAGTTCAAAAGCATGAATTCTTTGGTACTCAACTTTCTACATGGCCCAACTTTCACATCCAAACATGACTCCTGGAAAAGCTGTAGCTTTGACTATACGTACCTTTGTCCACAAAGTGATGTCTGCTTTTGAATACACTGTCTAGGTTTGTCGTAGGTTTTCTTCCAAGGAGCCAGCGTCTTTTTAATTTCATGGGTGCAGTCACCATCAACAGTAATCTCTTCTTGTATATTTCTCTATTCATCCTATTTGTTTTGTTTCTCTTAATCCAGCATCTTAATTTCAGCATCTGTAACCTCAGTTCAGCATCTCACACTTTCTCCTATGAATCTGTCTCACTTGACTCCGAGAACACAGGTAGAGCTTATTATCATCCCAGTGTTCAGAGGGGGAGACAGATCAGGGAAGTGAGGGAACTCAGAACCTCTGACTTTCACTCACAACACCCATCACCAGCCTTGGGAAAGCTTTGTTCTCCTGATGGAAGAACAAGCCCAGGCTGTAATAAGCCATTGTTTAACTCCCTCAGGAGAACCTGGTGAGGCCATAAGGGTTATCTGCAGGCAAGGGACCCCCATCAGCCCTTTTGAGACCTGAGGAGAAGACTCTAGTTTTCAGTAAAACCTTTCATTCCCTCCCAGTGAATTCACACCCTTGTAGTTCATAGCGAAGTTTTCTTGAGCTTGTCACTGTGGACTTGTGTAAAAGTATTGCTAGGTGATTAAAATGAAAGGGATGCTAGGGGAAACAAGACAGCTACTTCCAACTTTCTTATAGTTTTTTGAAGTAACATTGCCTCTAAATTTATTTTCTAATTAAAAACAACATACGAGCCTTGTTTTGTTTTTGTTTTTAAGCCCCAGTTTTCTAGTTATATCAAAAGAAATTTGAAAAATTAGAAGGAACTAATTTTGACTTTCTATGTTTGTCTCTGGGAAATGTTTCTGCCTTATCTGTTTCTAGACTGCATTTATCCATCTTCTAAATATATATTTTTCCTGCAGAATACTACACACTTCTTCCTGTGCTTGAAGGGTGACCTCAGAGATGAGACAGAGAGAGAGAGTTGGAAGAGCTCTTACACCAGTGGGTCCATGTCGCCATTTCTCCAGCTATCGCCTATTTCATTTTCTTTTGCCTGGGTTTTATCTACCCTGCCCAGTTTGCCATGATCTATTTCTTTCCTTGTTTTCTTTCCTTGTTTCTTGAATACATTAATTCATCTTTTGATAGTCATTGGCCAACATACGTATTTTTTGATGAAAAAAATAAGTGAGATAGGCAACGCTACAGACTTCCAAAGACCTCCATGCCAAAATGCCGACTGTTGGTGGATATGATATGTTACATGGAATTAAGTTTGCAAAGGAAATGAAGTTGAAATTAGCTGAACTTGAAGCAAGGCAATTATCCCGTGTTATCCTAGTGGCCCCAATGTAATCACATAGGCCCTTAAAAGTTGAAGAAGGAGGAATCAGGGTGTGCGTGAGATGGACAGGACAATGGAAGAAGAGGTCAGAGAGATTTGAGGTGTGAAAGGAACATGAAGCATTCTTGCTGGACATGGAAATGGAAGGAGCCAGGAGACAAAGACTATGAAAACAGCCTCTGCAAACCGGAGGAACAACAAAAGAAACGGATTTTCCCTTATAAGCTGCAGGAAGAATTCGGCCCAGTTAATGCCTTGATTTTGATCCAAACACCCATTTCAGACGTTGGGCCTCCAGCAAAATAGGAGACTTCCCTGGTGGCTCAGAGGGTAAAGTGTCTGCCTACAATGCAGGAGACCCGGGTTCAGTCCCTGGGTAGCTGGAGAAGGGAATGGCAACCCACTCCAATATTCTTGCCCCTTCCCCCAAAAAGGGGCTTAAATAGATATTTTGGGCTTCCCCAGTGGCTCAGAGAATAAAGCGTCTGCCTGCAATACAGGAGACCCAGGTTCGATCCCTGGGTTGGGAAGATCCCTGGGTAGCTGGAGAAGGAAATGGCAACCCTCTCCAGTATTCTCACCTAGCGAATCCCATGGACAGAGGAGCCTGGCGGGCTACGGTCCACGGGGTCGCGGAGTCGGACACGACTGAGCGACTAACACACACACATAGAAAGGAAACTAAGGTGTAGTGTTTTAAGCCCACAAGGGGTAGTTTGTTAGAGCAGTCCCAGGGAACCAATCCAATGAGGAAGCTAGACGAGCACTGGAATGCTGACAATCATGATCAAAACACAGCTCTCTAAAATTGAGCTTCTCTGTTGCCTTTGAGTCCCTGCTGGGGAGACTGAGCCTGCATGGATGTGGGGCTGGGGAGTGGGGGTGGGGGTGGGGGGCTGGCTGTCATGGGAACATTTGTGCAAAAGCCTTCACTTTAACACAGTCTTTTCTTCAAATGATATATAATGATTGTATGTATGTGTGTGTGTACGAGCATGTGTTCTAAAATTTTGTTTTGACATTCATACATTTTTTAAATTAGTTTTTATTGGAGTATATTTGCCTCACAATGTTGTGACATTCATATATTTTTAATATACCAGCGGCCTAAACACTGGGTATGGGGAAAGCTCTGTGATGTCCCACTGAGCATTTCTGAGCATCTCCGTCTTTAGAGAGAACCCCTATCAATCTCTGAGTGTTTTATTGCACTGATTTTGCTGTTGATCCCTCAGGCAATTAAGACCATGAAATGCAACATATTCTCTCCTATCTTTGAGGAACTGTTTTCCCCTTTCTAACTATACACAGAATTACAGAAAAAACTGCAGGCTCCTTTCCTATGTTTTCATATATACAGATATATATAATATTATATTTTAAACTTATAAAGCCTGAAGAAATAAACAAAATAAATGTAAGCATCTATGCAACATAAAATCCAAATGATAAATCAACTGCCTCTTTAAGCAATGAAGGCATGCAATTATATAGAGTGGTTCCTGGCTTTTAAATTTTGATGTAGAATTAAACTAGTGGGAAATATTTTCCTGCCATAGTGTAGTCTGTTTATATTTCCACAGCTATTTAACTTTTTGTCGTGTTTTGTTAAAATAATTCTTTCTTGAATTGTGCCATATACATTTTGTGTCCTAGAAACCCGCCTGCCTTTTATCTGTGGTGTTTTTAGTGAATACAGCTAGCACAGCATGACACTACTGTCTGTCCTGTATCCTTCATTGAACTAAAAGGTATAAATACATAATAAGAGACTGCATTTATAAATATTAATGAAAAGGCAATATGATTGCTTTTTATCAGTTTTATGAAAATTTCAGAAACAAATTCCATCCTGAAACACTTGTTATGATCCCTATGAAAATCAGTGAGAACCATGCATTCTCCTATCATAGTAGATTATAGTCTGTGTGTGGAATTTTTTTTTTTTATAGCAACTTACTGAGACCTTGAGTTCTATGTTTATTATATTCAAATGAGTGACAGTCTTTCCAGATAGCAGTATAACCAGTGATATAAAGAAAATATACCAAGAACTTTATATATTATCATATTCTTAGATACTATGAGCTGAATTGTGTCCCTGGTCCTGCCCCATGTTCATATATTTAAGTCCTAGCCCTCTAGTACTTCAGAAACTGACTGTCCTTGGAGGTGAAAGTGAAGTCACTCAGTCGTGTCCGACTCTTTGCGACCCCATGGACTTTAGCTTATCAGGCTCCTCCATCCATGGGATTCTCCAGGCAAGAATACTAGAATGGGTTGCCATTTCCTTCTTCAGGAGGACGGCCTATAAAGAGATGATTAGGTTAGCTGAGGTCACTAGAGTGGTTCCTGGTCCAATATGACCAGTGTCCTTGTAAGAAGAGATTAGGACACAGGCACGTATGGAGTGGAGAGGCTATGAAGACACAGGGAGAAGATGGCCATATACCGGCCAAGGAGACGGGCCTCAGGAGAAACCCCCTGTGAATGGACACATTGATCTCAGACTTTTCAGACTCCATGTGGCTCAGCTGGTAAAGAATCTGCCTGCAATGTGGGAGACCTGAGTTTGATCTCTGGGTTAGGAAGATCCCCTGGAGAAGCGAAAGGCTACCCACTTCACTATTCTGGCCTGGAGAATTCCATGGACTATATAGTCCAGGGTGTCGCAAAGAGTCAGACATGACTGAGTGACTTTCACTTACTTACTTAATCTGAGAAAATACATTTTTGCTGTTTACCAGTTAGGTTTTTTTTTTTTTTTTTTTTTTTTGATGGCAGCCTCAACAAACCAATAGGCTAGAGCTGGATCTTGAAAAACAGCAACTCCAAATGAAGGAGAGGATAGAATACGGAGTCTCAATAGCTACCATTTCTTCCTAGATAAGAAATCGGTAATCTTGACGATGATTTTACAATTTTTAGAATTTTTAATTGATTTGTTTACATTTTGATTAATATGCCCTTGAAATACATTCAAAATTAAATAGAACTTTTATTTTACTATTGTCTTCAGTTAATAATCATATTAAAATTTCCTAGTCTGTTCAGTCTTTTCTAGATCTCAGGTTTACATTTTTGTCCAATCTTGGGACTTCAAAAATCCCCAAGAATAAACTGGAGAAACTAGAGTCTCAACTATTTATAGCATTTGCAATCATTACAAAAAAGTGAAAGTGTTCACTGTTCCGTCATGTCCCACTCTTTTAGACCCCATGGACTGTAACCTGCCAGGCTCCCCTGTCCATGGAATTTTTCAGGCAAGAATACTGGAGTGGGTTACCATTCCCTTCGTGGGGGGATCAAAGCCAGGTCTGTGCATTGCAGGCAGATTATTTACCATATAAGCCACTAAGGAAGCCCTCACATCATTCAGTTCAGTTCAGTTCAGTTCATTTCAGTCGTTCAGTTGTGTCCGACTCTTTGTGACCCCGTGAACTGCAGCATGCCACACCTCCCTGTCCATCACCAACTCCCAGAGTTCACTCAAACTCACGTCCATCGAGTTGGTAATGCCATCCAGCCATCTCATCCTCTTGTCCCCTTTTCTTACTGACACCAATCCCTCCCAGCATCAGAGTCTTTTCCAATGAGCCAACTCTTTGCATGAGGTGGCTAAAGTACTGGAGTTTCAGCTTTAGCATCATTCCTTCCAAGAAACACCCAGGACTGATCTCCTTTAGGATGGACTGATTGGATCTCCTTGCAGTCCAGGGGACTCTCAAGAGTCTTCTCCAACACCACAGTTCAAAAGCATCAATTCTTTGGCACTCAGCTTTCTTCACAGTCCAACTCTCATATCCATATATGACCACTGGAAAAATCATAGCCATGACTAGACGGACATTTGTTGGCAAAATAATGTCTCTGCTTTTGAATATGCTATCCAGGTTGGTCGTAAGTTTCCTTCCAAGGAGTGAAAGTGAAAGTGAAGTGGCTCAGTCGTGTCCGACTCTTTGCGACCCTGTGAACTGTAGCCCACCAGCCTCCTCCGCCCACGGGATTCTCCAGGCAAGAATACTGGAGTGGATTGCCACTTCCTTCTCCAGGGGATCTTCCCGACCCAAGGATCGAACCCAGGTCTCCCGCATTGCAGGCAGACGCTTTCACCTCTAGCGTCTTTTAATTTTATGGCTGCAGTCACCATTTGCTGTGATTTTGGAGCCCCCCAAAATAAAGTCTGACTCTGTTTCCACTCTTTCCCCATCTATTTCCCATGAAGTGATGGGACCAGAGGCCATGATCTTCTTTTTCTGAATGTTGAGCTTTAAGCCAACTTTTTCACTCTCCTCTTTCACTTTCATCAAGAGGCTCTTTAGTTCCTCTTCACTTTCTGCCATAAGGGTGGTGTCATCTGCATATCTGAGGTTATTGATATTTCTCCCAGCAATCTTGATTCCAGCTTGTGCTTCTTCCAGCTCAGCGTTTCTCATGATGTACTCTGCATAGAAGTTAAATAAGCAGGGTGACAGTATACAGCCTTGATGCACTCCTTTTCCTATTTCGAACCAGTCTGTTGTTCCATGTCCAGTTCTAACTGTTGCTTCCTGACCTGCATATAGGTTTCTCCAGAGGCAGGTCAGGTGGTCTGGTATTCTCATCTCTTTCAGAATTTTCCACAGTTTATTGTGATCCACACAGTCAAAGGCTTCGGCATAGTCAATAAAGCAGAAATTACATACTCTTTTATAAACACAGTTTACATTTAGAGTATAGAGATGGTTAGAGTTCCCACATTTATTTTTTTATTCAACTACGTGTGCTACCTTTTCTAAATATAGAACTCTAAGATTAGTACTGGAAGCAGGAAATCACTGGAAACTGAATGAGGGAAAATAAATGGACAAAAATATGTGAAAGTCAGATGAGGTAAAATACTTTGGCATGTACACTTCAAAGCAAAAGCAATTTTGTACAATAATTTTCAAAGTTACTTCCTTATTGCTGTTGGGAGGAATAAGAGACCAGGATTTATTTTATTTCTCCACCCTTTTGCAAATTTCTATAACATTCTGGTCATGTATATATTTATCATATTGGTGAAGATTCTCTAAAAGTTGTTCATTGTCTCAAAAACCATGAGGTTTTAAATCATGAAAGTGTATTTAGGTAAAAAAGACACACAGAGGCAAGACTGGTTTTTAAACAAGTACTACAAACATTAAAAACATGGCTCACTGTTGTTGACTTTAATGTATTGATTATATATTTGCTTCTTTTTGTCCACAGGGTAAGTAAAGTGGCACGTGTGTTATTGACCACTTTCTACAAGAAGGTTTTTTAATTAGATCACTTCTGAGTTATAATCTTTTTCTTGCCTTTGAGTAATTTATAATCAATGCCTATTTAGAAGTAAAAAAAAAAAAATGGTGGATATTTAGTGTACAATAACTTCAGTGTTCAGTCAATTAACCATTATACCATGACCCAAGGATAAATTAATTGCTGGAAAAAAGCAAAATGCTATTCTAGTTTGTTCATTGAGGCTTGTGAGAATGAGCTGTTTTCCCTTTAAAGCTTTTCTATGAGCTTCCAAAACATGATGGCTGCCACACACTCTGTTTCCAATGGTCATATTTTTGAACAACAATAATTAATCAGTTTCTCTCAATATTATTAAAATTTTCTGTTAATACAGACTACATTGAAAAACTAGAACTATTGTGACAAAAATTATAAATGTATGTGTAATATCTGAAATTAAATAAATCATTATTTTTTTTTAATTTTCCAATGACTTAAAAGGAAACTCTTTGCATGTAACTTTTAAAAGTGACTTAGGGTATTTTTTAAAATTTTACATTTACCTTAAAATGGTCTTTTAAATTCTGAGTTGTTATTTTATTTTAATTTGTATTCATGTATTAATTTGTATGGAACATCAGCCATATAGCAGGCTATCTTTGAACCTCTAACATTTTACTAAAAATATATCAGTTCCCAAGTTAATCCTTGACTGGCGGAACAAGTGTCCTGTGCATTTTGTAGGCTCCCGGGTACCCAGGGCTCCACTTGCGACGGCATGTTCACTGAGCACGAGGCCAGTGGACTTGCCCTTATCACCCCTGTCTTCAGACAAGGAAGCACAGAGCTGCACACAAATGCAGACCCCAGAGCCCATGGTGTGCATTCTGACTTTCATTGGAAATGATAGTTTGAGTGAACTGCAGACATTTAACTCATTTATATGGAATGTTATGACTCCACAGTGTTAGAAGGGAAAGGGTGGATTTCTTTGACCATTCTTCCAGCCGTATATTCTAGAACAGAGGTCAAAGCCAATTCTTTTAGGAAGATATTAAAGAAGGAAAAAGCATGAGTTTGAGCAAGCTCCAGGAATTGGCGATGAACAGAGAAGCCTGTCTGGCGTGCTGCAGTCCATGGGGTCGCAAAGAGTAGGACATGACTGAACTGAACTGAACTGAAAGAAGGAGAAAAACTGTCACCTTAAGTTCCGAATTTTCTCCCAAGCTTCAGTTTCTCTTTCTTTTTTCTATTGTGCTATTTTGAAAGAATTGAAATTTAGAGATATTGGAAAGATGAAAATAATCCGGTTTTAACCAAATGTCTCACTATTTCTGTCTGAAATACTGCAGTTCCTCAGTGGCGCATACATTTATGGTAGAAGAAGGAAGCATGTGGGTTGAGAAGAGGTCATAGTGCTTCCAAAAATGCAAACAGCTCCACTGCTCACACCTAGAACTGGTCCCAGGCTGTGGAGGGGTGGGAGTAGGGGGGGTTGGAGGCAGGGAGGAAGAGGGGGCAGGTTTTGAATCAGAGGGGCAAACAGAAGGCCAAGGGTTCAGGAGGAGATTTGAGGGTTACAAAGATCCTGCGTCCAAGTTATCCTATTTGTTCCTGGTGAGAGTCCCAGGAGGTCCAGAGTTGCAGCATCTCCACATGGCATATTTGGAAGGAGAGATGCTAAAGACCCAGCTCCTTGCCCAGGATAGTGTTGCTCAGTGATGGGAGGTGGTCTGTGGAGAGGAGCCCCCGAGAAGGACAAAGCCAGGGAACCCTCTGGGAAGAAGGTCTGCCTCTGGTGGGGGTACATCCACACTGCTACTGCTGCTCAAGGCCTGCTGGTTGGAAATACACTTGCATTTTTAGATGCCAGTTCAGTTCAGTTCAGTTCAGTCGCTCAGTCGTGTCTGACACTTTGCGACCCATGGACTGCAACATGCCAGTCAGATACTAATTAGGTACCAGATACCAATTAGATTCTGTAATTACAAAAGCATAATCATTCTTTTTGCAGATCAAACTTATGGATTATGACTCGTTAACTCCTGTAATCTATTGCATCCAAAATCCTGTGTAGCTGGCTTGTACTGACTTATAAGTTAAAAAAAAAATGCAAGTATTAGCCACACCACACAAAATGTTTTCTTGTTTGTGTCATAAATTGGGCCTAAGTGCAATGTTTAAAGGCCAGTAGATATTTTAACAACACCATAAATATAAACTAAGTACAATAGAGTTCATATTGTCTTCAAGGAAACAGTACCATTCAATGACTGAGGGACAGGCTCCATTTTTCAATTGCTCTCTGTTGTGAATATTTCTATTACCTTGGCCAAGTTTTCATTTTAACCAGAATGTTTCTCTCAGGAAAGAGCCACCTGCTTCATTCTTTGTTAAATAGACACAGAATCAAAATAGGCTAAACAATATTGCAGGTGTTTATGCTACAGAAGACATTTCTGTACATAGTTACCCAGACATCAATCATGCCTCCTGCAGGTTTTAGTAACACATGTAAGAGTTTTTAAACTGAACATTTGCTGTGTAGATCTTTGGTTGTAAGTAGCTAACACTGTGGCAGGGAGATGCATTCTGAACACCCCTTGGCTGAGTTTCAAGGCATCCTTTTATACTATTTGGGATCTAAGTTGGGGAAATATTTGAGAACTTGTTTTGTGTGAAAATTAAACATCTTTTGAATGTGTAGTTTTCTGTATTGAAAAAAGAGACAGAAAAACAAGAGATTTTCATTAAGTAGATAATTATCATAAATGAAACACTTACTAAACCAGAGCTTGAGTTCATGTTGGAAACTTGAGACCCATGAAGGTCACCCCTGTTTTGCTCCCCTTTGGGGACATGTGAAGCAGAGGCATGGGAACATGCTGACTTTTGTAAACCCTGCTGCAGCAGTCTGGTCACTAAGACGGGACAGGAAGTCCTCAGTTGTTTCCCCTAGAAGGAAGATCAGTGAGGTAGAATGGCATGTCTCTGGGGTGTTTTACCTTCATGGCGAACTCTCGGGTGTGATAGATTACTGGGTACAAAAGGCTGCCTTTTGTTAGTCTTTCCTAACATTATAATCGCAGGGGACACTGATAGCTTTTAAGGAGTTTTGCTGTTCAGTAACTAAGTCATGTCTGACTCTTCCATCCAGCTGTCTCATCCTCTGTCATCCCCTTCTCCTCCTGTCCCCAATCCCTCCCAGCATCAGGGTCATTTCCAAAGAGTCAACACTTCACATGAGGTGGCCAAAGTATTGGAGTTTCAGCTTTAG
The DNA here is from genome assembly GCF_023091745.1 of Budorcas taxicolor. Lineage (NCBI taxonomy): Eukaryota > Metazoa > Chordata > Mammalia > Artiodactyla > Bovidae > Budorcas > Budorcas taxicolor. The sequence continues at coordinate 67,578,328 of NC_068929.1, read as the reverse complement.
CATCAGTCCTTCCAATGAACACCCAGGACTGATCTCCTTTAGAATGGACTGGTTCGATCTCCTTGCAGTCCAAAGGACTCTCAAGAGTCTTCTCCAACACCACAGTTTGAAAGTATCAATTGTTTGGTGCTCAGCTTTCTTCACAGTCCAACTCTCACATCCATACATGACCACAGGAAAAACCATAGCCTTGACTAGATGGACCATTGTTGGGAAAGTAATGTCTCTGCTTTTCAATATGCTATCTAGGTTGGTCATAACTTTTCTTCCAAGGAGTAAGCATCTTTTAATTTCATGGCTGCAATCACCACCTGCAGTGATTCTGGAGCCCAAAAAAATAAAGTCTGACACTGTTTCCACTGTTTCCCCTTCTATTTCCCATGAAGTAATGGGACCAGATGACATGATCTTCGTTTTCTGAATGTTGAGCTTTAAGCCAACTTATTCACTCTCCTCTTTCAATTTCATCAAGAAGCTTTTTAGTTCCTTTTCACTTTCTGCCATAAAAGGTTGTGTCATCTGCATATCTGAGGTTATTGATATTTCTCCTGGCAATCTTAATTCCAGCTTGTGCTTCCAGCCCAGATTTTTTCATGATGTACTCTGCATATAAGTTAAAAAAGCAGAGTGACAATATACAGCCTTGATGTACTCCTTTTCCTATTTGGAATCAGTTGGTTTTTCCATGTCTAGTTCTAACTGCTGCTTCCTGACCTGCATATAGGTTTCTCAAAAGTCCGGTCAGGTGGTCTGGTATTCACATCACTGTCAGGATTTTCCACAGTTTATTGTGATCCACACAGTCAAAGGCTTTGGCATCAATAAGGCAGAAATAGATGTTTTACTGGAACTCTCTTGCTTTTTCCATGATCCAGCAGATGTTGGCAATTTGATCTCTGGTTCCTCTGCCTTTTATAAAATCAGCTTGAACATCTGGAAGTTCATAGTTCACGTGTTGCTGAAGCCTGTCTTGGAGAGTTTTGAGCATTACTTTACTAGTGTGTGAGATGAGTGCAATTTTCTGGTAGTTTGAATGTTCTTTGGCATTGCCTTTCTTTGAGATTGGAATAAAAACTGACATTTTCCAGTTCTGTGGCCACTGCAGAGTTTTCCAAATTTGCTGGCATATTGAATGCAGCACTTTGACAGCATCATCTTTCAGGGTTTGAAACAGCTCAACTGGAATTCCATCACCTTCACTAGCTTTGTTTGTAGTGATGCTTTCTAAGGCCCACTTGACTTCACATTCCAGGATGTTTGGCTCTAGGTGAGTGATCACACCATCGTGGTTATCTGGGTTGTGAAGATCTTTTTTGTACAGTTCTTCTGTATATTCTTGCCATCTCTTCTTAATATCTTCTGCTTCTGTTAGGTCCATACCATTTCTGTCCTTTACTGAGCCCATCTTTGCATGAAATGTTCCCTTGGTATCTCTAATTTTCTTGAAGAGATCTCTAGTCTTTTCCATTCTGTTGTTTCCCTCTATTTCTTTGTATTGATCACTGGAGAAGGCTTTCCTGTCTCTCATTGCTATTTTTTGGAACTTTGCATTCAGATGCTTATATCTTTCCTTTTCTCCTTTGCTTTTCACTTCTCTTCTTTTCACAGCTATTTGTAAGGCCTCCCCAGACAGCCATTTTGCTTTTCTGCATTTCTTTTCCATGGGAATGGTCTTGCTCCCTGTCTCCTGTACAATGTCACAAACCTTCATCCATAGTTCATCAGGCACTCTGTCTATCAGATCTAGTCCCTTAAATCTATTTCTCACTTCCATTGTATAATCATAAGGGATTTGAGTTAGGTCATACCTGAATGGTCTAGTGGTTTTCCCTACTTTCTTCAATTTAAGTCTGAATTTGGCAATAAGGAATTCATGATCTGAGCCACAGTCAGCTCCTGTCTTGTTTTTGTTGACTGTATAGAGCTTCTCCATCTTTGGCTGCAAAGAATATAATCAATCCGATTTCTGTGTTGACCATCTGGTGATGTCCATGTGTAGAGTCTTCCCTTGTGTTGTTGGAAGAGGGTGTTTGCCATGACCAGTGTGTTCTCTTGGGAAAACTCTCCTGCTTCATTCCACATTCCAAGGCCAAATTTGCCTGTTACTCCAGGTGTTTCTTGACTTCCTACTTTTGCATTCCAGTCCCCTATAATGACAAAGACATCTTTTTAGGGTGTTAGTTCTAAAAGGTCTTGTAGGTCTTCATAGAGCTGTTCAACTTCAGCTTCTTCAGCTTTACTGGTTGGGGCATAGGCTTGGATTACTGTGATATTGAATGGTTTGCCTTGGAAATTAACAGGGATCATTTTGTCACTTTTGAGATTGCATTCAAGTACTGCATTTTGGACTCTTTTATTGACCATGATGGCTACTCCATTTCTTCTGAGGGATTCTTGCCCACAGTAGTAGATATAATGGTCATCTGAGTTAAATTCACCCATTCCAGTCCATTTTAGTTTGCTGATTCCTAGAATGTTGACGTTCACTCTTGCCATCTCCTGTTTGACCACTTCCAACTTGCCTTGATTCGTGGACCTAACGTTCCAGGTTCGTACACAATATTGCTCTTTACAGCATTGGACCTTGCTTCTATTACCAGTCAAATCCACAACTGGGTATTGTTTTTGCTTTCACTCTATGCCTTCATTCTTTCTGGAGTTATTTCTCCACTGATCTCTAGTAGCATATTGGGCACCTACCGACCCAGAGAGTTCCCCTTCCATTATCCTATCATTTTGCCTTGTCATACTGTTCATGGGGTTCTCAAGGCAAGAATACTGAAGTGGTTTTCCATTCCCTTCTCCAGTGTACCACACCCTGTCAGACCTCTCCACCATGACCCTTCTGTCTTGGGTGGCCCCACACGGCATGGCTTATACCACTATAGGCCTATAAAAAATCTTCTGTCATCAGTATCAATTGTTTTCTTTGTGTTCAAGCTTATTTCTCTGGAAGTTTTTTCTTGGAGAATTAAACTGCAAAATTTCCCCAAAACTGGGAAGTAACATTTGATTGGAACATTGTCTAGTTGTCACTTCCATGGGAAATGGTCATGGTGGGGCATGCAAGATCAGAGACGACCATGAGCACCAAGACCAGGGCTGGTCAGGGGCAAGATGGGTGGCCAGAGAGGTCCCAAGAGCCAGTGGTGGGGGAGACTGTTTAGGAGGAGCATAAAGGTGCCTCAGGCAAAGGAGAAGATGTGTCTTAGTATTTACTTTTATTTTTCATACAGGTAAAGTTCTATGATGAGAACTGGACCCAGGAAGAAAGCAGGAGATCCCTCATCTGTTGCAAAAAACAACATAATGATACTGAACGCACTCTGTTTCTCCTCATCAGGCTATGTATCTTACCAGATCTCCCTGTCCCTCTCCTGACAATGTAAACTTCCTTCTCAAATATTCGCTCTCTGAGATGATTAAGTGTAATGAAAAAGGGGACTCTAATTATCATATTCAGAATTGAATGATCTTCTCTCATAAATCAGGCAAAGTAGAGAGCAGTTCCTAGTTAAAAAGACAGTGGCAAGCATAGCACAAAGTTCTGTGTGGCTTAGAATCTATTCCTTTCCTTGGGAACATCAAAGACCCAACATTAGCATTTTGTTACACATTAAGTGTCAAAATATAGCAGTTTGGGGCGTCTTACATGACAAGCAGCGTGGCAAACACCAATTGATATGCTGTGACTTGACAAGTTTTCAGCATGGAAGTTGTTACCAGCGTTTATCTCTCTGCTGGAGAATGTGCAAATCCTGCAATGATCTGCCAACTAAATAAAGGTTTTGCATTAGAAACAAATGACCTCCTACCTTCAAAGCTCTTTTGCTTTGAAGACTGCATGTGCAGAATAGAAAAGGGTATGTCCCGCCTCTTACCCAGTTTTATACTGATTACATACAAGGCAGGATGGATCAGTCGTGTATGACTGGACAACCAGTTAAAGTTGGACTGCATGGAATCAGATTCACTTCCAACAACATTTTCTCAGTGGCCAAAAACTTTCTTTTCTCACACATGCTGGTGTGACGTGTTCAGTCGCATCTGGGCATTTCTTCCCCATCAGTTCATTTTTTGTCTCAAAAGAAGGTTTTGTTTTGTTTAAATCAAACAAGTAAAAGCAAGAAGAAGACAACAAAATGCCTCGTTCTCACTCACTTTTGTAATGTGACTGCGAAGTTAGCCTCAGCTTGAAAGGTTGCCCCACCCAAAGGTGTGTTTTTCAGACTTCTCCACATCAGCCCTTAAGACACATATGTAAACCAACAAGCAAAAAATCTCAGAAGTTCTAGCCTGAACTGAATATTTAAGTTGAAATAACAAAGACTGACAAATTTAACATTTTTGTGTTTCTAAACCTTGGATGCAAGTCTTTTGCAGTTCCTGGCAAAGACAAAACACAATGTTTCCGGGAAGATGCATAAGCTACACCTGACTTGGAAGAAGATGCACCCTTTGCTATAAATTTGGGTAAGAAAATTGAACTAATGGGTACTTATTTAGGTGAGAGGGTCAAACATTCATACACAGAGACACAGAAATATGCTGGAGAAGACTCCTGAGAATCCCTTGGACTCCAAGGATACCAAACTAGTCAATCCTAAAGGAAATCAACCCTGAATATTCATTGGAAGGACTGATGATGGAGCTGAAGCTCCAATACTTTGATGCCACCTGATGCAAAGAGCCAACTCATTCAAAAAGACCCTGATGCAGGGAAAGATTGAGGGAAGGAGGAGAAGGGGTTGACAGAAGATGAGATGGTTGGATGGCATCACTGACTCAAAGGACATGAGTTTGTGTAAACTTTGGGAGATAGTGAAGGACAGGGAAGCCTGGTGTGCTATAGTCCATGAAGTCACAAAGAGTCGGACATGACTTAGTGACTGAACAACAACAGCTACAACAAAGAAAGCTGAAATAGTGGGCATTTATCTAGATGAAGGTCAAACACTCATGCAAAAACACAGACACACACAGACTGATATTCTTTCAGCTGATGCACTGAATGGAGTGAAATAAAACCAAGCTTTAATTTTTGATTCAAGTTGAAATTAGGTAAATTTTTTCTGATGTTAACTTTTTAACGTTGAACTATTTGACAGCCCAATAATAATTAGTTTCAGGAAGAGTTTTATTCACCAAAATTATCATAAATTATAATTTTGATCAAAAAATAGATTTTATAAACCTTTCTAAGTCAAGTGTATATTTTGTGGTTACAAAAATTCATAATATCTATTCAACATCATTCTAACTGTTGAACTTAGAAAGGATAATGGCTCACATTATTTTAAAGTTTCCCCTATGAGAATTCAACTGTTTCTTTCTGTATATATAAAGACTACTTCCACTCTCTGTATAGCTTATACAAACATACCAGTCACCTTCCTTTCTCAAGAATTCTGATATCTTGCAATATTTTTGACAAAATCCTTTCACAGATAATGAAAAAGAAATACTCATTGGAGGAATCATTGGAAAACTTCTATTCTGATGCAGAGAACTCAGGAAGAATATTGAGCTGTACTCTTTTTCAAATTTTCAATGTTTTCCAAAGATGACAGCACCTCTGCAAATGAAGCTGATAGAGTTTCACTTGCCATTGTCCAGAAAATGAACATTATGTACAATCATACAGCAAATAACTCTTCTTCTTAGTGTTCATCTGGCACATGATTCATCTTATGGGCCAGAGATCCAAAGGAAACTGATACTAAAAAATTTAATGCACTTCCACATTAACAAATCAGCTAGTAAATGCCACTTCTATAAAGGTAATCAACAACCCTCTAAAACCTAATCCTCTATATGAGCAATAAGACACTGGCAAAAATTGCCAACACCAACATTTTCAAACTTCTGGAAATAAACCAAGCTTTTTAAAAATCTAAGGAGTGTTTAGTCTAGATAATAGCTTAAAATTGGTAAAAACGGCTTCCTTGGTGGCTCAGTGGTAAAGAATCTACCTGCAATGCAGGAGGTGCAGGAGACATGGGTTCAATCCTTGGTTTGGGAAGATCCCCTGGAGGGGGAGGGAAACGGCAACCCACCCCAGTATTCTCACCTGGGAAATACCATGGACAAAGGAGCCTGGCAGGCTACAGTGCCCAGGGTCACAAAGAGTAGGACACAGACTGAGTAGAGACACACTTTAGTAAAAACAGTGATGTTTTAGTGTAATGTAATAGCCTTAAAAACCAGCAATCATTTTGGCAATGAAAAATAGCATTCTAGAAGTCACTGAAAGGAGCAGAACAGGTTGGAAGTCCCCAAAATGTCATCCTAGAGAACCTAGATGGGGTATCCTAGATAGCCCATCTCATAGGCTTCCTTGTAACCCAGAGTTCAGTTAGTGTGAAGAGTCTTTTCCTCGGGATTGTTTCTTAAAAACGATTAGCAACTGTTGTTTAACATTGCAGCTGCCTAAGGCCAACTGGTTGGAACAAACAAGAAGATGACTAAAGAATGGAGCCGATTATACAGAGTGAAGTAAGCCAGAAAGAAAAACACCAATATAGTATACTAACACATATATATGGAATTTAGAAAGATGGCAATGATGACCCTGTGTGCGAGACAGCAAAAAAGACACAGATGTGTATAGCGGACTTTTGGACTCAGAGGGAGAGGGAGAGGGTGGGATGATTTGGGAGAATGGCATTGAAACATGTATACTATCATTTAAGAATCGAATCGCCAGTCTATGTCCGATGCAGGACACAGCATGCTAAGGGCTGGTGCACGGGGATGACCCAGAGAGATATTATGGGGAGAGAGGTAGGAGGGGGGTTCATGTTTGGGAATGCATGTACACCCGTGGTGGATTCATGTCAATGTATGGCAAAACCAATACAGTATTGTAAAGTAAAATAAAGTAAAAATTAAAAAAAAAAAAAGAATTCCAAAGGGAAATCTCTAATCTGTCACCCATGGCTGGCCTTATGGCTCTACATAAACAGGAATTAAAGGGTAAGATCAATTTAGAAATTAAACCAATATGCACACAGAACCTCTTGGCAAATGTTGGGAACTTACTGGTTTAAGTCATTTTGGAAAATGTCTGTCAAATAGTTAGGTGACCGCCAAGCTTACTAAGCAGAGACTGGTTGTTACACACAATAAAGAATATGGACGTCGGTGAATTCATGCAGGAAAGTCAGTAAATAAGCAAAGTGACATAATAACAAAAATCCCTGAGAAGGGGAAGAATCTGATTTGCTTAATCACCACATTATGTTATTCTAAATATCCAGTTTTCAAAATAAACTGAACAGGAAGACTCCTGGAGATGGGCAGAAACAGTAAAAGAACACTGCCCCTGAGCCAGCCCAGGTGGTGGACTTACTATGCAAAATCTTTAATAAACTATCACGCATTCAAAGAACTAGAGGGAGTGGTACCTAAAGAACTGAAGGAAAATGCAAACAATGTCTCATCAACTAGAAAATATAAATGAATCAACAGAAATCAAGGGAAGAGGGGTAGTGGAAAAACCAGGTAGAATTCTATAGTTGAAAGTACACCAACTAAAACTAATAAACATATTTGAGGGGAGAGATAAAGAACCAGTAAATTTAAGATAGGACAATTTAGATCAATTTAGATGATTTAGTCTGAGGAACAGAAAGAAAAGAATAAAGAAAAATTAAAAGCACCTCAGATGCTGGCAAAACATCAACAAGAACATGCATATATGCATTAATGGAAGTCCCAGGAGAAGAGGTAGAGAAAGGCGTAGTGATGTGTCCGACTCTGCGACCCTGCGGACTGCAGCCCATCAGGCTCCTCTGTCCATGGGATTTTCCAGGCAAGAATACTGGAGTGGTCGCCATTTCCTTCTCCAGGGGATCTTCCAAACCGAGGGATTGAAAATGGGTCTCTTAATGTCTCCTGCCTTGGCAGACAGATTCTTTACCACTAGCACCACCTGGGCACATACACACAAGTAGCAGAGGAAAAACTGAAAATACTAATGACCTCAAATTTCACAGATGTGAAGACAACTCATATCTCATTGGAAACCGTAGCGATCAGAAAACACAAGAATGACTTATTTAACGTGCTGAAAGATTGTCAGCCAGTTCTATATGAAACAAACCAAAACCTGCTTCCTCCTAACCGAACATCTGCAAGCAAGCCAAAAAGAGGAGAATTAGTCACTAGAGGTAATGACCGACAAATACCACTAAACTGAATTGTTCAGGGCCTTGAGCTGTCTCCCTAAGTTCCTGATCATGACCTGACTCCTGGGCACAGCGGCTCCAGTGAGAGTATGTTCCTGCACGTGGCCTGTGTTTTAGGGGAAGTAGGGGAGATCTGAGATGCTGCAGTAGGTCTGTGGGTTGCATTTTGGGGGTGAAGGTGGAGCCCAGAAGAAGGGGAAGTTTTGCCCAATAGACCAACGTTCTGGGCTTTCAAGATATGGCATGACTTCCCAGATGGTGATGCCTTACCCAGTTACAGGGACTATCTTTTCTAGTTCCCAGAGTCCCTGAGATATTTTGTTCCTATAAAGCCTATGAAGCTTTTGAAAAGTGATTAAATTCTGAAAAACAAAAATCAAATAAAAGCTCTTTCTCTGTCTCCCTCCAATCCACCCATCTCTCCCCCTACCCTCTCTCTCACCTTCTCACCTCCTGTTTCCCGGATTTCAACTCTCTCACTCCTGGTTACCCACCATAACATGTAAAATGACAGTCTTTTATTGAATGAGAGGAAGGTACAATTTAGATCCAAGATGATTATCTCAGAATCTGCTTTGTTTGTGTGTGTATTGCTCATTGTAGCTGTGAAAATTACTTTATGGTTTTTTTTTTTCCTGATAATAACAGTGCTTTCATTCTCCACAATATGAATTAACTGACAGGGCCTCCTGATGCTTATTGTATTTGGTTATTAGGTGGAGGTTTAGCTCCTAAGATACCTGATCCCTCATCTCTCTCCAGGCTTCATTACATGCATGCACAGCTCTCCAAGAAGATAGAACATAATCACATCACCTTTATTTAAAATATATGATGCTGTTAAAATATACCTAAATGTTTATCATAAATAAGCCATTACCTGACTCTAGTGCCTTCTAAATTTATTCTTAAGATAGCTATATTTATGTCTATTCTCTGGCTGGAAAAAAAAAGTAGCTAAGAATGTTCTTGTCTATTTTTCCCAGACAGAGAATTGTAAGGAGCTTGAAAATGATAGCTGGAATTCCATGTCTAATTCATGAGAATGTAAAAAGAAGGAGAAAAGGCTTCAGTAATTAAATCCCCCATGAATCCTATGAATGGAGGCAGTAATGCTATCCACAGCCTATCTGCATCCCAGCTGCCTGCTGCTACCAACACATCTGTCACTCCTCCATGACACAGCACTTCTTTGCCACCGTATCTTTAATTGAAGAAAATCTGTGCTCTGAATGACAATTGTTCCTAGGAAGCTGGGAACTGTCAGTCACCACTTTGAAATGGTTTGGTGGTGGTTGGTGGTCTGTAGTTTAATAGTAAGTTGTGTCTGACTCTTTGCAGCCTCATGGACTGTAGCCTGCCAGGCTCCTTTGGTCCATGGGATTCTCCAGGCAAGAATACTGGAGCCAGTTGCTATTTCCTCCTCCAGGGGATCTTCCTGACCCAGGGACTGAACCCTCATCTTCTAAAACTCCTTCATTGGCAGGTGAATTCTTTACTGCTGAGCCACCTAAAAAAGCCTTGAAATGCCTTGAGTTTCTTTGAACTTGTGTATGTCCAAAATTAGCTCAGTTTTTATGGTTTTTTTTTTTTTTGTCCTTGAGTGTTTCTTTTCTTTCCTTTTTTTTTTTTTTTTCATTTTTTTCTTTGGTCTTTGAAATTTGATTTCTGAAGACAGAAAAGAGGGGCATGTACTACACGTACAACTTACATCAGACTAGTTTGATGCAGTGGCTGAGTGGGTGGACACTCTGTACTGACAGGCTCGAGATATGACTCTGGCACTCCATAGCTGTGCACATTGGGAAAGTTACTTAACCTTTCTGTGGCTGACAGCTAATGCTATGCATCAACTTGGCTAGGCTTCAGTGCCAAGTTGTTAGGTGAAATGTCAGTCTAGATGTTGTTGTGAAAGTGATTCTTAGATGTGATTGACATTTAGATCCCTAGACTTTGAGTAATCCAGGCCACCCTCATCATTACCCTATCAATTGAAGCTCCTAAGAGCATGGATTGAGGTTTCTCAAAGAAGAGGAAATTCTACCTCAAGAATGAATGGAGAAATCCTACCTGAGCTTCCCCCTTCTGTCCTGCAGAATTTGGACTCAAGACAGCAATGTCAAGCCTTCCCTGAATTCCCAGCCTGCTAGCCTGCCCTATAGATGTTAAAGAGAATGACCACCCACTCCAGTATTCCTACCTGGAGAATTCCATGGACAGAGGAGCCTGACAGGCTACAGTCCATGGGGTTCCAACAAGTCGGACACAGCTGAGCGACTAACACTTCACTTTCACAGTCGCGTGAGCCAACCTCTTATAACTCTCCTCCTCTTTTTTAGTCCTCTCACCTAAAATACAGACATTATCCCACAGAAGCAATGTAATGATATGTTGCCCTCATTTAAAATTTTTTTCCTTGTTTATGCATGAAAAAAGCATTTCTTGGAACTTGAGTAGGGTTGTAGAAATTCAGGATCTAATTCAACAGGAGTAAACATCACACTATGTGTGAAACCTTGAAATAGACATGATTTGTAGACTATAATTAAGGCTATTATGGTAGAAGTCTTATCTCCCATTCCTCTCCCACATTCTGCAGATAAATTGGGCTTGATACTTGAGCTGATGGACACAGAAATCATTGGCGCAAATGTCTTTGAAGAGAAAGGTACAAGAATCACATGCAGTTGAGTTTTACAAGGGCAGAGTATGGTGCAGAATGACCTGTAAGAGAGACTAGGCACCAAATGTCCATGAATTTTGCAAGTTCATCATATTCCATAAGAATGTTTATGCTGCCGTTCAAGGTGAGATAGAACCGTAAATCTTAGTCCCCAAGGCAGAAAGTCTGTACTGGATCCAACCTTGTCCTGAGAGTCTAAAGCTTATTGATTGAACTTATATGGAAATGTAAAACATTGGCTGTTTCCTTGATCAACATGAAGATCATATAAAGATGTTACAATAATGTTTGTTCAGAGTCTTTGTCATTGCTGCCTTATCTTACTCTCTCTTTAGTTCAGTTCAGTTCAGTTGCTCAGTAGTGTCCGACTCTTTGAGACCCCATGAATCACAGCACGCCAGGCCTCCCTGTCCATCACCAACTCCTGGAGTTCACTCAGACTCATGTCCATCGAGTCAGTGATGCCATCCAGCCATCTCATCCTCTGTCGTCCCCTTCTCCTTCTGCCCCCAATCTCTCCCAGCATCAGCCTTTTCCAATGGGTCAACTGTTTGAATGAGGTGGCCAAAGTATTGGGTTTCAGCTTTACCATCATTCCTTCCAAAGAAATCCCAGGGATGATCTCCTTCAGAACAGACAGGTTGGATATCCTTGCAGTCCAAGGGACTCTCAAGAGTCTTCTCCAACACGACAGTTCAAAAGCATCAGTTCTTCGGCTCTCACATCCATACATGACTACTCGAAAAACCATAGCCTTGACTAGATGGACCTTAGTCGGCAAAGTAATGTCTCTGCTTTTCAATATGCTATCTAGGTTGGTCATAACTTTCCTTCCAAGGGGTAAGTGTCTTTTAATTTCATGGCTGCAGTCTCCATCTGAAGTGATTTTGGAGCCCCAAAATATAAAGTCTGACACTGTTTCCACTGTTTCCCCATCGATTTCCCATGAAGTGATGGGATCAGATGCCATGATCTTCGTTTTCTGAATGTTGAGCTTTAAGCCAACTTGTTCACTCTCCTCTTTCACTTTCATCAAGAGGCTTTCTATTTCCTCTTCACTTTCTGCCATAAGGGCAGTGTCATCTGCATATCTGAGGTTATTGATATTTCTCCCAGCAATCTTGATTCCAGCTTGTGTTTCTTCCAGTCCAGTGTTTCTCATGATGTACTCTGCATAGAAGTTAAATAAGCAGGCTGACAATATACAGCCTTGACGTACTCCTTTTCCTATTTGGAACCAGTCTGTTGTTCCATGTCCAGTTCTAACTGTTGCTGCCTGACCTGCATATAGATTTCTCAAGAGGCAGGTCAGGTGGTCTGGTATTCCCATCTCTTTCAGAGTTTTCCACAGTTTATTGTGATCCACACAGTCAAAGGCTTTGGCATAGTCAATAAAGCAGAAATAGATGTTTTTCTGGAACTCTCTTGCTTTTTCCATGATCCAGCGGATGTTGGCAATTTGATCTCTGGTTCCTCTGCCTTTTCTAAAACCAGCTTGAACATCAGGGAGTTCACAGTTCACGTATTGCTGAAGCCTGGCTTGGAGAATTTTGAGCATTACTTTACTAGCATGTGAGATGAGTGCAATTGTGCAGTAGTTTGAGCACTCTTTGGCATTGCCTTTCTTTGGAATTGGAATGAAAACTGACCTTTTCTAGTCCTGTGGCCACTGCTGAGTTTTCCATATTTGTTGGCATATTAAGTGCAGCACTTTGACAGCATCATCTTTCAGGATTTGAAACAGCTCCACTGGAATTCCATCACCTCCACTAGCTTTGTTCATAGTGATGCTTTCTAAGGCCCACTTGACTTCACATTCCAGGATGTCTGGCTCTAGATGAGTGATCATACCATCGTGATTATCTTGGTCATGAAGATTTTTTTTTGTACAGTTCTTCTGTGTATTCTTTCCACCTCTTCTTAATATCTTCTGCTTCTGTTAGGTCCATACCATTTCTGTCCTTCATTGAGCACAGCTTTGCATGAAATGTTCCCTTGGTATCTCTAATTTTCTTGAAAAGATCTCTAGTCTTTCCCATTCTGTTGTTTTCCTCTATTTCTTTGCATTGATTGCTGTAGAAGGTTTTCTTATATCTTCTTGCTATTCTTTGGAACTCTGCATTCAGATGCTTATATCTTTCCTTTTCTCCTTTGCTTTTCACTTCTCTTCTTTTCACAGCTGTTTGTAAGGCCTCCCCAGACAGCCATTTTGCTTTTTTGCATTTTTTTTCCATGGGGATGGTCTTGATTCCTGTCTCCTGTACAATGTCACGAACCTCATTCCATAGTTCATCAGGCACTCTATCTATCAGATCTAGTCCCTTAAATCTATTTCTCACTTCCACTGTATAATCCTAAGGGATTTGATTTAGGTCATACCTGAATGGTCTAGCGTTTTCCCTACTTTCTTCAATTTGAGTCTGAATCTGGTAATAAGGAGTTCCTGATCTGAGCTACAGTCAGCTCCTGGTCTTTTTTTTTTTTTTTTTTTGACTGTATAGAGCTTCTCCATCTTTGGCTGCAAAGAATATAATCAATCTGATTTCGGTGTTGACCATCTGGTGATGTCCATGTGTAGAGTCTTCTCTTGTGTTGTTGGAAGAATGTGTTTGCTATGACCAGTGCATTATCTTGGCAAAACTCTATTAGTCTTTGCCCTGCTTCATTCCACATTCCAAGGCCAAATTTGCCTGTTACTCTCTCTTTAAACCACACACAAAACTTTACTGAGTGCCCCATCTACTCTGCTCTACCTGCTTACTAGACCCTGAACACAGCTTTGATAATACAGCAGCTGAGATCTGATTTTGTTTCCTAGACTCACTGAAACTGAAGTTTTAGCAAATCAGCAGAACTCTCTAAGATAGCCTTCTTCACTTATAGGCTCAGACTTTGGTGGCTTTGCTGTTGCATCGAGAATTCACCATTTGTAATTTCTCCAGACTCAGTCATTCTGCACTTCCAAGCTGATATTTCCTTCTACCCTCTTGAGATTGATCCTAATGAAAGACATATATTGTTTCAATGATAATTATACAATGGCCCTCAGTCATAAGAACTGATTTCCCAAGTGGAATTTTTTTTTTTTTAATAGGTAAAGGTTTGCCCATCTTTTATGGTAAGTTCAAACTTTTCAGGGGTGGAAGCTTACATTGCATGACTTCTAAGAAACCTTTACCAGAGGATCTAGGTGCACCCTTCTAGGAGTCAACACCTTCCCAAGCCTCAGGTGGAGTTGGGGTAGGGAAAGGGTCTTTTATTAGATTCACCAGAGCTGGGAGGATTTGCTTGGATAACACTTATATCCAGATTTTTTTTTATTTTTGTCCAAGTTATTTGTTTTGTTGGAAGGAACAAAACTTGGGCATCAGGCCGATCTTAGTTTGTTTTAGTTTCACCAATTACAATTTGTATAATCTTTAGAAAATTACTTATATATGGTAATCCTCAGTTCTTGCAATGTTAAGTGGTGATGAAAATATCTGCCTTGAACTACCTCAGTGATTAATTATGGAACAATAGCTGTAATGTTAATGCCATGATCCAAGCTTGCACATTTGTTGGGAACAGAAATGATCTACTTGGTGAATGGATTTCAGAAATTTCATACATGGGTTTGAGAGTCAGTGGAGAGATCGAGACAGAAATATAAAATGGAGACTTCAGCATGTAGGTGAGAAGAGAAGATGCAGACCGAGAGGAGATGAAAAATTAATTTGAAACCTTAAAAGGCCCCCAAATGGAAAGAATCAGCAGAATTAGAAACCAAGTAGTAATAGTAAGATACTGATCAAATCAAGAAAAAGTTTGCCAAGTACAGACAAAATTTTTCAACTAAAATACACTGTAAGTTCTACTGACAATAAACTCTCACTACACAAATGGGGGAAATATACAAGAAAAAAGGTCATATTAACTGTTTTGCTTTTGCCATTATAGCAACAATGTTAGGTGAACAGTTGACATTATTGTTTTGATCGTTCAGAAAAGAACATAAGACAATTTATTAAAGCTATGATGAACTGGATTAAAGGATGAGATAAGGTAGAAATTTCACAATTCAACTGTCATACAATAGTCCAAGGCAGTAAAATGTAAGCAGTATATATTAATTTTATAAAAACACTAAACAAGTACATTAGCAGAACAAACTCACATGTTTCATTGTTTTAATATGTATTTTGGCAAATAGAATATTTTCCAGGGGTATGAAAATAATAGCAGTAATTACTGCAGGAATGTTAATTCATATTAAAGCTGTGAAAATTAAAATGCAGTAAAATAGTATCTTTTAAAAGTGATGTACATTACCATACAAGCTAACCACTTTATTAAAGAATGACTTTTATTTGAAAATGTGTGCTGTGCTAAGTCACTTCAGTCATGTCTGACTCTTTGTGACCCCATGGACTGTAGCCTGCCAACCTCTGCTATCCATGGGGTTCTCCAGGCAAGAATACCAGAGTGGCTTGCCATTCCATTCTCCGGGGCATCTTTCTGACCCCGGAATCGAATTCGAATATCTTGTGTCTCCTTATTTGAAGATGCTTCAGTGATATTAGTAATAATTTAGCAATATGTTATGAAATTTAGTTTATATCGATTCCACTGGCTATTTTGAGACTAAGTATGACTGCAAATATTCTAATTTTTCTTAAATAAATCTGGTACACAGTTTCCTATCAAATACAATATTTTATGGAATTCTTGTTATTTTGAAAAAGTGAATATGGCCAGTGGGGCAAATTCAAGATCTCTGTTACCATGTTTAAACATGAGATTAAATAGCGATGAAATTGAAACATGAAATTTCCACTTAAGAATCAAAACATTAAAAAAATATTTTGAAACTTGGACTGCTCATTCAAAATATCAAGCATTGGGCATGTAATATTTCAAAAATTAATTTTGTTAAATTAGAGAGTCTAAAACTCTCTAATGTTGACAATAATTTATTTTAATGTAATTACATCATAGTTCTTATACACATAATTTATTACAAATATGATTAAAACATATTTTAGAAACATATTGATAATTTTTTGAAAGATTGATAATTTGTATATTCTGTGGGCCAGTGATTCATTAGCAGATAAACTTTAGCTCATTTTATCAGAAGTTAAGAATATCAAGAGACTGTTCATAAGGGCAAAACCATCCAGATGGCAATAAGAAAATAGATTCACACCATAAAATATTAAACACCCTTAAAAAGGAATTTACCACAGTTACAAGCAGTGGCTTGAATTAAATTTTGTAAGAGCAAGAAAAGAAAAAAAACTGGACAGGAGACTTTCTGCTATTGTTGTTAAGTTGTGTCCAACTCTGCAACTCCACGAATTATAGCCCACCAGGCTCCTCTGTCCATAAGATTTCCAAGGCATGAATACTAGAGTGGGTTGCCATTTCCTTCTCTAGGGAATTTCCCTGTCCTAGGGATCGAACTCATGTCTCCTTCATTGGCAGACATTGGCAGCCAAATTCTTTATTGCTGAGCCATAATAAAGACTAGATTTAGTAAATTTGCCTCAGATTAAAATTAAACTAAGTGGTACCAAAATAAAATGATATTTTTAAGCATATACATATATGTGGTCAGATATTAATAATACACAGGTTTTAAAGTTTGCTCTTGAAAGAGGTGACATGTTTATGATGTTCATATTGTATCCCCTAATTAATCAGTACAACTTTGGTTGTAACCATATCTGTCTGAACTCAGCCCCCTGGCACTTAGGGAACAAAAACAGAGTTTCTGCATGCTTCTTAGTCATTCCTTTGTAATCAAGTCCCTGTGACCTACAACAGTGACCTTGAAAACCCACCCTTTAAGATTGTCCATTTTAGGAGATTGGCATGGGTTAGGAATGGAAGGGGAAGGTGCTAATGGTAAAGAATCTGCCTGCCTGTGCAGAAGACATAAGAGACACAAGTTCAAACCCTGGGTCCAGAAGATCTTCTGGAGTAAGGCATAGCAATACGCTCCAGTATTCTTGCCTGGAGAATCCCATGGACAGAGGAGTCTAGAGGGCTACAGTACATAGGGTCTAAAAGAGTCAGACACAACTGAAGCGACTTAGCATGCAGTTTTCTAGTGTGGTAACCATTTATATATTATAGAAATAATAATTTTTAAAAAAAACAGCTCTGAAAAGAACTGATATCAAAAACAGTCTACAAAATATCTAAACTAAAAGAAAGCTGAGCACTGAAGAATTCTTGCAAGTCCCTTGGACAGTAAGGAGATAAAATCAGTCAACCCTAAAGGAGATCAACTCTGGATAGTCATTGGAATGGTTGATGCTGAAGCTGAAGCTGAAGCTCCGATACTTTGGCCACTTGATGCAAAAAGCCAACTCATTGGGAAAGACTGATGCTGGGAAAGACTGAAGGCAGGAGGAGAAGGGAATGATAGAGGACTGGATGGGTTATGGCATCATCAATTCAATGAACACGAGTTTGAGCAAACTCTGGGAGATCGTGGAGGACAGAGGAGCCTGGCAAGCTGCAGTCCATGGGTTGCAAAGGGTTAGACACAACTTAGACACTGAACAACAACAAAACTCTAGCAAGGAATGTTGAAAGCCTTTTGTTAACAAATATTAAACTATATAAAACCTATCTGCACCCTGAATACTTGAGAGATATGCAGTCTTCCCATTTGGGCAGACTGAAGAGTGAATAAAGAACAACCCTACCATAATTATAACACAAAATTAAATAGCAAATTTTGATAAAATTGTATTTTCTGCATGATCTAACAGAGGCATGCTTATTTATTATTTAATATGGTTATTGACTCATACTGCTTATTTGCTTCACAATACAATCATTAAACTTTTCATTATACTTTAATAACGATAAAAATATTGGCCCAGAAATTCTTCTTGTATGGAAACATTGTTATTTATTCAACTTTAACCCTGAGCACAAAATCTTTATTTTTGTGAGTCCATTTTATTCTGTGTGGCTTTTAAAAGCTCTGTGTTAATGAGCCTCACGGTCAAAACATCACACACTGCTTTGAACAGTGAGGGGCAAAGGTGGAAAATAATTAGTAACTATTTTAGGCCTCAAGGTCTTTCAGTGACAATAGGAAGAGGAGAGGGCAAAACAGAATAATGAGGAAAGAACTTTTCCCAGCAGGACACAGGCAAAATTAATTTGTTGTTGCTGTTCAGTTGGCAAGTTGTGTCTGACTCTTGGCGACCTCATGAACAAGAGCATGCCAGACTCCTCTGTCCTCTGCTATCTCTCAGAGTTTTCTCAAATTCATGTCCATTGAGATAGTGGTGCTATAGCTAACCATCTCATCCTCTGCAGTCCCCTTCTCCCCCTGCCCTCAATCTTTCTCAGCATCAGGGTCTTTTCCAACAAGTCAGGGTCTTTTCCAATAAGTCAGTTCTTTGCATCAAGTGGCCAAAGTATTGGAGCTTCAGCTTCAGCATCAGTCCTTCTAATGAATATTCAGTGTCGAGTTCCTTTAGGATTGACTGGTTTGATCTCCTTGCATTCCAGGCACACTCAAGAGTCTCCTCCAACACCACAGTTCAAAAGAACCAATTTTTTAGCACTCAACCTTCTTTACGGTTCTGTGAAAACTTACAAGACCTTCTAGAACTAACACTCAAAAAAGATGTCCTTTTCATTTTACGGAACTGGAATGCAAAAGTAGGAAGTCAAGAGATACCTGGAGTAACAGGCAAATTTGGCCTTGGAATACAAAATGAATCAGGGCAAATGCTAACAGAATTTCGCCAAGAGAATGCACTGGTCATAGAAAACAGCCTCTTCCAACAACACAAGACAGAACTCTACACATGGACATCACCAGATAGTCAATACCAAAATCAGATTGATTATATTCTTTGCAGGCAAAGATGGAGAAGCTCTATACAATCAGCAGAAACAAGACCAGGAGCTGATTATGACTCAGATCATGAGCTCCTCATTGCCAAATTCAGACTTAAATTGAAGAAAATAGGGAAAACACTAGGCCATTCAGGTATGACTTAAATCAAATCATTTATGATTATACAGAGGAAGTGACAAGTAGATTCAAAGGATTAGATCTAATAGACAGTATGGATGGAGGTTCATGACGTTATACAGAAGGCAGTGATCAAGACCATTCCCGAGAAAAAGAAATGCAAAAAGGCAAAATGGTTGTCTGAGGAGTCCTTAGAAATAGCTGAGAAAAGAAGAGAAGCTAAAGGCAAAGGAGAAAAGGAGAGATCTACCCATTTGAATGCAGAATTCCAAAGAATAACAAGGAGAGATAAGAAAGCCTTCCTTAGTGATCAGTGCAAAGAAATAGAAGAAAACAGTAGAATGGGAAACACTAGCCATCTCTTCAAGAAAATTAGAGATACCAAGTGAATATTTCATGAAAAGATGGGCACGATAAGGGACAGAAACAGTATGGACCTAACAGAAGCAGAAGCTATTAAGAGGTGGCAAGAATACACAGAACTGTACAAAAAAAGATCTTCATGATCCAGATAACCACTATGGTGTGGTCACTCACCTAGAGCCAGACATCCTGGAATGTGAAGTCAAGTGGTTCTTAGGAAGCATCACTATGAACAAATCTAGAGGAAGTGATGGAATTCCAGTTGAGCTATTTCAAATCCTGGAAGATGATGCTGTGAAAGTGCTGCTTTCAACATGCCAGCAAATTTATAAAACTCACCAGTGGTCACAGGACTGAAAAGGTCAGTTTTCATTCCAATCGTAAAGCAGTTCAGTTCAGTTCAGTCTCTCAGTTGTGTCCGACTCTTTGCGACCCCATGAATCGCAGCACGCCAAGTCTCCCTGTCCATCACCAACTCCCGGAGTTCACTCAGACCCACATCCATCGAGTCAGTGATGCCATCCAGCCATCTCATCCTCTGTCATCCCCTTCTTCTCCCGCCCCCAATCCCTCCCAGCATCAGAGTCTTTTCCAATGAGTCAACTCTTTGCATGAGGTGGCCAAAGTACTGGAGTTTCAGCTTTAGCATCATTCCCTCCAAAGAAATCCCAGGGCTGATCTCCTTCAGAATGGACTGGTTGGATCTCCTTGCAGTCCAAGGGACTCTCAAGAGTCTTCTCCAACACCACAGTTCAAAAGCATCAATTCTTCAGCGCTCAGCTTTCTTCACAGGCCAACTCTCACATCCATACATGACCACTGGAAAAATCATAGCCTTGACTAGATGGACCTTTGTTGGCAAAGTAATGTCTCTGCTTTTGAATATGCTATCTAGGTTGGTCATAACTTTTCTTCCAAGGAGTAAGCGTCTTTTAATTTCGTGGCTGTAATCACCATCTGCAGTAATTTTTGGATCCCAAAAAAATGAAGTCTGACAATGTTTCCACTCTTTCCCCATCTATTTCCCATGAAATGGTGGGATCAGATGCCATGAAGGCAATGCCAAAGAATGTTCAAACTACCACACAGTGGCACTCATCTCACACATTAGCACAGTAATGCTCAAAATTCTCCAACCCAGGTTTCAAGAGTATGTGAACCATGAACTTTTCAGATGTTCAAGCTGGAACATCTGTTGGACCATAGAGAAAGCAAAAGAATTCCAGAAAGATATCTATTTCTGCTTTATTGATTATGCCAAAGCCTTTGACTGTAGATCACAACAAACTGTGAGAAATTCTTCAAGAGACTGGAATACCAGACAACCTTACCTGACTCCTGAGAAATCTGTATTCAGGTAGAGAAGCAACCATTAGACCCGGACATGGAACAACAGACTAATTACAAATTGGGAAAGGAGTACATCAAGGATGTATATTTTCACCCTGCTTATTTAATTTCTATGCAGAGTGTAGCATGTAAAATGCCAGGCTGGATGAAGCACAAGCTGGAAACAAGATTTCAAGGAGAAATATCAATAATCTCAGATACACCTATGATACCACCCTTATGGTACACAGTGATGAGGAACTAAAGGGCCTCCTGATGAAAGTGAAAGGGTAGAGTGAAAAAGTTAGCTTAAAACTCAACACTCAAAAAACTAAGACCATGGCACCTGGTCCCATCACTTCATGGCAAATAGATGGGGAAATAATGGAAGCAGTGACAGGCTTTATTTTCTTGGGCTCAAAAACCACTGCAGATGGTAACTGCAGCCATGAAATAAAAAGACGCTTGCTCCTTGGAAGAAAAGCTATGATGAACCTATACAGCTTATTAAAAAGCAGAGACATTACTTTACTGACAAACGTCTGTCTATTCCAAGCTATGGTTTTTCTGGTAGTCATATATGGATATGAGAGTTGGAGTATAAAGAAAGCTGAGCGCTGAAGAACTGTGGTGTTGCAGAAGACTCTTGAGAGTCCCTTAGACTGTAAGAAGATCCAAGCAGTCAATCCTAAAGGAAATAAGTCCTGAATATACATTGGAAGGACTGATGCTGAAGCTGAAACTCCAATACTTTGGCCACTTGATGCAGAGAACTGGCTCACTGGAAAAGACCCTGATGCTAGGAAAGATTGAAGACAGGAGGAGAAAGGGCGGACAGAGGATGAGATGGTTGGATGGCATCACCAACTCGATAGACTTGAGTTTGAGTAAGCTCCAGGAGCTGGTGATGGACAGGGAGGCCCGCTGTGCTGCAGTCCATGGGGCCACAAAGATTCAGACACAACTGAGCAACTGAACTGAACTGAGCTTATTTATGGTCCAGCTCTCACATCTGTACATGACTACTAGAAAAACCATAGCTGTGACAAGATGTATCTTTGTTGGCAAAGTAACATATCTGCTTTTTATGTGCTGTCTAGGTTTGTTATAGCTTTCCCTCCAAGAAGCAAGTTTCTTTTAATTTCATGATTACAGTACTTAATTTACCCCCAAGTTAATCTGAAAACAGTGGAAAATCGACTCAAGATGCTGAAACTTGCATGCATATATTTTTTAATTGTTAAGGTTTTTGTTGGAAATTTTGCTTTTCCCCAGTAAAGAAGTCTACTTACTTTTATGAAGATACACTATAAACCTGAAATCAGAAAAAGAAACATTATCATTTAATCATTTTAATACATTCACCCTTTTCTTAGCCAAATGATAAACACTAACAGTAAAGGCATAAAATATGAAATAAAATGGAAGTGAAATACTTCTAAATAAATATTGTTCCATGCAGTCACTTTCGACATGGTTTGTCAAGATGCTTCTTATGTGAATTTTCAGCTATCCTTATTTTTAACCGGTATTTTGTGATATTTTCAGTTAGAGCCATGAAGCAGATGCAAGTTCTTATGTACATTTCTCCTGCGTGATCAGGAGAAATTTAGGCAGTACTTTACTTGTTCCAAATAGGAGAAAATGTGAGTAGCATATAAGCATTACAAAGAGACTTGCTATTGGGTTTGTAGATTTTTCCAAGAAACACCTTTCTGATAAAATTGCAGCTCAAGACAATATCAAAGTGAAGAGGTAAAGAAATTTATTCTAATATGTCATTGAAAGGGGCTCTGTGAAATCAAAGACTTCTCAAGGTCTCTTTTCACCTCAGTTCCTCAACTGGAAACTTCACCAGAGCCCCTTGTTGTGTATAGACCTCTTTATTAAGAATGTGTACACATATATGAGTGGCTCAGCAACATGCAACAAGGTAGTCCATGAACCGTTGTATGGGTGTGTGATGGGCGACTATGATGCTGAACCAGACAGAGAGAGACTCACAATCACAGAGACTCACTTTTTCAACTGTGTCCTTTTAGAAAGAGCTGTGACTTTCTTAGTATCATTTCTTCAATTGTAAAATAGACATTATCAGTCCCACTTTGTCAGATTTTTAGTAAACAAGATCTTTTCTTGGAAATCTTTGCTCATTATGATAGTATTAATTTTAATTAGATTACATCAAATATTTTCTAAATTCCCACCTCCAGGTACTGCAACTGATACTCTAGTGTGATGACGCCAATCACTTCTCACAAAGGGCGTGCTATTGGATCTTATTCTGGGCATAAATCTGAGGATACACAGCTGAGCCTGTGGACTCCTGTGGGTGGATGTGTATTTAGAAAGGAGGGCAGTGCACTGAGTGTAAACCAGGAAAATGGTATCTCTGTTTCCTTTCAGCTACTGAGATCATTGTAGATTCAGGTGAGAGGGCTGCTATAACAAAGCATCACGAGTGGCTTAAACAATAAGCTCTCATTTCTCATATTTCTGGAGTCTGAGAAGTCTAATATCAACATGCTGATAGATTCAGTGTCTGGTTAGGACTCTTCCTGGTTCACGGATGGCCATTTTCTCATTGTGACCTCACATGGCAGATTGAGATAGAGGATGGGGGAGATTGAGAGAGACCAGTAGCACTTGTTTCATCATAAATAAATTTCTCTTATCTTCTTTATTTTCTTCTCAATTCCTGAACAGTGATAACTACCATCTAACTCTTTTGTCATCTGATTCCCAGCTCTTATGAATATAAACCCTCCTCTACCCATAGCATCAATTTTGGACCAGGATGTGGCCATCTACATTCCTAAATGCCCCTAAATGACATCAGAGCTTCTGATAAACTTCACTGCTTACAATCCCCCACTTTTGCAGAGAAGTACATTATCTATACTGTATTTAATGAACAGTGGTCACTGGGCTGACCTGGGAATGATTTTTCATCAGATCATGCTGGAAGCTGCCTTCAGATGGTAATTTTTTTCATCACCATTAAAACCATCATCCCATTAAAGGCAGAACTTTAGGGCTTCTCTGATGGCTCAGTTGGTAAAGAATCCACCTGTAATGCAGGAGACCCCGGTTCAATTCCTGGGTCAGGAAGATCCACCGGAGGAGAGATAGGCTACCCACTCCGGTATCCTTGGGCTTCCCTTGTGATTCAGCTGGTAAAGAATCTGTCTGCAATGTGGGAGATCTGGGTTTGATCCCTGGGTTGGGAAGATCCCCTGGAGAAGGGAAAGGCTACGCACTCCAGTATTCTGGCCTGGAGGATTCCATGAACTGTATAGTCCATGGGGTCACAAAGAATCCGACACAACTGAGCTACTTTCACTTTCACTTAGAGATGAAATGTCCTGAGTCCCATTATCCGTCCCTACTTCAGATATGAACTCTGAAATTTGAAGGCTCTTCATGTGGCTTCTGCAGCTTAATGATACCATCAGTATCTCCTACCTGAATAAAGGCGGTTCTAATTATGGTACTGAGAGGTACAACTCTATTTAAGTTAATTAAGTTCATTGACTAGTTTGCAAAAGAAAAACAAAAACACACAATTAGAAAAGAAATTGTGTGAGTGTTATTTTTTGCAGGTCAACTTTGAAATGATAACTCTTTGGTCTGCTCTAAATAAAATAAGGAAAACAGTCCAACTTGAACTACTCACAGGCTGAGGTGATGAACATATGTTTCTAATTTGAGCTAGGATAATAGCAAAAATACACAACTTTAGCAAATCTTAGTTCTTGACAAACCACTTGCAATCTATCTCAGCTAAGAGATGAGCATATGGTTCAAGGAATAAAGAAACCAGCTGGCTTGGTGCGGAAATGGAACTACTAGGCTCAGAGTCTCACGACTGCTGTTTCTCTCTCTCCCTCCCTCTGTGTATGTGTGTGTGTGTGTGTGTGTGTGTGTGTGAGCGCCTTGCAGCAAGCAGGATCTTAGTTCCCTGACCAGGGATGAAGCTGCACCCCCCACAGTGGAAGTGGAAGCACTAGTCTTAACCACTGGACCTCCAGGGAATCCCAGCTCCAAGTTACATGACTGCTATAGTCTCATTTTTTCCTGAGGTTGGGTCTTCAATATTTTATGTGAATTTTCTCATCAGGAGAAAGATGCTCTTGATCCAGGCAGGTGAGTACAGTGGGGATGACAAGGGCGCTGTCACTACTTTACATTGTACTTTAGGCGGGGCGAGTTTCACAAGGAGGTTATCAGGCCTGTTCAGAGTTGCCACATCTGGATGTGATCAGGGAGCTTGATTTCCTTCAGGCAAGTGTAAAGTGTGATGGGAGGGGGTGTCGACTGCCCTCTGAAAGGAAATACAGACTCAGAGTGGAGGAGGAGCCTGGGAACCAAGATGCTAGGCTTCTCTTCCAGCTAGAATTACTTTATTCCAGTCAGACCATGGGCAACTTATTTTATTTTTGGCACATCTGTTATTTCCTTAATTCTTGACTCTAGGTATGGGCTGCCCTGGTGGTTCAGTGGTAAAAATGAAAAAGAAAAAAGAAAAGAAAACAGCTACCAATGCAGGAGACCCGGGTTCAATCCCTGGATTGGTAAGATGCCCTGGAGGAGGAGATGGCCACCCTCTCAAGTATTTTTGCCTAGGAAATCCCATGGACACAGGAACGTGGCAGGCTCCATTCCCTGGGGTCGCAAAGAGTTAGACACAGCTGAGCACACTCATGTTCACTTCCTCTTTCGTTGCAAGAGGACCTTTGTCTGAGGCTTGTCTTCTTCCCTGGACCACTTACTAGAATCTCAGCTCAGGTTCCCTGTTCCCAGGACCTGGTTCTTAAAGCAGGCTCTCTAGTATCTTCTCCTGGGGCCTGGGGGTAGAGGACAGATTCTCCAAAATCATTTTGACCTAACTCCTATCTTCTCCAAAACCATTTCTCTCTAAACCTTCAGCTCCCTCAGGCAGAAGCCCCATTCTGTCTGCCTGGATCCCTTCTAAGACCCTTCCATCCTCTCCTGGGTACAGCAAGCCCCCTACATATGAACAAGCTCTGTTCCAAGAGCATATTGTGTAGGTCCAATTTGTCATAAGTCCAACAAAATTAGCCTAGGTACCCTCCTAGCACAATCAGCTATATAGTACTGGACTGTGATAGGTTTATCACACTTTTCACGCAGATAATATGTAAAAACCAAACACAAAATAAATATTTTTTTAATGTTAACTTTGAAAAGTTCAGCAGTACAGTATAACAACTGGCATAAAGGGACTGGCATCAAGTGAACAGACAAGAAGAAGTACTGACTGGGGAGGGTGAGGAGGTGGGAGATGGTAGAGCTGAAGAATAGTCAGCAATAGGAGACCCGAAGGCAAGCTGCAACTTCACTCATACCTGTCCACTGACATCTTTGAAAGTTCACATCTTGAAGATTCTTACGTAGGGGATTTACTGTATATACTAGCTTTAAGGGCTTTCACTCCTGAACTGGAGATGAGTGGCCATCTCTGCCTTTCACTTGCATAGATAGAGGTGGTCATAAAAGAGAAGAAACAAACATTTTCATTTTCTCAAAATTTCTCTCTCAAGTGAAGACTAAAGCAGCTGACACAAGAGGTCCCGCCATATACAAGATGAATCTGCCAACTCCGTTATGTAGACCCCCACTTCAAAGAGATCGGTACATTTTGGGTTTTAAGGAAATGGTTCTAGATACAGGATGAGAAGAAGGTCAGAAGAAAGACAAGACCAAAGAGTTGATGGCATTCACCAAGTTCTGGGTCCGCATCTGCCCACAGGCACAACATAAGTAGGTCACTTGTGATAAAGAAAGCACGTTAGTGTGGCTGAGGATAATTGTGAGGCTCATTCCAATTGTGTACTAGCTTACTTATTTCATAATAACCTTTTGAGAAGCTGCTGTTGTTATTGTTCAATCACTAAGTTGTGTCTGATTCTGCAACCCCCATGGACTGCAGCATGCCGGGCTTCCCCATCCTTCACTATCTCCCAGAGTTTGCTCAAGTTCGTGTCTATTGAGTTGGTAATGCTAACCATCTCATCCTCTGCCATCCCCTTCTCCTTTTGCCTTCAGTCTTTCCCATCATCAGGATCTTTTCCAGTGAGTCAGCTCTTCACAACAGGTGGCCAAAATATTGGAGCTTCAACTTCAGCATCAATCCTTCCAAGGAATATTAAGGGCTTGTTTCCTTCAGGACTGACTTGTTTGATCTCCTTGAAGTCCAAGGGACTCTCAAGAGTCTTCTCCAGCACCACAATTCAAAGTATCAGTTCTTCGTTGCTCAGCCTTCTTTATGGTCCAACTCTCACATCCATACATGACTACCAGAAAAACCATAGCTTTGACAATAGCTAGCTACCTTTGGTGGCAAAGTGATATCTCTATGTTTTAATACATTGTCTAGGTTTGTCATAGCTTTTCTTCTAAGAAGGAAACATCTTTTAATTTCATGGCTGCAGTCACCTCCTGCAGTGATTTGGGAGTTCCCAAAAATAAAATCTGTCACTGCTTCCACTTTTTTTCTTTTCTTTTTTTTTTTTTTTTTTGAGCAGAGAGTTCCTCTATAGAGAAATTGCCATCCAAAAGATACTCAGTTTTCTATTATTTTTTCAGTCCTTAAAGTGAATAGTGGTCTACTATCAGACTTTGCAAACAGGCTTAATTCCCGACAGTACACAGCACACCTGCTCACCAGGAGCTGAGGTTGGTTTGTGCAGGTGTGTAGAGGCAAGCTGCTGTGGGGAGTCTGATGTGCACTGGCTCTGATGTCATACATGACGGATTCCCCTCATGGCTCAGACAAGGGTGGAGACCTCACTAGTAAGCAGCACTAGCCTTGCACTTCCTTGGAGGGGAGACCTTATTTCTGGTTCTCTCCCTTCATCCCCTGCAAGGACGTTAGAGAGGACTCACTTCCCCTCATGCCTTCAATTAAAAAATACCACAGTAGGAAGTGTCAGTCATCATCTCAACCCATACCATAGCTAACCCTTCCATATAAGGTGTGGAATTTGATCCAGAAGCATTCCATAAACACATTTCCTTGCATAAAGTCTGACTCCTGGTGTGTAGTGACCAAGGGATTTTATTTCATCCACAAGTAGAACCAGAGTAGCTTATGTTCTTGGATGGACATCCTCCCCCCACTGCTCTGCCCCCAGGCTGTGCTCTTGAGGACATTTCCCTGAAGAGCCCACTGCCTAGATCTTATACACATCGTGTGAATTTTTTCTCATCTGTGCCCAGAACCATCTTCCCACTGGTGCTATAAATCTCCTATGTGTGGGACAGCTGAATTATTTATCATAATATGCTGAGTAAAATCCCCATAAACCAAATTTGCTAGAATGACCTTTCCATCCATCAACCTGGCCCTACAGATCATCACAGTTAAATGTCTGGAAAAAGTTTCTTGGAAACTCTAACAGTATCTTCAAAGTATGTTCCTTGAAAATGAAGCAAGTTAGAACTTCTACAGGAAATCGGCATTTAGAGGGAATTTAGTGCATAGGTGTCACCAAGAGTCAGGGACAACTGAGCTCAGGTGCATAGATGGGCTTCCCTGGTGGCGCTAGTGGTAAAGAATCCATAAAGAGATGTAAGAGGGGAGGGGTCCATCCCTGGGTCAGGAAGATCCCCTGGAGTAGGAAGTACCCCCTCCCCACTGCCCCAGTATTCTTGGCTGGAGAATCCCATGGACAGAGGAACTTGGTGGGCTACAGTCCATAGAATCATACAGAGTTGCACACGACTGAACAACTGAGCATACATCCATCAGACGCGTGGATTGTTTGAAGCCCATCCCCACAGATAAAAATGACTCATGACCTGTTATCTTTCTTTCATAGACAGGAGACTGGTGCTCATAATGGTAAAATGAGGTGCTCAGAGGCTCACGAGAGTGTAAAAGTATGCCGGTCTCTAAATCAGTTACTGCTGGAGATGCAGTGCATTTGAAACTGACAGGAGCTGATGATTACCAGCATCCTTGGAGCACTTATTATTCCAGTAAAACTAATGATTGTATAATCAAGCCATCTTTTAAGCCATTGAAAACATATCACCTCTTGCTACACAGCAAGAACAAAGCTTCTAGGAAAATACTTTTGTTTTTAAAAATCCCTGGTGATTCTGGAAGCAAAAATGAATTTCCACGTCACATTTTGTATTTAAAACACATATACCTTGAAATGTAAGTTATCCTTATACATATATATAACTTACTCCATAACTTATCTGAATGATAAAATGGACTTTTAATATCTACTTCTATATTTCCTTATTGGAAGTGGATAAAGTTCTGAAATTTTGATTTGAAAAATTATTGTGGAGTCTTTGTGGGTCCTGGCTACCCACTCCAGTATTCTTGCCGGGAGAATTCCATGGACAGAAGAGCCTGGTGGGCTACAGTTCATGGGGTTACAAAGAGTCAGACATGACTGAATGACTGACACATTTAGAGTATGCGAATTCACGGACTAGCTTCCTTTAGCGATGTGTCTTGATTTCAGTTATTTTGTATGGTGTTCTTTTAAGGATGCATGATATATTATTTTTATTTGGTTGTAGGATTATTACCTCAGAGTTTCATCCTTAAACTACCCTTAATGCAGAGTTTCCTTTGTCATATTTTAGAATAACAGTATTAATAGATAGTCAATAGTATGACGGTCTTAATAGAACTTGGTAGTTGAGAAGGGAAAATATACTTCAGTGCAATCTATCTGAGGTTAAAATTTGTATAAGTAATTATAATAATAGGCCTTGTGAGGGTAGTTAAAAGATCAGGGAGAAATTAGTACATTCATTGGCAGTAGTAAATCAGTTAAGTTAGTAATATATTTAATAAATAGTTTGGATTTCAATTATGCTTTTTGTTCTTGTGTTCACTGCTGGATCTAAAAATTTGGAGGTCACAATCTGTGCCCCTCTAAAGCTCTTAGTTTAGTACGTGCCTGGGTGCTCATTTGCTTTGTCATGTCCGACTCTTTACAACCTGATGGACTGCAGCTCACCAGGCTCCTCTGTCCATGAGCTATCCCAGGCAAGAACAGTGGAGTGGGTTGCCATTTCCTCCTCCAGGGGGTCTTCCTGACCCAGGGTCAAACCTGCGTCTCCTGCATAGGCAGATGGATTCTTTACCACTGAGCTACTTGGGAAGCCCCTTTAGTCCAATAGAGAGTTTCCCAAACTGAACACTATTGAGATTTTGATCTGGATGACTCTCTGTTGCAGTGGAGAGTGCCCTGTGCACTGCAGAATATTTAGCAGCATTACTGACCTCCACCCACTAGATGGCAGTAGAATTCCCTCCCCCAGTTGTGACAACCAAACAGGTCTTCGGTTCAATTCAGTTCAGTCACTCAGTCTTGTCCAACTCTTTGCAACCCCATGGACTGCAGCATGCCAGACTTCCCTGTCCATCACCAACTCCCAGAGCTTGCTCAGACTCATGACCATCGAGTCAGTGATGCCATCCAATCATCTCATCCTCTGCTGTCCCCTTCTCCTCCTACCTTCAGTCTTTCCCAGCGTCAGGGTCTTTTCCAATGAATCAGTTCTTTGCATCAGGTGGCCAAAGTATTGGAGCTTCAGCATCAGTTCTTCCAATGAATATTCAGGACTGATCTCCTTTAGGATGGACTAGTTGGGTCTCCTTGTAGTCCAAGGGACTTTCAAGAGTCTTCAATATCACAGTTCAAAGCATCAGTTCTTCAGCACTCAGCTTTCTTTATGGTCTAACTTTAACATATATACATGACTATTGGAAGAAACATATTTTTGACTAGACAGATTTTGTCAGTAAAGTAATGTCTCCGCTTTTTAATATGCTGTCTAAATTGGTCATAGCTTTTCTTCCAAGGAACAAGTGTCTTTTAATTTCATGGCTACTGTCACCATCTGCAGTGATTTGGGAACCCAAGAAAATGAAGTCAGTCAGTGTTTCCAGTGTTTCCCCATCTATTTGCCATGAAGTGATGGGACCAGATGCCATGATCTTCGTTTTCTGAATGTTGAGCTTTAAGCCAGCTTTTTCATTTTCCTCTTTCACTTTCATCAAGACGCTCTTTAGTTCCTCTTCACTTTCTGCCATAAACACGTCTTCAGATTGTCAAATGTCACCTCAGAGACACAGTCATGGGTGAGAAGCACTGTCCTAGTTGGACACGGAGTTTGATAAAGTCAAGGATATGTGATAAGTGTTGGAAGAACATAGCGTTCCTAAAAAGCTGTGAACTGACCCACGACATGGCTAAGAAAGGAAGAGTGTCCTTGATGGCGTTGTTTGTTTGTAATTCAGGTTTATTTTTGGCTGTTCTGGGTCTTTATTGTGGTGCAGCAGCTTTCTCTAGTTGTGACGCATGGGCTTCTTTCCTTGGGTTTATTTGCTCTGCAGCATGTGGAATCTTAGTCCCCCAGTCACAGATCAGGGATCAAACTCAAGTGTCCTTCGTTGGAAGGCAGATTCTTAACCACTGGACAACAAGAGAGATCCCTTTAATGACTCATTTTGATGACAGTTCATTCAGGAGAACCAGGCTAAAAATTTTAACTTAATTTGGTGGCAATGGAGATATCTCTGAAGTCTTATTCTCTGTGGAGTGATAAGATGTATATCATTATCAGCCAATTTATGTTCTGTAACTTAAAACTTGTTTATGACTTTAAGATGGAGAAGATTTTCCTAAATATTATCCTAAATTTCTTCACAAAGAGTTTTGCCTCTTATGTTCTTACAATGTATTTCAACAATTTTAGACTGAGGCTTTGATCCAATTTTATTTTCTTCATATGGTGAGCAAGTTTTTCAGCCTGGTTATCATGATCTTTGGTGTCTAATGCTCTAAACTGCTGTGGTTTGCAGTCTACACTTCCTCTATTCTTCCTTATCAGCCCATTTATCTGTATCTTTCTAAATGCCAGTCTTTGATTTTACAATATTATCTTCTATCTAGTAGAATAAGCCCTGTCTTTTTTCTCTTTCAGAATTAGCTCAGAAATTTGGAAAGACTTATGCTGTCATACATTTGGAAACTGTCAAATTTCCCTAAAATTGTTTAGGTGTCTATCAGTCACATTAATTTTTTTGCTTTGCTTTACTTGGGAAGGATGGATATCTTAACAGTGTCTGTCCATAAACCTTTTATCTAATACTTTATTTCACTAAATAAATTACTCTCTAGAGACCCAATATAGCTAGGGTAATCCCTACCTATGTGATAGTCTAATGTTTATGCAAGCAGTATCTTATTGAATTTTCTAATTACATTTACTGCATTGCCTTAGGTTTATGTTTTGATCTGTATAGCTACTTTGTAGTCACATTTTATCAGTCTTTCTGTTGATTCTTCTGATTTTTGTATATACCACATTTAAATATACCCCACAGATAATAATATTTGACTTTTTCCTAATTCTTATTCTGCTTATTTTTCTTTTTAATGATATTGAGTTAAATATCTCAAGTGGAAATCTTTATAGATTCATCTACATATAATTGAAAAAAATAAAAAAAAGAGGCAAGTGATTAACCAGAAACTTATATTTGTTTCCCGTATAAATTGACCAATGACTATTATCTAAGATATCGTAGAAAGTCCTAAAATCAACAGGAGTAAAGGAACATAAGCCTATAATCAATGAATCTGAAAAGGCAATTCATAGTTTAAAAAATTTGGATATCCTACATGTTTGAGCATTTCTCCATATGTTCATTAATAAGTAAGAAGAGAGTGTGTTTAAAATTGAAAGACCATGTTATGTCTCCCTATTGCTAAAGTTTAGAAAGTTAGATACAAAATTCATTGTCAACAAACTCATTGGTTACTTTGCAATATGTAAACAAAATTTTAGTGAGAACCTGAACTAATGAAGCAAATTTGAAGAAGGCTTCAGCATTTAATAAACCAGGGTATATATTTAACTTAAAATACAGTGGTTCCACTACCAAGGTATATAATCAAAGGAAGCTCTGAATGAATAATTTATCATAAAAAGTGGAATGAAAGGAGATGATAAAAATATCTGATCTAAAGCAGTCATAAACCATGATTGTCCCAGTCAAACCTAGACATCTGGTCATACTTCCCATGGAACACACGTGCGATTTCAAAGACATCTAAAGAATGCTAATTTCATCATTGTAATATTAAAAAATGAAAAAGTGTAGGTCTATCAATAAAAAACAAAACAAACAAACAAAAAAAAAACCAACCAGTATGTAAATACCTTGATATACTATAGTACGTGTCTACGTATCATTATAGATTTACCTGAAAAGTATATTGGGAATGAAGAAATGTAGTTTTTATGTATTGAATTACAGAATTACCTGCCTACACATGTAACTACAGAATTACATGCCTACACAATCACTCAGTCATGACTGACTCTTTGTGACCCCGTGGACTGTAGTCTGCCAGGCTCCTCTGTCCATGGATTTCGCAGCAGGAATACTGGAGTGTGTTGCCATTTCCTCCTCTGAGGGATCTCCCTGACCCAGGAATCCAACCTGTATCTCCTGCATCTCTTGCAACGGCAAGCAGTTTCTTTACCCCTGAGCCACTTGGGAAGCCCATATGGAATTATGTATTTGTATAAAACATGTACATCAAAAACACTGTGTGTTGGTGCATGTGTGTGTTAGTCACTCAGTTGTGTCTGACACTGAGACCCTGTGGACTGTAGCTCTCCAGGCTCCTCTGTCCATTGAATTTTCCAGGCATGAATACTGGAGTGGTTTGCCATTCCCTTCTCCAGGGGATCTTCCCAACCCATGGACTGAGCTGGGGTCTTCGGCACTGCAGGCAGGCTCTTTACCATATCAGCGACCAGGGCATACACAGCATCTTAGTCTGTTTAGTTTCCATAACAAAACACCATAGACTGAGTGGCTTAAACAACAGAAGTTTTCTCACAATTCTGGAGGCTGGAAGTCTGGGTTGCTAACATGGTCAGATAATGAATGCTGAGCACTCTGTTCTGGAGAAGGCCATGGCAACCCACTCCAGTGTTCTTGCCTGGAGAATCCCAGCCTGGTGGGCTGCCGTCTATTGGGTCACACAGAGTCAGACACGGCTGAAGCGACTTAGCAGCAGCAGCAGCAGATCGCTCTCTTCCTGGCTTGTAGATTGCGCTGCCATGCCATCTGCTCTCGTGGCTTTGCCTCCATGTGCATGAGATCTCTCGCTCTCTCTTCCTTTCTTATAAGACCACAAATCCTAATAGATTAGGACTGTACCATTATGACCTAATTTAGGGCTTCCCTGGTAGCTCAGATGGTAAAGAATTTGCCTGCAAAGCAGGAGACCTGGGTTCAATCCCTAGGTTGGAAAGATCCCCTGGAGAATAGAATGGCTACCCACTCCAGTAATCTTGCTAAAATCCAACAGTGTGAAATTAATCAAGTGCATGAATGTGTGGAAAGGATTCATAATGAAGGTGAGGGAAAAATGAAGCTCTTCTAAACCAGGAAAGTTGGAATTATGAGAATTTACAGAGTACAGAATGTACTCTAAATAAAAAATAAGGTCATGTTTTTGGATGTGAAATGGTAGAAATAATCCTACTTGAAGGCTAGCACACATTCAAGATTTTGTCCCATTTAGATGAGGGCAAACCCATTAATATCTGTGACATTTGTTGCAACTAATAGTTTGAAGATAAAATTTAAATAAAATGAAGAACGTTAGACATGATGTATTTAGTGTGATTCATTTATGATAAAATAACATTTTGACTTAAAGGGTTACCAGATGCACTTGCTTTCTTCAATCCAGGACAATTCTTGCCAGCATCTCATATAACATCCATGTCGTCATGCCTCATTGCTACTTTCCTCTTCCCATCTTATTCACTTTTGTCATAGAAGATATTTCTCGAAATAACTTTTTCCCTACTTCCTTATCTATTCTCTCCAATCTCACTTGCTGTTTTTTTTTCTTTTTTTTTCATCTTCAAGCCTGCCTGAGGCTACACCTCTCTCTTCCCTTTGTCTCTATGCTTTCTCAGCAAGTGGTTTAAATCCATCATGAGTTGCTGACTCGCAAATCTGTATCTATGGTCCTGCCTGTCTCTGGAGACATGTCATTTACAAACCGCTGCACACCTGATATCTCTCCTAGGATGTCAGATTCGTGTATCACATCTAACACATCCCATATGTAACTCTTGACACAGTCTGCCAACTTAGTTCTATCCCTTCCCCATCTTAAGAAGCAATAGAATTCAGAGTTACTGCAGTCCCAAGCTTTATTCATCTTTCCTAACCCATCCACATCTAATCCCTCCACATGCACTGTTGAGTAGGTCCTGAATTACCCAGCTTTCTGCATTCTCACTGCTCTCCCTCTAGTCTGTTATCTTAAACCCAGACCCCTGACAGAGAATGGTCCTTAGTTCCCATCTTGCCTCCCCTGCCATCTTGTTGTAGCCAAAATGGCGTTGCAGAATTGTTAATCAAATCATATAATTCTCCAGTTTAAAAGCCTCCCAGGGTTCCTGATCTTACTTAAGATGAACTACAAACTCCTTCCCCAGGCAATGATGGACCCATATCAACTGAATACCATCTGACATTCTGATTTTCATTCACTGAGTTCTGATGTCATGTCCCAGGTTCACACTGTCATGCACCACGTGTGACATTTCCAGCTCTGGTTCCTTCTGCCTGGAATTCTCTTCCCTGAGAGCTATGGGCTGATACTGGCATGCCATTCGGTTCTCAGGCCAAATGCTTCCTTTAAGAGAAGTCTCCCCAGGGCTTCTCTGGTGGCTCAGTGGTAAAGAATCTGTCTGCCAATCCAGGAGCCGCAGGTTTGATTCCTGGTGTGGGAAGATCCTACATGGCATGGAGCAACAAAATCCAAGCACTGCAACTACTGAGCCTGTGCTCTGGAGCCCAGGAACTGCAGCTACTGAAGCCTGCATCCCCTAGAGCCCATGCTTTGCAACAAGAGAATCCACAGCCAGGAGAAGCCTGCACATTGCAAAGAAGAGTAGCCCCTACTCCCCGCAACTAGGAAAAGCCTGTGCAGCAACAGCCAAAGATGAATAAATAAATTTTTTAATAAAATGTGATAAGAATAAATAAAATACAATAAGAAAAAATGTTTTTTAAAAAGAGACGTCTTCCCAAATAACTCAATCTTAGCAGAACACTCACAGCCTCTTTCCCAAGTCTAGGTTGCTATCACATTGCCTGGATGTACTTTTCTTGTATCACACTATCCTTTTTTATTGTAATTAGGCTTCCCTAGTGGCTCAGTAGGTAAAACTCTGCCTGCTATGCAGGAGACCTGGGTCCAGTCCCTAGGTCAGAAAGATCCCTGAAGAAGGGAATGGCTACTCACTCCAGTATTCTTGGGCTGGAAATTCCATGGACAGAGGAGTCTGCAGACATGGCTATAGTCCATAGGGTTGCAAAGAGGTGAACACTACTTAGAAACTGAGCTACATATCTATCTTGTTTACCTTTTGAAGTTATTTGGCATCTCCTTTATCCACTAGAACTAAATTTCATGAAGACAAGGACTGACTCTTCTGTTCGTTAATATATATTAACATATTAGTATTTTCTATAATGGACCCTGACACAGGGGAAAACAAAACTGATATATTTTAAGGCTTGTTATGAACCAGATATGGTTCAAAGAGTGTTACCCCAAATCACGTACTGCTCCAACAGTAGATGTGATTAGTAGTCTGTATTCCAGAGGAGCTGTAGCAGACAAACATGATGGGGGATATGCTGCTATTAAGCAGAGTTAAGATTTGAACCTAGTCTGTCCATGTCCAGAGCCCATATTCTACATGGAACATTGTTACTGTATTAAGAGTAATGAACTAAGTTGAATGAATGAACAAATAAAAAACTTTCATTCATGTTGTGATGCACTATGTTATTTTTTTTAATTGGAATATAACCACTTTACAATATTGTGTTAGTTTCTGCTTTACAATGAAATGAATCAGGTATATGTATACATATATCCCCTCCCACTTGGACCTCCTAGAGTGGTCATACAGAGTGAAGTAAGTCAGAAGGGAAAAGCAGATATCATACATTAATGCATACATGGGGAATCTAGAAAAACAGTACTAAGGAAACTATTTCTAGGGCAGGAATAGAGACACATAGGTAGAGAATGGACATGTATACACAGGTGGGGAAGGGGAGGGTGAGATGAATTGGGAGATCAGGGTTGACAGGTATATGCACGCCATGTGTAAAAGAGACAGCTACTGAGAAGCTGCTATATGGCACAGGGAGCTCTATGATGACCAGATTAGTGGAATTGGGGTAGGGGAAGGACTGTTCTGATGATTTATTATCCTCAATGTTAGATGTTGGAAATGCCCCAACCACTGGATTTTGAAATAATAAATATGATATAAATGAAAGAACCAAAACCATAAAATCCATTGATAAAGTACTATGTACATTTATTTTCTCATGAGTAACTGGAAATGTTGAGAGCAATGGTTTATACCCACCACCCCTGAACTTAACAGCCAAGAAGCCAGAGATCCCTCAGTGAATCCTAAAATGTCTAACATTTTAGTAACATTATCCTGAGCATAGATTTTCCTTATATGTAATGATTCTGTCCCTTGTGGCATAGACTTCAGTGTCTTCCTTCCATTTCGGTGGGTGACTGTGCCTGGGGTATGGACAAGGTACAGTTTAGTCCCATCCTCTTCAGGAAATCAACCTAACACCCAAAGAGTGAGATGTGTTTATTCTTATCATTGCTCCAAATATACCACCTGCCATTGCTGCTAATAATAATTCATAAATAACACTACTAGGTAGATCCATGAGTATAAGTCTGTGCCTTTTGGTTCATAATTTATGCCTTGTATATTACAACATATACAGTGTAGATCCTCTGTGCAGTTTCTACTTCATTTTGCAACTCTGTTTTCATCTGTGCATGATCACAAGGAAGCCACAAAATGATTCCTGCTAACAACTGAATTTCAGCGAAGTTCCTGTAGAGCTGCTCATTTTGGCCCAAGTTTTCTGTTCTTTTCAGCTGCCAGTTAATAACATATATCATCATGGCAATACACTCAAGGTTTATAGAGCCTAGATGAGACTGAGGCATAAGACTTCACCTTTAGCTACTGAAAAGGCAATTTTCATCTTAAAGAATATTGAAGTATGAAAGCTATTGAATACAGCTTTCATATGATTGTGTAAAAAAGGGATTCTAATAGGTATAAATCTATCTCTACAGACTCGTTTGCTTTTACTGAGCCTGACCTTATTTCAGGATATATTATTAATCCTAAAGACAGGCTTTATGCTTCCTTCTGAATGTTGAGCTATTTAAGAAGGATGTTTCTAAATTGAGATAAGGTTAATGAGAAAAAAATATCACCTACAACAGCTGAACCAGGGAAGGGACTTAGCCTCATGTCATTCTTTTTTTAAGTATGGCCAGAGAAAATAAAGACATTCTGTGGTGGAACAGATGATACAACAAACCTCAGCCCTATCTTGTCACACAGCTGGACTTCAAGGTGACAGAATCCCATCAGTGCTCACTAATACTAAGAACTTGGAAATAATCAAAATGAAGGTTCATGTTAACTTTTTCCTATTCTGACTGGAGGAAAATCAGTGAAGTTAGGGAAGAAAACAAGGAGTCTGTGCTCCTCTCTCTGAGATGAGACTCTGCAGCTCCGTGGAGAATTGAGAAGAGTTTTAAATTAGGGAATTAGCCATCAGTCTTCTCTGGTGGCTCAGATGGTAAAGAATCTGCCTGAAATGCAGGAAACCCAGGTTCAGTCCCAGGGTAGGGAAGACCCCCTGGAGAAGGGAATGGCAACCCACTCCAGTAGTCTTGCCTGAAGAATTCCAAGGATAGAGGGGGCTGGTGAGCTACAATCCATAGGGTCTCAGAGTCAGACATGACTGAGACACCAACACTTTCACCCACTGGGAACACACACGCATACAAACACACAACACAATGGATGGTAACAACCCTGATCTAGAACATCTAACATCCTCAGAGAAGACCACAGCCAAGTGATCTAAGCAATAAGGAGATCACCGCAGTGGGGTTCTCTCCTCTCCAGCACCCGAGTCGTTCCTACAGGCTATGTACAAGGGAACTGCAGTTCTTTTGAGGGATAAACTGCTACTCATTAGGATGGGAAGAGAGTCATATAGTTAGCATATAACCCCAAGATAAATAGGATGCCTACCCAGATCTGACCATCATGAACAAGATAGAATGTTCAAACATAGAAGAAAGAGAAATAGACATCATAGGGGACAGGAGAAAATAGACCAATTAAGAGAAACCTTAACTCAGGATGGAGAAAAATTCTCATAACGTTTCCTAATAGGAAACAATAAAAATATTCATATTAGAAGGAGTTTATGTATAAGGTCGGAGAAGGCAGTGGCACCCCACTCCAGTACTCTTGCCTGGAAAATCTCATGGACAGAGGAGCCTGGTGGGCTGCAGTCCATGGGGTTGCAAAGAGTTGGACACAACTGAGCTACTTCACTTTCACTTTTCACTTTCATGCACTGGAGAAGGAAATGGCAACCCACTCCAGTGTTCTTGCCTGGAGAACCCCAGGGACGGGGGAGCCTGGTGGGCTGCCGTCTATGGGGCCGCACAGAGTCGGACACGACTGAAGCGACTTAGCAGCAGTAGCAGCATATATAAGATATTAGGAAAATGAAATGCCAAAGGAGAGTTCCAGTGAGGGAAATAAAGTTAGAAATAAAACACCATGATTATAGGTCAAAATAATGAGTTAGATCAAGGAACAGAATAGTCTAATAAACATGAAATCAGTAACATAGAGGAAAATTTTGAGATAAAGATGGAACATATATAAAAACAAATTAGGAAAATGTTAACAAGATGAAAGACACAGCAATTGTTATTTCTAAATTATAGATTTCAATAAAAAGCTAACATACATTCATTTAACTTATTAAAGGCTATAGAAATAAATACTAAATTTGGTTAACACAATGCTGGAGAAAGTATAACAATGGAATGTGACTGTTATGTATTGATCATGCTGCTAAGTTTCTTCAGTCATGTCTGACTCTGTGCAACCCCATAGACAGCAGCCCACCAGGCTCCCCCATCCCTGGGATTCTCCAGGCAAGAACACTGGAGTGGGTTGCCATTTCCTTCTCCAATGCATGAAAGTGAAAAGTGAAAGTGAAGTTGCTCAGTCGTGTCTGACCCTCAGCGACCCCATGGACTGAAGCTTTCCAGGCTCCTCCTTCCATGGGATTTTCCAGGCAAGAGGACTGGAGTGGGGTGCCATTGCCTTCTCTGGTATTGATCATGGATCACTTTAATAATTAATTACACTAAACAAATAAAAAAGGGAAGCTAACATAATAAAAATATATTTTCTAGGTTTGGGAAATATGAATAAATGTTTATACTTATTTTTTAATCTCTAAAAATAGAAATGTAGAATTATTTTCAAGATGAGTAGATAACGTTATCTGTTTTAAGAAAATTAGGCTAATATGTAGAATTTCTTACAGCAGAAAAAAGTTGAGTGGATGGACTGGCTAATGATGATATATTAGAAACAGGAAGCTTCCCTAGTGGTCCAGGGCTTAAGAATCTGGCTTGCAATGCAAGGGACACCAGTCCAATCCTTGGTTTGGGAAAACCCCACCTGTCACAGAGCAACTCAATCTGTGTACTACAACTTCTGAGCACGAGATCTAGAGCCCATGCTCTGAAACTAGAGAAAGCCTGTGTTCAGCAATGAAGACCCAGTGCAGGCAAAAATTAAGTGAATAATAATTTTTAAAAAAGAAACTGGAAATATCAATTATCTAAATTATGATAATGATTGGCCTTAAATATACTCTTTTCTCTTTCCCATGCAAATATTAGTGATATCACTCTATACAGAAAATGGAGGTGAAGGCTAACTTTCATTAGCTTGCAAAGACAGAATTCAATTTGCCTGGTTGGGTTGCAGGTGAGCCTGGCATCCTGTGTCATTATGTGATTTCTGCTGATTTCTTTTACATTCCTTGTCAGGGTGGCTTCAGTGTTTTGGGGGATATGGAAGTAGCACACAAGTCCCTGATGTTTCCAAAATGACTCTATCCTATAGCCAACTATTGCCATAATCAGGGTCTCCTGGTGACCTGGGGATGTAGAAGCCTGGTGTTGGAGAAGACTCTTGAGAGTCCCTTGGACTGCAAGATCAAACCAGTCCATCCTAAAGGAAACCAGTCCAAAATATTCATTGGAAGGACTTTTACTGAAACTGTAATTCCAATTCTGTGGCCACCTGATTTAGAAAAGACCCTGATGATGGGAAAGACTGAAGGCAGGAGGAGAAGGGGATGACAGAGGATGAGATGGTTGGATGGCATCATTGACTTGATGGACATGAGTTTGAGCGAGCTCTGGGAGTTGGTGATGGACAGGGAAGCCTGGAGTGCTGTAGTCCATAGGGATGCAAAAAATTGGACATGACTGAGTGACTGAACTGAACTGACAGCCTGGTGAATAAGAGAAAGGATAAGATTTCCAAAATCAAAGGAATAGGATGGGAGACCATTTTCTCCCCCACATATTCATCAAAAGAACATTTGAACGCTGAGAAAATTCCACAAAACAACTTCTGAATGCCGGCAGAGGACATCAGGCACCCAGAAAAGCAGCCCATTGTCTTTGAAAGGAGATAGGAAAAAATATAAAAGGTAAAAGAGAGACAAAAGAGGTAGGGATGGAGCTCCATCCTGGAAGGGAATTTTAAAAAAGAGAGAAGTTTCCAAACACCAGGAAACACTCTCACTGCCGAGTCTGTGGCCAGCCTTGAAACAACAGAGGGCAACATAACAGGAGGGAAAAATAAATAAATAATTAAACCCCATAGATTACGTGCCCAACGGTAACTCCCCCAGTGGAAAAGCAGCACAGATGCCTGCATTCACCACTAGCAAGCGGGGGCTGGTCAGGGAGGCTCCGGCTGCATTGCTTAGAGTAAGGACCAGGACTGAATGCCCCAAAGGGCAACCTGAGGAAACTAACTTGGGCTAGCAAGCCAGACTGTGGGATAACTACCACACAAAGGCCCTAACCTAAGACACCACCAGGCCCACTCACAGAACAAAGGACTGAGCAGAGTTAGCAGGCTGCAGACTGCCCATCCCCCTCCGGTGACAGGCAGGCGAGAGCAGCCAGAGCTGGAAGGGGGCAGTCACGGCCCCAGAGAGGCATGATCTACCAAACTGCAAGCAGGCTTCATTGCTAACCAAGACTTCTTGGGATTCTGGACAGTCAACATCTGCCTAAGAAGGTGCGTTGGTTATACACCCAGAAAACTGAG
Source organism: Budorcas taxicolor (assembly GCF_023091745.1). NCBI lineage: Eukaryota > Metazoa > Chordata > Mammalia > Artiodactyla > Bovidae > Budorcas > Budorcas taxicolor. The sequence goes on along the minus strand of NC_068929.1, from coordinate 67,536,429 downwards.
CGGCAGGGTCGAGGGAGGCGACGAGTCACAGCAACCACACTCACCAAACACCTGGTCACCTGAGCTGCTCAGATCTGGGAAGGGCACAAAACGCAGGCCCAACTGAGTCTGCCCCTCTGAGGACTACCCAAGTGCCTGAACCTGAGCGGCTTAGACCTGGGAAGTGCATACAACCCAGGGTTGGCCTCAGACAGTTCCTGGCAGAGCAACCTAGAGCCTAAGCAGTGTAGACAGGGAAAGCACACACGCCGTGACCGGGGGCAAACCCAGTGTGTCTGAGACACTGCGAGCGCCCACCAGTGTTATTTGTTTGCAGCGTCCCTCCCTCCCCACAGCATGACTGAACAAGTGAGCCTAAAAAAGTATCCACCACCACCCCCTTGTGCCAGGGCAGAAAATAGATACAGAAGAGACCAGCAAACAGAAGAAGCTAAAACAGAGGGACCCTCCTTGCAAGTGACGGGTGCAATAGATTAAAACCCTGTAGATAGTACCAACTACATAGGAAGGGGCCTATAGACCTTGAGAAATATAAGCCAGATCAAGGAACTACCTGAAAATGAACCAACCCCACACTGCCCACAACAACACCAGAGTAAGACCTAGATATATTTTTACTATTTTTACTTTCATTCTTTAATTTTTTTATTTTTAAGTCCTCTATTGTTATATTTAAGTCCTTCAATTTTCATTTTTATAACCTACTATTACTTTGCAAAAAAAAAAAAAAGAGGGAGAGACCTTATTTTTTAAAGCAAACTTCATATATATATATATATATATATATATATATATATATATATTATAATTTTGGTGAATTTGTTTTTTTCTCTCTCTCTTTTTCTTTAATATTGTAATTTTGAAAATCCAACCTCTACCCTAGATTTTCAATCTTTGCTTTTTGGTATTTAGTATCAATTTTGTACCTTTAAGAACCCAATCTTCAGTACCCATTTTTACTTGGGAGCGAGACTACTGGCTTGACTGCTCTCTCCCCCTTTTTCTCCACCAGGTCGCCTCTATCTCCTCCCTCCCTCTTCTCTTCTCTACTCAACTCTGTGAATCTCTTTGTGTATTCCAGACGGTGGAGAACACTTAGGGAAATGATTACTGGCTGGATAGGTCTCTCTCCTTTTGATTTCCCCCTTTATCTCCTGGCCACCTCTGTCTCCTTCCTCCATCTTCTCTTCTCTGTATAACTACGTGAACATCTCTGGGTGTCCCTCACTGTGGAGAAACTTTAAATCTTTAACCTAGATGTATTATTCACTGGTGCTGTATAGATGGAGAAGTCTTGAGGCTACTGTAAAAATAAGACTGAAACCAGAGGCTTAAGTCCAAATCCTGAGAACACCAGAGAACTCCTGACTCCAGGGAACATTAATTGACAGGAGCTCATCAAACACCTTCATACCTACACTGAAACCAAGCACCACCCAAGAGCCAACAAGTTCCAGAGCAAGACATACCACACAAATTCTCCAGCACCACAGGAATATAGCCCTGAGCTTCAATATACGGGCTGTCCAAAGTCACTCCAAACCCACTGACATGTCATAACACATTACTGGACACTTCATTGCACTCCAGAGAGAAGAAGTCCAGCTCCACCCACCAGAACATGGACACAAGCTTCCCTAACTAGGAACCCTTGATAAGCCACCCATACCACTCCACACACAGCAAGGAAACTCCACAATAAAGAGAACTCCACAAACTGCCAGAATACAGAATGGCCACCCCAAACACAGCAATATAAACAAGATGAAGAGACAGAGGAATACCCAGCACGTAAAGGAACAGGATAAATACCCACCAAACCAAACAAAAGAGGAAGAGATAGGGAATCTACCTGATAAAGAATTCCGAATAATGATACTGAAAATGATACAAAATCTTGAAAACAAAATGAAATCACACATAAATAGCCTGGAGACAGGATTGAGAAGATGCAAGAAAGGTTTAAAAAGGACCTAGAAGAAATATAACAGAGAAGGCGATGGCACCCCACTCCAGTACTCTTGCTTGGAAAATCCCATGGGCAGAGGAGCCTGGTAGGCTGTGGTCCATGGGGTCATGAAGAATCAGACATGACTGAGCGACTCCCCTTTCACTTTTCACTTTCATGCATTGGAGAAGGAAATGGCAACCCAGTCCAGTGTTCTTGCCTGGAGAATCCCGGGGACGGGGGAGCCTGGTGGGCTGCCATCTATGGGGTTGCACAGAGTCAGACACGACTGAAGTAACTTAGCAGCCGAAGAAATATAAAGGAGTCAATATATAATGAATAATGCAATAAATGATATCAAAAACACTCTGGAGGGAACAAAAAGTAGAATAACGGAGGCAGAAGATAGGATTAGTGAGGTAGAAGATAGAGTGGTAGAAATAAATGAATCAGAGAGGAAAAAAGGAAAACGATTTAAAGAAATGAGGACAATCTCAGAGACCTCTGGGACAATGTTAAATGCCCCAACATTTGAATCATATGAGTCCTAGAAGAAGAAGACAAAAAGAAAGACCATGAGAAAATACTTGAGGAGATAATAGTTGAAAACTTCCCTAAAATAGGGAAGGAAATTACCACCCAAGTCCAAGGAACCCAGTGAGTCCCAAACAGGATAAACACAAGGCAAAATGCCCCAAGACACATATTAATCAAATTAACAAGGATCAAACACAAAGAACAAATATTAAAAGCAGCAAGGGAAAAACAACAAATAACACACAATGGGATTCACATAAGGATAACAGCTGATCTTTCAATAGAAACTCTTCAGGTCAGAAGGGAATGGCAGGACATACGAAAAGTGATGAAAAAAAATAACCTACAGCCCAGATTACTGTACCTAGCAAGGATCTCATTCAAATATGAAGGAGAAATCAAATTACAGACAAACAAAAGCTGAGAGAATTCAGCACCATCAAACCAGCTCTCCAACAAATGCTAAGTGATACTCTCTAGACAGAAAACACAAAAAGGGTGTATAAACTCTAACCCAAAACAATAAAGCAAAAGGCAACAGTATCATACTTATCAATAATTACCTTACATGTAAATGGGTTGAGTGCCCCAACAAAAAGACAAAGACAGGCTGAATGGATACAAAAACAAGACCCCTATGTATGTTGTGTACAAGAGACCCATCATGAAACAAGAGACACATACATACTGAAAGTGAAGAGCTGGCAAAAGATATTCCATGCAAATAGAGACCAAAAGAAAGCAGGAGTAGCAATACTCATATCAGATAAAAAAGACTTTAAAACAAAGGCTGTGAAAAGAGACAAAGAAGGACACTACATAATGATCAAAGGATCAATCCAAGAAGAAGAAATAATAATTATAAATATATATGCACCCAACATAGGAGCACCACAATATTTAAGACAAATGCTAACAAGTATGAAAGGGGAAATTAACAATAACACAATAATAATGGGAGACTTTAATACTCCACTCACACCTATGGATAGATCAACTAAACAGAAAATTAACACAGAAACACTTTAAATGATAAAATAGACCAGTTAGATCTAATTGATATCTGTAGGACATTTCACATCAAAACAGTGAATTTCATCTTTTTCTCAAGCTCACATGGAACTTTCTCCAGGATAGATCACATCCTGGGCCATAAATAGAGCCTTGGTAAATTCAAAAAAATTGAAATCATTCCAAGCATCTCTTCTGATCACAATGCAGTAGGATTAGATGTCAATTACAGGAGAAAAACTATTAAAAATTCCAACATATGGAGACTGAACAACACGCTGCTGAATAACCAACAAATCACAGAAGAAATAAAAATATGCATAAAAACGAATGAAAATGAAAACACAACAACCCAAAACCTATGGGAGACTGTAAAAGCAGTGCTAAGGGGAAGGTTCATAGCAATACAGGCATACCTCAAGAAACAAACAAAAAAAAAGTCAAATAAATAACCTAACTCTACACCTAAAGCAACTAGAAAAGGAAGAAATTAAGAACCCCAGGGTTAATAGACGGAAAGAAATCTTAAAAATTAGGGCAGAAATAAATGTAAAAGAAACAAAAGACACCATAGCAAAAATCAACAAAGCCAAAAGCTGGTTCTCTGAGAGGATGAATAAAATTGACAAACCGTTAGCTAGACTCATCAAGAAACAAAGGGAGAAAATCAAATCAATAAGATTAGAAATGAAAATAGAGAGATCACAACAGACAACACAGAAATACAAAGGATCATCTGTTCAGTTCAGTAGCTCAGTCGTGTCCGACTCTTTGCGACCCCATGAATCGCAGCATGCCAGGCCTCCCTGTCCATCACAAACTCCCGGAGTTCACTCAGACTCACGTCCATTGAGTCAGTGATGCCATCCAGCCATCTCATCCTCTGTCGTCCCCTTCTCCTCCTGCCCCCAACCCCTCCCAGCATCAGAGTCTTTTCCAATGAGTTAACTCTTCGCATGAGGTGGCCAAAGTACTGGAGTTTCAGCTTCAGCATCATTCCTTCCAAAGAAATCCCAGGGCTGATCTCCTTCAGAATGGACTGGTTGGATCTCCTTGTAGTCCAAGGGACTCTCAAGAGTCTTCTCCAACACTACAGTTCAAAAGCATCATAAGAGACTACAATCAGCAATTATATGCCAATAAAATGGACAATGTGGAAGAAATGGACAAATTCTTAGAAAAGTACAACTTTCCAAAACTGAACCAGGAAGAAATAGAAAATCTTAACAGACCCATCACAAGCACGGAAATTGAAACTGTAATCAGAAATCTTCCAGCAAACAAAAGCCCAGGACCAAATGGCGTCACAGCTGAATTCTACCAAGAATTTAGAGAAGAGCTAACACGTATCCTACTCAAACTCTTCCAGAAATTTGCAGAGGAAGGTAAAATTCCAAACTCATTCTATGAGCCCACCATCACCCTAATTCCAAAACTTGACAAATATGCCATGAAAAAAAGAAAACAAGCCAATATCACTGATGAACATTGATGCAAAAATCCTTAACAAAATTCTAGCAATCAGAATCCAATAACACATTAAAAAGATGATACATCATGACCAAGTGGGCTTTATCCCAGGGATGCAAGGATTCTTCAATCTTTGCAAATCAATGTAATACACTGCATTAACAAATTGGAAAATAAAAGCCATATGATTATCTCAATAGATGCAGAGAAAATCTTTGACAAAATTCAACATCCATTTATGATAAAAATTCTCCAAAAAGCAGGAATAGAAGGAACATACCTCAGCATAACAAAAGCTATATGTGACAAACCCACAGCAAACATTATCCTCAATGGTGAAAAATTGAAAGCATTTGCCGTAAAGTCAGGAGCAAGACAAGGATACCCACTTTCACCACTACTATTAAACATAGTTTTGGAAGTTTTGGCCACAGCAATCAGAGCAGAAAAAGAAATAAAAGGAATTCAAATTGGAAAAGAAGAAGTAAAACTCTCACTGTTTGCAGATGACATGATCCTCTACATAGAAAACCCTAAAGACTGCAACAGAAAATTACTAGAGCTAATCAATAAATATAATAAAGTTGCAGGATATAAAATCAACACACAGAAATCCCTTGCATTCCTATACACTAATAATGAGAAAATAGAAAGAGAAATTAAGGAGACAATTCCATTCATCATTGCAATGAAAAGAATGAAATACTTAGGAATATATCTACCTGAAGAAACAAAAGACCTATCTATAGAAAACTATAAAACACTCGTGAAAGAAATCAAAGAGGACACTAATAGATGGAGAAATATACCATGTTCATGGACCAGAAGAGTCAATATAGTGAAAATGAGTATACTACCCCAAGCAACCTATAGATTCAAGGCAATCCCTGTCGAGCTACCAATGGTATTTTTCACAGAGCTAGAACAAATAATTTCACAATTTGTATGGAAATACAAAAAACTTCGAATAGCCAAAGCAATCTTGAGGAAGAAGAATGGAACTGGAGGAATCAACCTGCCTGACTGCAGGCTCTACTACAAAGCCACAGTCACCAAGACAGTATGGTACTGGCACAAAGACAGACATATAGATCAGTGGAACAAAATAGAAAGCCCAGAGATAAATCCACACACCTATGGACACCTTATCTTAGACAAAGGAGGCAAGAATATACAATGGAGAAAAGACAATCTCTTTAACAAGTGGTGCTGGGATAATTGGTCAACCACTTGTAAAAGAATGAAACTAGAACACTTTCTAACACCACACACACAAATAAACTCAAAATGGATTAAAGATCTAAATGTAAGACCAGAAACTATAAAACTCCTAGGGGAGAACATAGGCAAAAAACTCTCCAACATAAATCACAGCAGGATCCTCTATGACCCACCTCCCAGAATATTGGAAATAAAATCAAAAGTAAACAAATGGGACCTAATTAAAATTAAAATCTTCTGCACAACAAAGGAAACTACAAGCAATGTGAAAAGACAGCCTTCTGAATGGGAGAAAATAATAGCAAATGAAGCAACTGACAAAGAATTAATCTCAAAAATATACAAGCAACTCCTGCAGCTCAATTCCAGAAAAATAAAACGACCCAATCAAAAAATGAGCTAAAGAACTAAACAGACATTTCTCCAAAGAAGACATACAGATGGCTAACAAACACATGAAAAGATGCTCAACATCACTCATCAGAGAAATGCAAATCAAAACCACAATGAGGTACCATTTCACACCAGTCAGAATGGATGCTATCCAAAAGTCTACAAGCAATAAATGCTGGAGAGGGTGTGGAGAAAAGGGAAGCCTCTTTTACTGTTGGTGGGAATGAAACTAGTACAGCCACTATGGAGAACAGTGTGGAGATTCCTTAAAAAATTGCAAATTGAACTGCCTTATGACCCAGCAATCCCACTGCTGGGCATACACACCAAGGAAACCAGAATTGAAAGAGACACGTGTACCCCAATGTTCATCACAGCACTGTTTACAATAGCCAGGACATGGAAGCAATCTAGATGTCCATCAGCAGATGAATGGATAAGAAAGCTGTGGTACATATACATAATGGAGTATTACTCAGCCATTAAAAAGAATACATTTGAATCAGTTCTAATGAGATGGATGATACTGCAGCCTATTATACAGAGTGAGATAAGCCACAAATAAAAACACCAATACAGTATACTAATGCATATATATGGAATTTAGAAAGATAATAACGATAACCCTGTATGCAAGACAGCAAAAGAGACACAGATGTATAGGACAGTCTTGTGGACTCTGTGGGAGAGGGAGAAGGTGTAATATCATATGTGAAATGAATCACCAGTCCAGGTTTGATGCATGATACCGGATGCTTGGGGCTGGTGCACTGGGATGACCCAGAGGGATGGTATGGGGAGGGAGGTGGGAGGGGGGTTCAGGATGGGGAACATGTGTACATCCATGGCAGATTCATGTTGATGTATGGCAAGGCCAATACAATATGGTAAAGCAATTAGCCTCCAATTAAAATAAATAAATTTATATTTTAAAAAATCTCCATTAAAAGGAAAAAAGAATGTGTAGAATGCCAGCTAGAAATACGACATAGCCAACCAAACTATTTCCCTCCCAGAAATTATTCCCCACCTTCTATTTAAGTGTGACTACACTTTACCTTTTGTTTGAAAACAAAATAAAACTATTGGAGTTGAGTCAAAAGTAACAAACCAGCACACTGTTTAACTTCCATTTTGTTAACTGCCTAATTTCAACAAGATCTGTGCTAAAATCTTTAGAGCGCTGCAGTCGTGAGCAGCGCAGTCTTGCACAGCATGGTGTGGCCTAGGGCCTGGCCCAGGGAGGACTAGGGGTAAAAAAAAAAAAAAAAAAAAAAAAAAACACAAAGATTTCCAAAATCCCATAGTAAATTAACTGGAGAAGGCAATGGCAATCTAGTCCAGCATTCTTGCCTGGAGAATCCCATGGAAAGAGAAAACTGGCAAGCTATTGTCCATGGGGTCACAAAGAGTTGGACACGACTGCTATCACTCAAATATTTGCCTAAATTCATTATTTCACTAATAGGGAACCATCATGATTCTGTTTGAATACTGAACTTGATTTTAAAGCTTTATTACCTCAATAGGTTTAGTTCAGGTGTTCCCTGGTGACTCAGTGGTAAAGAATCTGCTTGCAATGCAGGAGACATGGGTTCAATCTCTGGGTTGGGAATATTCCCTGGAGAAGGAAATGGCAACCCACTCTAGTATTCTTGCCTGGAAAATTCCACAGACAGAGGAGCCTGGTGGGCTACAGTCCATGTGGTCACAAAGAGCTGGACATGACTGAAGGACTAACACTTCACTTCAGGATTAGCTCAATGCTGAATCAAGGGACCAATAGTAGAGCTGGCCTCAATTAAGAGCTAGTATCTTGCTCTAAAGACATCAGCATCCAGGTTTATAGTTGGAAGGCTGTTGTTGTTTCCAGAATTAACCTCAATACTGCTGCTCTATCTTATAATTTTAAATGGATTAGCTCAAATTTTATTAGATCTATTTATTTTAAAATATTTTGCAAAAACCTTCTCAATTTGCTGTTATTAACAAAACACAAGTTTCAGGTTTTCTCTTCTGAAATCTATTTCAGAAAATAAATTTGCAGATAGAGATGAAAAATTTTACTTTCTACCAATTTAAAAGAACTTTCACACAAAGTTGCTTACCCTAAAATATTGTTAGAAGCATTCAGTGGAAACAGACATGTTTTTATGAGTAACTTTAGCAGGCAAAAATCTCAAGCAGCTTTGTTTTCTAGTCTTCCTATCTCATTTCCAGTTTCCTCCAGTGATCCTGTATCCAGTCTGTGCCAAGTTTGGGGTCTCTTCTTGAACTTAGCTCCACCCAGTGGCTCACACCAAACCTGTCACCTGAAAATGTATTTCCACTGTTCTTAGCAAGTTGAGACAAAGAAAGTCTCAAGAGTCTCTTCCTTCTAAAACATTTTCTTTTTCATTCCGACTGCAATCGCCTCCCCCTTTGGTGAGTTTCTAAAGCATTTACAGTTACACTGAAACCTACTTCCAGGTCAGGTGTTCTGTTTCACTTTCTACTGTTTGTAGTGGGCCATCCACGTCTTGTCTCTGAGGGGCAAGACCGTATCTAGAAGGGGACAGGCCCTTGCCCCTTGGATATCTGTGGCTCTGAACACCAGACTCTCTGTGTACAAGACTATCTTTACTTCACAATGTCACAGGCAGCAGGATTCTGAGCTAAAAGCTTCCCTGCTTGCATCTCCAACAAGGCTCTCCTCAATATTTATGAGATAAAATAATGTCAGAACCCAAATAAAGCATCCAAATATACACCCTTGTTTTACATAGCTTGTGATTTGCCAGACTTTGTTTGCAAATCTGCATCTCAAACTAATTACCCAAAAGTTTTAGATCAAGACAGTATTATCTCATTTGAGAAATGTAGTATTGCATTTTAAATCAGGTCCATTATATCCTCTTTTAAAGTCCAGTATTCAGCAAGGGTACAATTTCATATTTGTCTCTTTATAGATTCTAAACCTGGTTAATGAATGAAGTAAGAGAAAGAAGGTGTCAGAAAATATGAAGGATCCCCTCCCTGGACAGGAAAAGCAAAGAGAAGAGGCAACCTTGGGGTAACATGCCACATGTTGTCACCATAATATCAGGTGTCTGCAGTCTAAAGAAAAAATATGCTAAGATTCACAAAGTTTGTAAATGATGAGTCTGTCCACTTATTAATCTAGATTTTCCTCCCTCGGGGAAATTTAATCTCACAGATTTCAGTGGGAAACACATTTCTGAAATAAAAGAAGGATGCTACTTTATCTTCCTCAGCAGAGCTGTCATCCAATTTTCTGCCTGAGAAAAGCATTTATGTTAGTGCAGACTTGTTTGCTGGTTGTAAATGTTCACCTTCAAAAATTAAGCTATTTTTAATTTTTTAAAGTTACTCTTCTAGAATTTATTATTAAGAAAAGACACTTTAAGGACTTCCCTGGTCGTCTAGTCGGTTAAGATTTCATCTCCCAGTGCAGGGAGTTCTGATCCAATTCCTGGTCAGGAAGCTAAAATCCTATACACATGCCTTGCAGTCAAAAAACAAAAATGTAAAACAGAAGCAATATTGTAACAAATTCATTAAAGACTTTTTAAATGGTCCACATTAAAAAAAATTGTCAAAAAGTCACTTTAAGCCATCTGAATGATATCTTAGAGATCATAGCATTCTAAAAGTGAGTTTGAGTGAACTCCGGGAGTTGGTGATGGACAAGGAGGCCTAGCATGCTGCAATTCATGGGGTCGCAAAGAGTCGGACATGACTGAGTGACTGAACTGAACTGAACTGAAAATCTTTAGAGCTTTTTCTTAACTATTCATACATACTTAAGATTCTAAAGAAACGATAGAACAAAATCAATAGAAGCAATTTGTTATGTACCTACAAGGTGCCTGGCATTGAGATGGATGCTGGGGATGGGCTTTTGAACAAGACATCCCATCTTCCTGGAAGACAGGCAATGAAACCTATAATGCTCAATCGTGTGATAAAAAGGAAGAGCAGGGAACTAAGGAATGTGACCCAGGACCAACTGAGTTGAGTCTAAAGATCAGAGAATAGGGCCCTATTAAAAAGATATTTCAATTGGGACTTGAACCAGAAGCGAAGGATGCAAGTTGGGGAAGATTGTTCCAGGTGGAGGGCACGGCAAAGGTGGGAGAAAATATGACTTCTTTGGGACAAATGCAAGGTGTCAGCAGTCTTGAACCCTGGAGAGGAATTTTGTTGACATTGAGGGAGGAAAGGCCAGATGTGCAGGATTTGCGAGAGCCTGATAGTTTGAACATTTTCTGCACAGTAATAGGAGAACATTAAAGAGCTTAAGTACTGCAATTGTGTTAATAACCATCCCTCTGGCTATAGGGGCAGAACAGAAGGCACAGGACTAGTCAGAGAGCTAGATTTACACTCCAGGAAAGATAATGATGGGTCCTGACTGAACTGGATAGGGAAATGGAGAGACGCAAGACATAGTCCAGAAGCAGAGGTAAACATATATGCTGGAATTGTGAGAACTTTGGTGATGAGGAAGAAGTAGGATATCAGCAGGTCCTGTACTGCTGTGCAGGTTGTGCACTGAGCAACCCGTGAGGGCTTTTGTCATCATATCTATATTAAAGTCTCTTGAGGAAGTTGTGCACTATGGTGGAACCTGAAAGCCTAATGATGAAAAAAAAAAAACCTATGTCTTGTTCTCTATCCTGGCCAAATGCAAGTAATGGTGCCATTTATTGCAAGGTAGGTGATGGGTAGGTGGGCAGTGGTGGCAGTGACTAAGGGAAATAAAAAGATGACGGCTAAGCAGTTTGAATGAAGCTGGATGCTGGCCAAGCAGATGCATGCTTGCTATTCAGGATATTACCATGATGTATGTTTGAGAAATCTCAGCATTCAGAGGATAATGGAAACAAGAAAGTTTTCTGAGATGAGGCAAAGAGAGTGTAAGGACTGAAAAACCTTGGAATTTCAAAGCTTTGGGCATTCAGCATTCATTGGTAAGGAGAAGGCAAAAGATAAAGAGGTAGGGGAGGTAACTGGAAGACCAGGGAAGGCTGGTGACATAGGGTCCATGGAAGAGAGGGAAGAAGGGACAAGCTTAACTCAGTACTCTGTGGTGACCTAGATGAGTGGGATGGGGGAGATTGGGAGGGACACTCAGAAGGAAGGAGATACATGTATACATATAGCTGATTCACTGCATTGTACAGCAGAAGCTATCACAAAATATAAGGCAATTACAATCCAATAAAAAATGAGGGACAATGTCCAGCAGGTATAATGACACAAGGTGGCCTTGAATAGAACAATTCCATTAGCAAAAAGAGCAGAATCCAGACTCAAATGGCTTGAAGACAGAGTAGAAAATGCAGAAATAGAAGCAGGAGGTGTAGACAACTCTTTCACGCTGTTTAATTTTGGAAATTATGGGGAGTGGCACAGTAGCAGAGGGAAAATTAGAGTAAAAAGAGGTTTTAAAAATACAAAACTGGGGTAATCTCTTTTAGGAGGTTAAGCAAGCAAAGGTGAAGCAATTAGCTTCCTGTTGAAGCAGATACATATTGTCCTTTGTAATACAGAAGAATGTTACCCCACACACTTCTTACTTCTGTTTCACTTGAGTTAACACAAATCAAAAGGATATAAACTGATACAGAAAGACATTCAGAAAGAAAAATTTCAGGAAACAGCCTGAAAAATCATATGTTCCCTAATGCAATTACTATTTTATCACTTTTTGGAGAAGTTCCTTTTCCCTTTTCAATTTACCTGTTCGGTGGCTTATAAAATTTTAATGTTAGTGGTAGAGGAAATTCAAATGGTTATGCAAATACAGCAGGAAAAGAATATCTGTTTTATGGCAAGTTAGTTATAGAAATCTTGAAGCTGAATTTCAAAGCAGTAGCTGTATTGTTGAAAGATGGGTCCTCTGCTATACATTTACAATAGGGCAACCAGAAATCTACAATTTTTTTTTTCTAATATTCAAGGAAAGAGTAAAAATAAGTTATAAATAGAAATCCAACAAGTTTTGTTCAGAAAGTAGATTTCAATACTTTAAGTACTTTCAATATACATTAAGAATATGAGAGACTATAGATATTGTATTTATCCTCTCAAGAAATTATGCAAGGAAAGATGATTTCAAAAAAAAAATATTTGAAGAAGTTTTAAGGATTAGTTTATGAAAGCATAATATATGATACTTTTGAAAATAATAAGCTTAAATTACTGGGATTGCTTCTTTCAAAATAGTTTAATTCCTGTTGAAGGAATTTTCATGTTAGAATTGGAGAAACTCATTATTCACTGCAGATCCTAAATCAGGAATTCCACATAATTAAACACTACTAGATTATATATTTTGTTTTCCAAGCCATTTTCTACCTCTTGCAGATTTGGCAATAATTCTTTCTTTTTCAAATGTCTGATTTTACATATATAAAAAAGCTGCTGTATTAAGTCAGCCCAGGGCATTTGAAGGTCTTCTGTGTGGTTCATTTTCAATGTCTGTGTTGGCACTTCCAACTGGACAGCCCATTAGCTAGGAAGCATCTAGCCTGTCTGCGTTTGGCATCTTAGTCACTGGAGCACCACCTGTCATGCTAAAATGCTGGCCTACTCTCATTATCATTAGGTTACAAAGTCCTATTCTCAAAAATCAGTGAGTTCACTGTTTTCCTCTTGAGCTGATGTTAGTGTGTAATGGATGAAATAACTTAACCCAAGCATGGCTCCAGAGTCACTGCGTTGTTCAGTAAGTCATTTTTATTTTGTAGATACTGTTCTGTTCTCTTTTCTCCTGCAGTGTCTATAGAATTTTCTGTTTTGCTACATCACTTGATCAAATTGGAGAGAAATGACAGCGTCTTTAATGATAATACATGGGAAGGCAAATTATAAATAATTAATAGATAAGGTGATACTTTTGTTATTGCTTAATTACTAGAGACATTGCTCGTTTTGATTCCTTTTGCATTCTAACTTTTTAACGCAATTTTTTGTCCTTCCACTCCCAAGCACAGTAAAATGTAAGAATCATTACAGGAAATTTTTCATATGAATATGAAGCCCTTTTCTCTCAACCCTCAACACCTGAAAGTCAGTTCCTGGCTCTACACTTCATAATAATTGCTTCTAATGACAAGAAAGGGCTTCCCTGGTGGCTCAGATGGTAAAGAATCTGCCTACTATGTGGGAGACCTGGATGTGATCCCTGGGTCAGGAAGATCCCCTGGAAGAGTGGCATGGCAAGCCACTCCAGTATTCTTGCCTGGAGAATCCAATGGACAGAGGAGCCTGGCGGGCTACAGTCGATGGGGTCACAAAGAGTTGGACACAACTGAGTGACTAAGCATGACTGACAAGAAAACATAGGATTTTATCTCCCTATAAAATTAACATTTAAAGTTTGTGTGATTTCTTATGCTAGACATTTTTTATATTCTGAACTAAAATCTACTCATTTTTGAGTAGCAAAACCATGGAGGCAATATAAATCCATATACAAAATCTCTCTAAAGATTCAGAATTTTATTTTATTTTCTTAAATTAAGTAAGCAGTGATGCAAAATGTGAAAGGCTCCTAAAGCATATTAACCTCAGTCAGCACATTATTCCTCCAGAGTATCTCTTAACTGAGAAGGACGTATTCATTCTCAACATCACAATGACTTAAGCAAAACAAATTTCTGCACTTGTTAGTCCACAGAATATAGGATACTTCCAGTCAATGAATGACAAAGCTGGTTTTGAGACTGGACGGGATGATAATTTGGCCCTATTCCCCTCTTTTACTAAAAGGAGGCTCTTATTAGCATCTCCTTTGCATTCTCTATTGGAGAAGGAAATGGCAACCCATTCCATTGTTCTTGCCTGGAGAATCTCAAGGACGGTGTAGACAAGTGGGCTGCTGTCTATGGGGTCGCACAGAGTCGGACACAACTGAAGCGACTCAGCAGCAGCAGCAGTTGCATTCTCTTGGAGCTTCCAAGGTGGCTCCGTGGTAAAGAATCCATCTGCCAATTCAGGAGACTCAGGAGACACAGGTCCTGTCCCTGGGTTGGGAAGATCCCCTGGAGGAGGGCATGGCAACCCACTCCAGCATTCTTGCCTGGAGAATCCCATGGACAGAGGAGCCTGGTGGGCTATAGTCCATGGTGTCCCAGAGTTGGACATGACCGAAGACACACACTTGTTACATTCTCTTGCATTAGATTTAATATTTGGTGAAGTCTCATACATAGGAAGAGCTCATATATTTGTTGAATTGAAAATAACATTCACATTTCTGATTTGACACTATCTGAGACTTGTGGGAAGAAATGAAGGAACCAGACAGACGTTGTTCCCTCAGAAATAACAGCAGAAACTCACATGACCCAGTAGATCAGAAAGGATGGCAGGAAGTAGCAGGAAGACACTGAGAGGAGGGCCCACAACCTACCTGAAAAGGCTAATACAGAACCTCAAGTCATCACAATGTACAGTGTCCCACTGGACAGACAACACTCCAAGGTGTTTGTTGACCTTGTGATCCAGGTGCCCTCCATCTTGTCAAGCTGCCATCTCAACATAGGATTGGAATCTTCCCAGGAGGCTCTCAGTTGTGGAAAGAGAGAGAGAGAGAGCCACTCAGTACATCTTAAATGCTTGGGCTCAGAAGAGACAAGGGCCATGTTACTTGTACCACATTGGCTAGAATTAGTCACATGACCCTACCTGAAAGCGAGAAGACTAGAAATGTGGATGAAACTGTGGCTACCCAAAAACCAGGGAACATCTCTAATGCATCTGATGAATATGAGCTCGGTCATCAGTTGTGTCTGATTTTTTGTGACCCCCATGGACCATAGCCTGCCAGGCTCCTCTGTCCATGGAATTTCCCAGGCAAAAATACTGGAGTGGGTTGCCATTTCCTATTCCAGGGCATCTTCCCAACTTAGGGATTGAATCCTCATCTCTTCAGCTCAGTTCAGTGTACATATGTTTTCAATTCTGGGAAACACACGTGTATTGCTTGATTGCCGTCTTCTCTTCATTGTTTTATTTCCTTCTGGCCCTCTTGTTAGAAAAATGTTGGAAAAACATTCTCTTCTTATGCCTTAACTTTTCTTTCATTCTATCAATTTAACACCCCTACTTTGAATTCTAAGAAAATCGCTCCCTTTCATTTTCCAGCTCACTGACTTTCTATTTTATATTTGAACTATCTATTACATTTCTGTTTTCTTAAAATCTTTACATTTTCAAGGCTTTCTATGATACAGGTTTCTCTTGGACACAGTAACCTCCTTACACTTTCTGAGATGTTTGGTCCCTCAGTCGTGTCTGACTCTTTGTGATCCCATGGTCACAAAGGCAGCACACCAGGCCTCCCTGTCCATCACCAACTCCCAGAGCTTGCTCAAACTCATGTCCATCGAGTCAGTGTTGCCATCTAACCATCTCATCCTCTGTCATCCCCTTCTCCTCCTGCGTTCAATCTTTCCCAGCATCGCTGTCTTTTCTGAGTCAGTTCTTTGCATCAGGTAGCCAAAATATTGGAGTTTCAGCTTCAGTATCAATCCTTCCAAAGAATATTCAGAACTTGTTTCCTTCAGGATTAACTGGTTTGATCTCCTTGCTGTCTAAGGGACTCTCAAGAGTCTTCTCCAACACCACAGTTCAAAAGCATCAATTGTTTGGTGCTCAGCTTCCTTTATGGTCCAACTCGCACATTCATACATGACTACTGAAAAAACCCATAGCTTTGACCTTTGTCAGTGCAGCAATATCTCTGTCTTTTAATATGTTGTCTGGGTTTGTCATATCTTTTCTTCCAAGGAGCAAACATCTTTTAATTTCATGGCTGCAGTCACCATCTGCAGTGATTTTGGAGCCCAAGAAAATAAAGTGTGTCACTGTTCCCATTGTTTCCCCATCTATTTGCCATGAAGTGATGGAACCAGGTGCCATGATATTAGTTTTTTGAATCTTGAGTTTTAAGCCAGCTTTTTCACTCTCCTCTTTCACTTTCAGCGAGAGGTTATTCAGTTCCTCTTCGCTTTCTACCATAAGGGTGGTGTCATCTGTGTATCTGAGGTTTTTTATATTTCTACCTGCAATCGTGATTCCAGCTTGCGCTTCATCCATCCCAGCATTTTGCATGATATATTCTGCATATAAGTTAAATAAGCAAGGTGACAATATGAAGACTTGACGTACTACTTTCTCAATTTGGAAGCAGTCCATTTTTCAAAGTCCAGTTCTAATTTGTTTCTTGACCTGCATACAGATTTCTCAGGAGGCAGGTG
The DNA here is from genome assembly GCF_023091745.1 of Budorcas taxicolor. Lineage (NCBI taxonomy): Eukaryota > Metazoa > Chordata > Mammalia > Artiodactyla > Bovidae > Budorcas > Budorcas taxicolor. The sequence continues at coordinate 67,519,578 of NC_068929.1, read as the reverse complement.
AGGTGGTCTGGTATTCCCATCTCTTTAGGGAATTTCCCACAGTTTCTTGTGATCCACACATTCAAAAATTTTAGTGTAGTCAATGAAGCAGAAGTAGATGTTTTTTGCGGAATTCTCTTGCATTCTCCATGTCCAATAGATGTTGGCACTTTGATCTCTGGTTCCTCTGTCTTTTCTAAATCCAGATTGAACATGTGGAAGTTCTCAGTACATATGCCGTTCAAGCCTAGCTTGGAGAATTTTGAGCATTACTTTGATAGAGTGTGAGATGAGTGCAGTTGTGCAATAATTTGAACATTCTTTAGCATTGCCTTTCTTTGGGATTGTTTGCTCCTTGGAAGAAAAGGTATGCCCAAGCTAGACAGCATTTTAAAAAGCAAGACAGTACTTTGCTGACAAAGGTCCATATAGTCAAAGCTATGAAGGGAGGAAGAGAAGGGGATGACAGAGGATGAAATGGTTGGATGGCATCACTGACTAGATGGACACGAATTTGAGCAACTCCAGGAGTTGGTGACAGATAGGAAAATCTGGCATGCTGTAGTCCATGGGGATGCAATGAGTTGGACAAGACTGACTGACTGAACTGAACTGAATTTCTTTGAGATTGGAATGAAAGCTGAACTTTTCCAGTCCGGTGGCCACTGCTGTGATTTTCAAATTTGTTGGCATGTTGCCTGCAGAACTTTCACAGCATCATCTTTTAGGATTTGAAATAGTTCAACTGGAATTCCATCACCTCTACTAGCTTTGTCCATAGTGATGCTTCCTAAGGCCCACTTCACTTTGCACTCCATGACGTTTGGCTGTAGGTGAGTGATAATACCATCGTGGTTAACTGGGTTATTAAATTCTTTTTTGTATAGTTCTTCTGTGTATTCTTGCCACCTCTTCTTAATATCTTCTGCTTTGTTAGGTCCATACCATTTCTATCCTTTATTGTGTCCATCTTTGGATGAAATGTTCCCGTCGTATCTCTAATTTTCTTGAAGAGATCTCTAGTCTTTCCCATTTTATTGTTTTTCTCTAATTCTTTGCTTCGACCCCTGAGGAAGGCTTTCTTATCTCTCCTTGCTATTCTTTGGAACTCTGCATTCAGATGGATATATCTTTCCTTTCTTCCTTTGCCTTTAGCTTCTCTTCTTTTTGCAGCTATTTGTAAGGTCTCCTCAGACAACCATTTTGCTTTTTTTGCATTTATTTTTCTTTGGGTGGTTTAGATCACCACTTCCTGTTCAATATTATGAGCCTGCATCCATAGTTCTTCAGGTATTATCTTCAGGTATTATATCTATTAGATATAATACCTTGAATGTATTTATCACTTCCACTGTATAATCATAACGAATTTGATTTAGATCACACCTGAACCCTACTTTATTCAATTTATGTCCACTTTGTTGCTTTATAGATTCTTGTCTCTTTCTTTACAAGAATGGACCCTTTCATTGACCTGTTTCATTCTTGGATCTATTTCACCACATCACAATGATGCTTGTGGATAAATGTCCACCAACCTGTAGTCTCAATTAATATTTAGCTTTCACATGTGTTAATATAGAAACAGAAATATCTATGCTTCTTTCCATATTTTACATATTTATATGCAAATATTTCAGTCATTTATAGTTCTTTCTACTATCTTCTAGTTTTCCTAATGTATTCATATATATCTTAATTTTGGTTGAATTGGCCAGTCTCTTAATGAAACTGCTTTCTTCTATGTTCTTTTTATATACTACCATCTCTTTTTTTGGTTTACAGTTTATAACTGCATAACACATAACACTAGCGTAACACATGCTTTCTGCATTGAGACTTTCAAATCATCTGTTGATGTTGTGTGATTTTCTCTCTTGTGACTTTCCAGTTTTGGTTCCAGCTATAGGATTTCTTTTGGGCTATTTTCAGATATTTAGCTAGGGACTCTACTAATTTCAGCAGCCAACTCTCAACTTTCTTTTTTTTTTTTTTCATTTTCTGAAGAAAATTTATTATTTTTTCTCTCTTTCGTTTAATTACAATTATTTATTTTTTTTAATTTTAGGGAAGGGAAGGATTTCTGCTATGAATTGACAGTATAGTTGAAGGTAGAGAGAATTTTGTTTTCTTTTTTTTTTTCTTTTTTTTTTTTAAATTTTAAAATCTTTAATTCTTACATGTGTTCCCAAACATGAACCCCCCTCCCACCTCCTTCCCCATAACATCTCTGTGGGTCATCCCCATGCACCAGCCCCAAGCATGCTGTATCCTGCGTCAGACATAGACTAGCGATTCACTTCTTACATGATAGTATACATGATAGAATGCCATTCTCCATATCATCCCACCCTCTCCCTCTCCCTCTGAGTCCAAAAGTCTGTTATACACAGCTGCGTCTTTTTTCCTGTCTTGCATACAGGGTCGTCATTGCCATCTTTCTAAATTCCATATATATGTGTTAGTATACTGTATTGGTGTTTTTCTTTCTGGCTTACTTCACTCTGTATAATTGGCTCCAGTTTCATCCATCTCATCAGAACTGATTCAAATGAATTCTTTTTAACGGCTGAGTAATACTCCATTGTGTATATGTACCACAGCTTTCTTATCCATTCATCTGCTGATGGACATCTAGGGTCAACTTTCAAAATGTTAATACCTGTTTAACAATAAGTACACATGACTGAGCACCTGGACAGGCATAAGGACAAATATTCTTTGACCTTCTGAGTATTTTCAAACAATGATGGATATGACCAATGACAGATGTGATATTAGATGATTTCTTTAGAAATGAGACTTGGCTACCTTGTATGCCAGGTTTTAGTTGCTTGTGTTGCTCATAAAGGGAAACAGTGTTGAAGGGAAATTTATCCAAAACACATTACCCAAGTAAACAGGGAGCACTCCTGAAGAGTATCAGTGGCCGCTCCTATTGGGACTCACCCTTTTCTTGTTTTCCTTCATCTCAAACTTTCCCAGGGCTTCAGTTCATTGGAACAGGACTTGATTACTCTCTCTGATCCTTCTCTAGTTCTACTTGCTATATCAGTGCTGTGAGAGGGTAGGGAAATCCGCTAGTCATGAACTTTCACTAACACATTTACACTTGATACAGGGAGAAATCATATGTCTATCATTGACTCAACTGCTGTGTCTAATTTAAGGAGAAAACTTAGGCAAATTGTGAGTCTTCTTAAGTCTAAGACTAGTTTTAAGGTCTCTCAATTTAATCAGCCTCTTCTTGGGGGAAGAAATATGCTACAAATAATTATAAGGTACCATTCTAACTTTTAAATATGAAATGTACTTTAGAATAAAGGGTATGTAATTGTGAAAGTATGTCTCATTTTGATTCAAGATACATATATATGCAAAACCTATCAATTATCTGAATTTTGGCACTTCAGAGAAAAGATCCAAAAACAACAATTGGCCAGCACTAGCTACATAATTTGTAGGACAAAATAGAAAATAAAAAGGTAGGCTTCTTGTTGAAAAGGCAGGAAATATTTATGAAATACCAAAATATGGTTTTTCCCTTTGTTCTATAGTATCTTTCTTGCTATAATGCTTTTTATATTTGCTATAATGTCATTCTAAGCAATGACAGTCAAAATTATAAATAATTAGCAGGTCATTTACCATTCCTTTTTTATTCTATACAATAACAGTGTTAAATTCAAATATAAAAGTGTTTAGTTCCTTTGCATAATCACCTACATTATGCAATTTATATTTTATAGCTCACACATGCCTGCATTCTTTTATCAGAACAATGGAACCTCTGCATGACATTAAATCACCACTTGCCTTTTAGTTTCTGTTTTCACTTCTTGATGTGCATACTTTTAATCAACATTCTCTCCCTTTGGCTTATTGATGAGTGAGGAAGGCTTGAAAGAAAAATAGAACCGTGTAATTCTATTTTTCTCTTTCCTTGTCATCATTATTAGCATAAGTGGTTAATTCATACAGGAAAGTAACACAGGCAAAAAAGAGATATCATAAGGTTTCCTCATCGATTGTTTTTCTTACCATAATATTGCCTTCTTTCTATTTGGGCAAATTAGTTCAAAGGCAGGTCTAGTTTGAATGGAAAGATTGGCTTCTCAGGGCTTCCAGCACCTCCAGTCACTCAACTCTACACCTAACATGCTCATCTTGTGTTTATGTCGACTCTAGTTGAACCACCAGCATCATGAGTCCATAGAAATTCTGTGCTCACTGAATATTAAGAAGACTATATGCACACAGACCATATAATTTGCCTGAGGATAACTCAGAATGAGTCACAGATAATGAAAGATGAAAAACTATGAAACTCCCAGAAGATAAGATAGGAGAAAATTTAGATGACCTTGGGTATGGCAATGACTTTTTAGATGCAACATTAAAAGCTTCTCTGCCAGGAAAGAAATAACTGATAAGCTGTACTTCATTAAAATTGTGGTGTGCTAAAGATAATGTTAAAAGAATGAGAAGAAAAGCTACAGTTTGGGATAAAATACTTGCAAGCCACATATCTGACATAAGTCTCTTATCTAAAATATAGAATGAACTCTTAAAACTCAACAATAAAACAATTAATTTTTAAATGTACAAGGAACATGGCAGGGAAAAAAATACACAAGGTAGTGGCACCCTTGCCAACCTCACTGTGCATTTAGACAACCACAAACAGAACTGAAAGAAAAAGTTCACTATTTAATAAAAAGCAATGAACCCATGACCTGGTGTCCTTTAATTTCTCTCCTGAGCTTTAAAGGACCTCCTAACTGTTTCCCTGTGTCTACTGATGAATCAAAAGCAAAGTCTCTTTCCTGAATAGTGCCTGAATTTGGCCCATTCTCCAGCATATCCTGCAAACTTTCTTCAAGGAAAAGTTTCATGAACTCAGCTCTCAAACAAGCTACTTTCTGAATAATTTTCTGAACTAGAAATCTTAAAACAGAACGAACTCTTCTGGCTTTGATTTCCTCTAACAACTTTGATGACCTTATAGGAACATAAGATATTGACTATCTTTATACATATACTTATTTTTACATATGGTTTGTAATTTTAATTCACTGGTAAAGGAAACACAAAACAAAAATGTCTTTCTTTCATTTTATTGGTTAGGAAGCTACCTAATTTATCTCTTTATACATAAAAGGGAACTAAACAAATATATTTCATTGGCATGCACCCAATTTTAGTTCTTGTAGCCTATACCTGTACCTTAAATCTCAAAAGACTCTTTCTGGATATGTGAAAAATAAATCTGTTTCCAGGATGATTGCCACCAGTTATATAATTGAAATAAGAACATAAAAAGTTGATGACTCACATATTTAAATTGTATTAAAGACAGAATGAAAACAGATAAGAACATTGCTCTCCTTCAAGTCAACACTAACTCTGAAGCTCTCACCCATGTTCAGGTTATTCTTGTAATATATCCCAAGTTCACCGGTTTTCCAAGCAAAGCTGCATCTCCAGGGCTGGATACTCACACTCAGATTTGACATCCTCACCTACTGAGCAAGAGGAGACAGGGGAAACAGAGGATGAGATGGTATCACTGACTCAATAGGCGTGAGTTTGAGAAATCTCTGGGCAATAGCAATGGACAGGGAAGCCTGGCGTGCAACAGTCCATGGGGTCGCAAAGAGTCGGACACGACTTGAACAACTGAATAATCTAGAGTTCACCAAATGCAAAAACAGATTCAGCATCTAACTCCTTCTGACTCTTCCCTTTTCTTATTGATACAACTTCCAGTCCATTTCTCTTGGTTGAAGCCTCATCATCTTTTTTTTAAATCATGATCCTTATTTTTTATTAGCAATTTCTCTCACCCCCTTGGGCCATTAAGCCATCAAATCTTTTCCCTTCCTCCCACTTCACCAAAATTAGCATATTAGACCTGAGAATGTATGGCTGAGTCCCTTTGCCATCCACCTGAATCTATCACAACATTGTTAATCAGCTATACTCCAATATAAAATTAAAAAGCTTAATAAAAAGAAATATTAAAGCTTCTGTTAAATGATAACAATGGCTTATTGTGCCTGTGCTCTTTGTACCAAACACTGGTTCTTTCCTTCTGGGAGTCAGGGATTATATGTGGTAGGCAGAGGATGCTGACATGACCAGCCTCTCATGAAAACCCGGGGCCTTGAGTATCCAGTGAGCTTCCTTAGTAGACTGTCCCAGCTTCTTGCTGGAGGAATGGCGCACATCCTGTATGACTTCACTGGAGAGGATGGTGGAAGCTTGAGCCTGGTTTCTTCGAGGATCATTCTAGCTGCATCAATCGCTACACATTTTCCCCTTCCTTGTCTTACTGTTTCCTTTTGTTGTCTTACATCTTAGGTGTGAGTTGAACTCCGAATCTTGAGCCTCTTTCTAGTGACTCCCTGAAGCTGAGAGTGGTCTTAGTGACCACTAACATCCTAGCCGTTTTGTTCTCCTGTTTTCACTCCTCTTTAGACCTTTATTGTACGTCCTATGTTTCTATTTTTTGAACCAAAATCCTACCTTGCCTCTCTGGCTCTTGTGTTTTCAAAAGAACTCTAGATTCTTCTAATTCTTTTTTTTTTTTTTTTTTTACTTTATTTTACTTTACTATACTGTATTGGTTTTGCCATACATCAACATGAATCCGCCACGGGTGTACACGTGTTCCCAAACCTGAACCCCGCTCCCACCTCCCTCCCATACCATCTCTCTGGGTTATCCCAGTGCACCAGCCCCAAGCATCCTGTATCCTGCATCGAACCTAGACTGGCGATTTGTTTCTAATATGATATTATACATGTTTCAATGCTATTCTCCCAAATCATCCCACCCTTGCCCTCTCCCACAGAGTTCAAAAGATTGTTCTATACATCTGTGTCTCTTTTGCTGTCTCACATACAGGGTTATTGTTACCATCTTTCTAAATTCCATATATATGTGTTAGTATACTGTATTGGTGTTTTTCTTTGTGGCTTACTTCACTCTGTATAATCAGCTCCAGTTTCATCCATCTCATTAGAACTGATTCAAATGTATTCTTGTTAATGGCGGAGTAATACTTCATTGTGTATATGTACCACAGCTTTCTTATCCATTCATCTGCTGATGGACATCTAGGTTGCTTCCATGTCCTGGCTATTATAAACAGTGCTGCGATGAACATTGGGGTACACGTGTCTCTTTCAATTCTGGTTTCCTCAGTGTGTATGCCCAGCAGTGGGATTGCTGGGTCATAAGGCAGTTCTATTTGCAGTTTTTTAAGGAATCTCCACACTGTTCTCCATAGTGGCTGTACTAGTTTGCATTCCCACCAACAGTGTAGGAGGGTTCCCTTTTCTCCACACCCTCTCCAGCATTTATTGCTTGTAGACTTTTGGATCGCAGCCATTCTGACTGGTGTGAAATGATACCTCATTGTGATTTTGACTTGCATTTTTCTGATAATGAGTGACGTTGAGCATCTTTTTATGTGTTTGTTAGCCATCCTGTATGTCTTCTTTGGAGAAGGCGTTGGCACTCCACTCTACTCCAGTACTCCCACCTGGAAAATCCCATGGACAGAGGAGCCTGGTAGGCCACAGTCCATGGGGTCACGAAGAGTCGGACACAACTGAGCGACTTCACTTTCACTTTTCACTTTCATGTACTGGAGAAGAAAATGGCAACCCACTCCAGTGTTCTTGCCTGGAGAATCCCAGGGACGGGGGAGCCTGGTGGGCTGCTGTCTATGGGGTCACACAGAGTCAGACACGACAGAAGTGACTTCGCAGCATGTCTTCTTTGGAGAAATGTCTATTTAGTTCTTTGCCCCAAATGAGTCTCACTTCTGTCTGTACTACTCCATTCTTTTTCCCTCAGTGTGGTCACTTTCTCACTGGGGTTGATGAAATCCCCACCTGCCACTAGCTGACTCTCATCTTGCCAGGTCAGTCTTTAGTGCTTTTTCTAAAATCACCCTTGAAAGACACAGGTACAGTCATGGTATTTCCCATTTATAACATAACAAAAGCTCCCTGAATGACATTCCCCTGACATGTCTCAGGAGGCCCCATGTCCCCAACATATCACTTACTGAATCTGAACTTGTCCCCCTGACCCACCCATAGGTGCCAGTCACATCAAACTGCTCCTTGTGTCCTGGATACACCAGATAATTGTTCAAGGGCCTGAAAAATGCCCCTTCTAACAGGGATATTTTTGCTCTGCAGCAATAACTGACTTCCCAGGATGCACATCAAGAACATAACACAGGGAGCTCAGCTAGATGGCATAGAGGGATGGGATGGAGGTAGAGTGGGAGGGAGGCTTGCAGAGGAAGATGCATGTATACATATAGCTGTTTCACATTTTGTACAGCGGAAACAAACACAACATTGTAAAGCAATTACCCTCCAATTAATAATAAATAATAAAAATATGACATTCTCCTCTATGAGGACTTTCTGGTATCCCGTTATCCTCAGGAAGATCTGACCATTTTCTGGGTGCTATGCATCCACTCCTGGCATCGCTTCCTTCTGCTCTAAGACCCTTGTACGTGTACCTGTGTGTGCTCACATTCGCAGGTACATGTATGTCTTTTCTCACATGAAGGCCAGATGCTCCGCATAAAGTTCATCCCACACCACTCATGCCAGCTCAGTTCCTGTTCTGGATCAAGCATATAAGCATTACTGAGGACTAAATGATTATGCTCACCTTCTTCATCATGAAAATTCATTAAGATTCAGGAAGGAAAAACATGTCAACAACTTCAGTATAAATTAAAAATAGAATTAAACCTGTGAAGTAAAATATGCATTATGTAGACAGGATGTTGTTTCCACCTCTTTTTGATATAGATATATCCAGGCAAATAGTGTGAAGCTATTTTCAATAGTCAGATAAATAAGATACATGTTTCATATTGTTTCAGATGAAGCTGTTTATGATAATGCTTTCATAGTATCTTTCACTGTTTAAAGCAAATTGCCAAAATATATACAATGATTTATTTCTGTGGTTGAACTGGAGTAAATCTACAGTATATCATATTGAGAGTAATACAAAAATTAAGGACATGAATGATCCTAATGTTTTAATGTGTATGATATACACATTTCATAAGGTAAATTAACACATTTTTTCCTTTAAAAAGAACAAGAAGGTACAACTTGGACCAGTAAATAAAAACATACAAGAAAGCATTTTTAGTCATATGAATATGAAAAGCTGAATTATAACAATGAAATAACAAAAACTCTGAATTGTTAAAGTAAACATAGTAAAAGATAAACTTTCATTCAACAGCCTCCTGGCAAAAGAAAAGTGGTTGAATTGGTTGTGAATATTGAATTTAATGTATATTTTTAGGTAGTATGTAAGCTTTCTTCACTGAGTTAAATGTAGATAAATCTAGGTCAATAGAAGTGTTTGAAAAGCTATCAAGTTCATAAAATAGGCATCTGAAAAAGTTTCACTTTGTGCAAATAGAGTAGGATCTGATAGTTGTTGAATTTCAGATATGCTATCATTACAATAGGACCAACCTAGTCTTCTCAAATATATACAAGATAGATGTACTGTGATTATTTTTATATATTTTAAAATTGTGATTATTTTTTTGTTTTTCAAACTTTAAACTTTTTATTTTGTAATGGGGTATAGCATCACTGACTCGATGGACATGAGTCTGAGTGAACTCTGGGAGTTGGTGATGGACAGGGAGGCCTGGTGTGCTGCGATTCATGGGGTCGCAAAGAGTCGGACAACTGAGAGAATGAACTGAACTGATAGATGGTTAACAATGTTGTGGTCGTTTCAGGTGAACAGCAAGGGGACTCAGTCATCCATACATGTGTATCCCCCAACTGCCATACCCCCACGTTTTATGATTAGTGACTTAGATTTCAGTCTGATTACAACTAGCTAGACACCTAGCTCCACTGGCCTCTCAGCGATAGCACTGGACTGTAGCTCACCAACAAGTTTCTCCAGAGCAGTGGGCCCTGAGGGTCTTGACTGTGGTTGAGCAGGTTTCTGAGGTTCTGTTCAGGATCAGAGTGAGATTTGGCTGTTACTAAGAAATTGAGGTGTGAAGCAAGTGGGAACTACCTGCTAAGCCGCTTCAGTCGTGTCCGACTGAACCCCATAGACGACAGCCCACCAGGCTCCCCCGTCCCTGGGATTCTCCAGGCAAGAACACTGGAGTCGGTTGCCATTTCCTTCTCCAGTGCATGAAAGTGAAAGGTGAAAGTGAAGTCGCTCAGTCGTGTCCAACTCTTAGTGACCCCATGGACTGCAGCCTACCAGGCTTCTCCGTCCATAGGATTTTCCAGGCAAGAGTACTGGAGTGGGATGTATTTACCATCTGTGCTCCAGGTCTGATATCTAGGTCTTTTCTGATATGTTTTATTTATTGGTCCAAAAGTATGCCTTCTTTTTAAATGAAAAATGTTATTTTACCTTAAGAAATGTGTATGAGATTACATAATATCTAGCACAGTGTATGAATAAGTACTTGAATAGCAAACACTTGTAAATAGTAAATAAAATACATAATAACTTTATAACAAGAGGAACATTTTCAGCTGTAAATGGGAACTCTGATAACAGTTTTAAAAAACTGGAACTTCTTAAAAAGAATCATAACCAGTTCACAATTCTCCAACAAAGATCTTGACCAGGACAACCTGAGTATTTTAACCTCAGTGTTTTAGATTTCCATGCATTTCAAAGAGCACAAAAATAATCAAGTCATTCTATAATAAACCCATAAAAAGTGAATAAATTTGGTTTAACTTTCTTTATTATTCAATATTCTGACTTACAAGAGTAATCTTAAATAAATTTGAAGTGAAGTCATCATATATATTTTTTAATACTCAGGATCACTTTCTTTTTAATGTGAATATCCTCGAATTGGAGCCAGCAAGTCGTTTGTTTTTTTTTTTTTTTTTTTTGGCTGCATGGCATGGCTTGCAGCATCTTACTTCCCTGACCAAGGGTTGAACTAAAGTCATCATGGTGAAAGTATCAAATGCTAACTGCTGGACCTCCAGGGAAATGAGTACACATGTACAGATTTTAAAGAGTAGAAAAAAAATTGCTTAGAAAACACTGAGTACAAGCAGATCAAATAGTATCTTGTTGACAGGAATTCAATCTGAGTAAAACTCATAGGTATTTGGAGGGTTTTGAGCAGAGGATTTGTGTGATGTCATTTATGTTTTCGGAGCTCACTCTGACTGCTGAGTTGACAGCAGAGTCTGGAAAGTTATCATTGGAAATGAGGACCATTATTACTGTTACATGAACGATTTCAGTAATTCATGTATGAAGTGATGGTGGCTTAACTCTGAATGATCAGTAAAGGTGTTGAGAAGTGGTCATATCATGGGTTTATTTTGAGATAGATCTGTCAAAGAATATTTCTTGACAAATCAGATGTGGAGTCCTGGAGAAGAGAGGGGAGGGCCAAAGATGAACACCATAACTTATGCTTGAGCAAGTGGAAAGATGGAGCTTCCAGGAGAATTGGGGAAAGTGGGACAACTATGCAGAATTATTGAGTTCTGTTTTGGACACATGAAGTTTAAGATGTGTATTTGATGTTCTAGTGCAGGTATTGAGGATGGAGTCAGTGATGTGATCCTGGAAGCTTGAGGGGCAGACATGATCTAGTACCTAGATGGCATTTAAAGTAAGAAGAGCAGAGGAAATCTAGGGAGAGACTCCTGATAAAAAAGCTAAGAGAACCAAGGGCTTGGAACCTTGCATTTCTCCAACATTAAACATCAAGGAGAAAAGAAGGAAATATTAAGAGACAAGGAGTAAACTAAGAGCGTAGTGTCCTCAAAGTCAGGCTATTAAAGATGAATGAGTGATCAACTATGTCAAACGCTGCCAAATAATGTAAGGAGTGAGAATTAAATCTTTGGAATTCACAACATGGAGATGATCACTGGCACTGTAGAACAGATCTGGTGGAATGGTGGGGGAAAGCCTGCTTGAAGGAGGTTTAACAGGTAACTGGAGCAGAGGACTGCAAGACAGCATATACAGAAAACTCTTTGGAGAAATGTTATACTGGGGAGCAAGGAAAGGGGAAAATTGTTGGTGGGAAAGTGTAGTGAAGAGAGTATTACTTTTTAAGGTAGAAGATGAAACACCATGTTTGTGTAATCATGTGGATGATCTTGTAGAAAGAGAAACTTGGATGAAGTGAGAAGGAGCAGAGGGGAGATATATCAGTTTTTGCTCTGGAGTAGGTAGAGGAGATGAGAACAAATGTGCCAGGGGAGATGTGTGTGCTAGAAAGGAGCTGGATTGTTCATGACTGAAATAGGAACCTGGGGCAGGTGGGTGCAGATGGTAATTGATGGGTGTGATTGCTAGTGGGTGTCTGTGAAAGTTCTGTCTTTATCAGTGAAGAGTCATGGTCATCTGCTGAGGGTCAGTGTGGGAAAAGAAGTGGAGTATTTGAGGAGAGGACGTAGTTTATATAATGTTAATATAGGAGACTGGCAAAGTTAATGAAAAAGAATATTTAATACAAACTCTAGATAGCATTGGGAGCCCAGCTAATGTTGGTGATCATGAGTTAGACCCAATACCAGCCAAAGTGTGGTTACATTTGTATTCATCCCTGATCAACTGATTCGAAGAACTGACTCATTTGAAAAGGCACTGATGCTGGGAAAGATTGAAGGCAGGAGGAGAAGGGGACAACAAAGGATGAGATGGTTGGATGGCATCACCAACTTGAGGGACATGAGTTTGGGCAACCTCTGTGAGTTGGTGATGGACAGGGAAGTCTGGTGTGCTGCAGTCCATGGGGTTGCAAAGAGTCAGACAGGACTGAATGATTGAACTGAACTGAACTGAACTGATAAACTGCATGGGTGCAGTGCAGAGCTGGCAAAAAGCTGACTACCAACTAGAGCACAGCAAGAGAGGCACAAGAATTTCCAAGATGTATTTTGCAGTAAGAATATAATTATACTGTTTTAGCTTATGATTTTATTTTTAACCTCATCTCTTATTTGTTTTACTTCTCTGCTTCACATAGTTTGGTCTTTTCAAAATTCCCTATGTTCTTTTAAAAATAGCAAGCAGTTCTTAGAAATGTCTTTCCTCTCTAAGAGTTTATTTTCAAACACATTATCTTCTTGGTCTTCAGTACTTTCTCAGCAAGCTGCTTTTCCTCTTTTTCTTTTTTTTTTTTTTCAGCTATCACTCCAAAATCACTGCAGATGATGACTGGAGCCTTGACATTAAAAGACACTTACTCCTTGGAAGAAAAGTTATGACCAACCTAGACAGCATATTAAAAAAGCAGAGACAACACTTTGCTAACAAATGTCCGTCTAGTCAAGGGTGTGGTTTTTCCAGTAGTCATATACGGATGTGAGAGTTGGACTATAAAGCAAGCTGAAAGCCAAAGAATTGATGCTTTTGAACTGTGGTGTTGGAGAAGACTCTTGAGAGTGCCTTGAACTTCAAGGAGATCCAACCAGTCCAACCTAAAGAAAATCAGTCCTGGGTGTTCATTGGAAGGACTGATGTTGAAGCTGAAACTCCAATCCTTTGACCACCTGATGCGAAGAATTGACTCTTCTGAAAAGACACTGATGCTGGGAAAGATCGAAGGCAGGAGGAGAAGGGGACAACAGAGAATGAGATGGTTGGATGGCATCACTGACTTAATGGACAGGAGTTTGAGTCAACTCTGGGAGTTGGTGATGGACAGGGAGGCCTGGCGTGCTGCAGTCCATGGGGTCATAAAGAGTCGGACTCGACTGAGTGACTGAACTGAAGTGAACTGAAAACAAGACCTGATGGCTTTGACAAGCCGTGGTCCAACTGTGGTCATCAGAAGGCACCTTGAACTGATCACTAATGTGCGGTTGACAGTTAGTTTGTCTTCTTCAGTCCACAATAGAGAGACAGAGGATGCTCACAAGTCCCATTCTTGGTACCATTTTTCCCACATACATTAATGGTAGTAATTACTGTATCTGATGGCAACTGGGTATTTTTGAAATGGTTAAAAAAATTATTTTTCCCATTTTCAGGGGATAAGAAAACTATAGCTTAGAGTTGTGATGCTACATATATTTGCCTACAAAGCACCTGTGTTACAGATGTGGAATTTAAACTTTCTTTTTATTCTGTTAATTACTGAATCACTTTACAACCATCAATCATATTGGTTGCCTATAGTTGTACCTACAGTTCCAAAGCTGTAAGTGAGTTTATCATCCCTACCATAGACTTCCCAAATTTCTGAGCCATGGAATCCCTGAGAAAAACAAAACAGTCTGTCTTAAAGGAAAGATAATTGCTTGTAAATTCACTGTGATCTATGCTGAAGCTCCAACACTTTGGATGCAAAGAGTCGACTTGTTGGGAAAGATTGAGGGCAAGAGAAGAAGGGGGCATCAGAGGAGAAACAGTTGGATGGCATCACTGACTCAATGGACATGAGTTTGGGCAAACTCTGGAAGATAATGAAAGACAGAGAAGTCTGGTGTGCTGATGTTCATGGGGTCACAAAGAGTCAGACACTACTTAGTGACTGAATAACAGTGTTGACCACAGATTGCTTCTTCATGGACCAAACTTTCCGCTCTTGGCCAGAGACAATGCACTTGGCAAAACTTCCTACATTTGTTTACTTGGTTACAGTAATTTAAAATTTTCTTTTATTCCAGCTTTCTATGAGTAAACATATGCTCATTTATCATTTTTTCTCAAATACTGAATAATGTTTTCCATTATGTTAAATCCTTCTTTATTTTTCAAACCATAAATCATTCTTTTCAAACTTATTGCCTTGAATAAGAATATTTATTATACACATTTTTGTGTTGCTGATGCCAAATTAACAAGTTTTATTATATAATGATAGCAATTATTTCTACCCAAGTCTTTTGGACATTTGAACATATGGCTATTCTGTTCATGGTTTTTGTTTGAGTAGCATAATTTTGCAGTAAATCAAGAATGTTTTTGGCAAAATCATTATGGAAAAGCCAATGAGATTTTGAGATTTGTATAGGTGACTCTTGGTTCAAGTTTCTGTCCAACGTATTTTAATTTTGAGACTGATAAATGCTTAATTGGCACACTATATTCAGATACAAGAAATATTTTTAAAAAACAAAACTGTAGTTGAAACCTGAAATGAGTAGATGTGTTTTTTAATCTCATAAGGATTAAAATAGGAAGACAGTCTGCACAACTATTTCAATGTTCTCTTGTATAAAATTTTAAATTATTTTATTTTCGCTGGAAGAATATAGACTTTCCAAATCACAAGGAGGCCTCAAGATCATAATGGATTTAATGCTTCAAAAAAGAAGTTTCACAGATGTTTGTTTTGTTGTTGCTGTCTGTTTGCTCCTTGTTTCTGCTTTGAGTGGTTTCTCACCCTGACTACTTTGTTATTCTCAGTTCCTGGATTCGTAACCTTTATCTCAGGGGCTCTGAGTTCCCACAGCACAAGTATTTGAAGTGAAAACTAAGAATGCCCTATGACCTTGATACTCTATCGTGATGGTCAAAAGTTTAACCTTTATAAATTCAAATTAATACCACACAAATTAAAGTGGAACAAAATGATGCGTACTGTTCAGGTTAAAATTACATAGCTCCATGTAACCCCTCATAGCTATCAAAAATAAGTCAACGAACAAACATGTGTCTCTATTATGATGATCTGATAATGTGCTTCTAGATGAGTTCTCCTCAGTGATTTACAGTAATGAAAATTAGGCCCGTGTCAGGTTTACTTGCTCTTCTGAATATCTTTCCAGTGTAACAAACTGTTTTATTATTCTCTGGGATTCCATGGCTCAGAACTTTGGGAAGTCCGTGATGGTGATGACGTCTCTCTGTCTGGATGTCTGGGGACTGGGGGCACAGCTGAGAAGACCTTCACGACTGGGAGACAGACACTGGCTAGAAACCCGCTTTCAAAGTGGCTTCTACCTTCACCATCCTCATGCCTGCACTAGCACGATCTTAAGGCTATTAGCTTTGAACATCTTTCTCCAAGGATCCAGATGCAGCCCACATGACTTCAGCAGGGTAACTGAGCTCCAGCAACAGAGCATATGCAGGTGGGGCCTCAGGAATGAGTTTCTCGATGACCTGAGCCCAGGTAATATGACTGTCTTTTTTAAAATTTAATTTAATTTTTACTGAAGTATGGATGAATTACAATGCTGCGTTACTGCTGCACAGCAAAGCGACTCAGTTATACATACATACATACATACATACATACATATATACACATTCTTTTTCATATTGTTTTCTATTGTGGTTTATCACAAAACATCAAATATAGTTCATTGTGCTACAGTCTGAAAGTTAGGCAAACAGAGTCCAACAAGGTTATGTGACTTTCTGACCTCCTCTTAGAAGTCACAGCATTGATTCCATTCATTGTATTCTGCTGGTTGTCAAAGACAAAAGCCCAGTCAACTCAAGGGGAGGGGCCATGCTTCCACTGCTTCCTGGGAAGTATGGTAAGGTCACGTGGTACAAGAGAATGTGGAAAAGCAGTAACGCTGTAACCACTTGGAAAATGCAGTCTGCACCCTTGAATGTTATTATCACTTGCTTCTGTCTCCCAGATAGTCACGTGTACACAGAAAATACTCAGACACCACCTATGAAGCCACAGCTATGCAAACAGGACTGTTATGCTCCGAGCCTGTATCTCCGAACTGACCGAGAAAGCAAGTCCACCACGGTAATGCAAAAACAAGAAGGGAGTTTATCTCTAGCGCGCTAGGGCTCAAGTCTCATCCCACACAAGGGAATCCGACAAGAGCCCCGAACAAAGAAGTATGGCGGCTTATATACAGGCAGTTCTTTGTCTCAGTTACAGGAGTAGCTGGAGTTACATGATTGGCCAGGCAGGATGAGCGCATATCCTGTCTCTTTCTGGTAAACATGATTCAGGTCCTAGAGACCGTCGTTTGGTCCCTAACATTCCCCCCTGTCCTTAGATCATATAGAGGAATCTTCCTCTCGGTCCTGAGACATAGTTTGATATTGTTGTCGAAGCACAAACAGCTGTACGGTATTTATGCATTTCTTTACAAAGGCTATAAGTCTATTGATAATACATGGGCCAAAGGTAAGCATCAGAAGTATTAGCAGGGGTCCCAGCAAGGTGGAGATTAAGGTAGTCAGCCAAGGGGATTGTTGAAACCAAGATTTAAACCATCTTTGTTGAGCCTCACGTTTTTGATTACGTTGGGCTAGTCCTTTTTTTATTTTGGCCATAGATTTTTTAACTATTTTTGTATGATCCGCATAGAAATAGCATTTTTCTCCTAGGGCAGCACAGAGTCCCCCTTGTTGCAGAAAGAGCAGATCTAATCCCCTCCTGTTTGCTTTTTTTTTTTGGATTGAACCTTATTTTGACTTGTGCATAATTGCAACTTTTACAGCTAAAAGTTGGATCTCTGAGGACTCTAGGGAGGGGCTGGCGAATGAAAAATTAAGTAAATCTCGATTTTTTACTTTTCAGTGCCGAGGTCTATCATTAGAAGTAACACAATCTCAAGTTTTACAATGAGTCTTGTGCTCCCCCACAGGTCTTTTAGTCATGTCTGGGTGCGCCTGGGCATGCCCAGAACCCTTGTTCTCGGAGATAACCCCTAGCCCAAGGCACATTTACCATCGGCTTAAGGTCAAAGTACAAGTCTGGCCACCAAGTATTTGGTGGATGTATTGCAGTGGTGGAGTTAAGCATCTCACGTGTTAGTCTATTTTGCAGCTTTCAGGTGATTTTGACGCAGGTTCACGCTGGCAGCTCCGGAGCAGAGTAACTGGATCATCCATAAGGCGGCCCAGCAGAGCTGTCCTGGTCTTGTTGGCGCCTTCGAAGCTTTAGCCTCAAGGGGTTGGACGGGTGCAGACATGCTTTTTAATTTTTTTTAGCGTCTTTTTGCTCTGCTGAAGCAGCTGGGCGTACGTGGTTGCAATGCACCCAAGGCCCGATACCATCAACCTTTAGGGCAGTTGGGGTGGTAAGAAGAACAACATAAGGACCCTTTCATTTGGGTTTTAGTGCCTTGGTTTGGTGCCTTTTGACCCATACCCAGTCTCCGGGGTCAATGTCATGTGAGGGAATAGTTTTCTTATTTTGACCCATATGTATTTCCCGGAGCAGTTTTTAGACACGAGAGTGCACCTTGCTTAAGGCCATCAAGGCCTCTTGGAGTTGTCCCAACGTGGGGGGCGGTAGTTTTTTTTTTTTAAATATTGGACATATAGGGGGAGGTCTCCCATACAGAATCTCAAATGGGGTCAGATTAAGTTGATAAGGAGTATTACGCGCACGGAAGAGGGCGAAGGGAAGGAGGGTCACCTAGTCCCCGCCAGTCTCTATAGCCAATTTAGTTCAAGTTTCTTTTAGAGTCCAATTCATTTTTTTTACTTGCCCTGAGCTCTGTGGACTGTATTTACAATGTAACTTTTATTTACTCCCCAGGGCTAGGGCAAGGCTCTGAACTATTTGACTCAAAAAGGCAGGTCCATTATCAGAGCCGATGGTCACTGGCAGGCCAAACCTGGGAACTATTTTTTCTAAAATCTTTTTTGCCACTATCATCGCGGTTTTTTCCTTTGTAGGAAAAAACCTACACCCTGAGAAGGTATCCACCAACACTAACAAGTACCGGTCACCATACTTGCCTGGCCTTACCTCGGTGAAATCTATTTCCCAGTGTTGCCCTGGTCCTTTTCCCCGATACCTCAGTCCTGCATGTTGTCCTTTTTTTGGCCTTATCTGTTGACACGCCTTACAAGCATGCACTATGTTCTTTACAGTTGTCTGGTGCCGGGGAAATCGCAGGCGCGCAGTTTGAAAGAGCATCAGAGTCTTTTTTTTTTCCCAGATGAGTAGACAAGTGCAAATGCTTACATAGTTGCCGTCCCTATCTTTATCTTTTTGAAGGTTGGTGTGTTTTTGGATCCAAGCAAGGTCTGTGGATGAATACTCAGGGGTTGGGGGCAGAGTTCCCATACCTGGAGGTGGAAGTCCGATCGCCAACACAGGGGTGATGAAATCTTCATCAGCTACTTTTTGAGCTGCCAGGTCTGCGGCACGATTCCCTCGTGCCGTGGGGCTGTCACCCTTCTGATGTCCAGGTACGTGTACTATTGACACAGCCCGAGGCATCTGTACAGCCTCTAAAAGTCTACGGATTTTAGGCAAGTTTTTAATTTTTTTTCCTTTAGCTGTCAAAACCCCCCGTTCCCGATATATCGGGCCCTGGATGTGTACCGTGCCAAAAGCATAGCGACTGTCAGTGAAAATAGTTATTCTTTTTCTTTTGGCTCTCTCTAATGCTTGAATCAGGGCAATTAACTCTGCCTTTTGTGCTGGGGTATCCGGGGGAAGGGCCTCTGCTCATATCGTCCGTCCAGAGTCATCTACTATTGCGGCTCCCGCCCGTCTCTGTCCATCTTTTACATAACTGCTGCTGTCTGTGAACCATTTTAGCTCACTGTTATCCAGTGGAGTATCGGTTAAGTCTTTTCGCATTGCTGTTACCCCGGCCAGTATCTCATCACAATCATGGAGGGGGCTATTTTCTTCTGGATTGGGCAAAAGAGTGGCCGGATTTAGAGTGCAGGGCATTTGGAAATGTATCCGTGGGGTGTCAAGTAGCAAGGCCTGGTAGTACGTCAAGCGGGCATTAGAAATCCATTTACCTGGGGGTTGCTTTAAAACTCTCTCTATGGCATGAGGAGTGTAGACCAAGAGTCTCTGTCCATAAGTCAGTTTATTAGCATCGTGGACTAAGAGCGCGGTGGCCGCGACGATACAGAGGCAAGGTGGCCATCCGGCTGCCACTGGGTCCAGTCTCTTGGAAAGGTAAGCTACAGGTCGCTTCTATAATCTCCATCTCTGTGTTAGTACCCCTTTTCCTATCCCCCACTTTTTATCTACAAATAATTGGAAAGGCTTAGATGGATCAGGGAGGGCAAGGGCAGGAGCCTCTAGCAAGGCTCGCCTGAGCTCTTGGAAGGCCTCTTTCATTGGCTCAGTCCATTTCCAGTCCTTGTTTTTTTTGGTCCCCTCATATAGGGGCCTGGCCTTTTCTGCAAACCCCAAGATCCATAACCGGCAATATCCCACCGTTCCCAGAAATTTTTTCACTTGTCTAGGGTTAGCCGGCTCAGGGATCTGGAGGATGGTTTTTTTCATGGCCTGTGTTAGCCACCTCTGGCCCTGTTTTATCTTATAACCGAGGTATGTAACCTCTTGCTTGGCAATCTGGGCCTTTTTGGCACTGGCCATATAACCTAAAGTCCCCAAGGTTTGGAGAAGGTCACCTGTTACCTCTTGGCACTCTTTCTCTGTAGCCGCCACCAGCATAAGGTCATCAACATATTGTAATAAAACAATGGTAGGGTGTTCAACCCGATACTCACAGAGGTCTTCATCCAGGGCCTCATTAAATAACGTGGGCGAGTTTTTGAAACCCTGTGGTAAGCGAGTCCATGTCAGCTGCACAGGGGTCTGACCACCATCTTCCTGCCATTCGAAGGCAAAGATCTCTTGGCTTGCGGGGGCAAGAGGCAAACTAAAAAAGGCATCTTTTAAATCTACAACAGTGTACCAAATGTAGTTTGGAGGCAAGTTGCCTAGCAATGTATAAGGGTTAGGAACCATAGGATGAATATCATTCACCCGTTTGTTGACTTCTTGTAGATCTTGAACCGGTCTAAAATCAGTTCCCCCAGGCTTTTTCACAGGCAGCAGGGGAGTGTTCAATGGGGACCGGCACCTTTTCAGGACCCCAGCGTCTATGAGGCATTGTATATGAGGAGTAATTCCTTGTCGAGCCTCCTGACTCATGGGATACTGTCGTACCCTCACCGGGGAAGCACTGGCTTTCAGTTCCACAATGATGGGGGCCTCTGTTTGGCTAGTCCCATTCCTGCAGTTTCAGCCCAGGCCTGAGGGTATCTTTGAACCCATGGTTGTACTTCGGGGCTTATTGTCGCTGGGGCCTCTGGCAAGTAGAGTCTGTATTCATCTTTTAATGCCAGAGACAAGACCTGAAGAGGATGCCCAGTCCCATCTAAAACCGACACTTGTCCGTGGTCGAAATGAATTTGGGCATTTACTTTAGACAGTAAATCCCTTCCCAACAAGGGCGCTGGACACTCAGGTATCACCAGAAAAGAATGGGTCACCTGGTGGGCCCCCAAGTTCACATGCCGTTTTGTAGTCCATCCATATCGTTTAGTCCCAGTTGCTCCCTGCACCCAACTACTTTTCTTAGACATGGGTCCATCTTTTTGGTTTAAGATTGAGTATTGGGCTCCTGTGTCCACCATGAAGCCAACCGGTTTCCCCTCTACATTTATAGTTACCCAGGACTCGGGGAGGGGCTTCGAGCCCTGACCCCCCTAGTCGCTATCCTCACCCGCGTAGAGGACATGACTGTCTGAAGAGGGAGTCTTGTTTTTGGGGTTCTTGGGCTCCCCTTTTAGATTTTTCTTGGGGCATGTATCTTTCCAATGTCCAAACTCTTTACAAAACGCACATTGGTTTTTCTCAAGCTTACGCCTTGTCGTTTTTTCTTCAGTTTTTGAGTCCAATTTTTTCCCTTTTTGGAACCTGTTTTTGTTTTCAACCCCAGCAAAAAAATATCTGGGCCAGCTCTTTTTGATTTTTACGGTTTTCTTCAGCTCTAAATTCTCTTTCTTCTCTTTTAATGCGGTCCTCTCTCTCTTCTGGGGTCTCTCTAGATTAAAAACTCTCTTGGCTGCCCTCACTAGATCTTGCAAGGATTGTTTATTTAACCTCTCTATCTTTTGTAATTTTTTTCTAATATTGGGGGCTGCTTGATTTACAAATGCTAACATAACTGCCGCTTGTGACTCATCTGCCTGTGGGTCTATAGGGGTATACTGTCTAAAAGCTTTTATTATCCTTTTTAGGAAGGCTGCTGGGCTCTCATTTGGCTGTTGTCTCACTGGATTTATTTTGGCCAAATTAGTTGGCTTTTTGGCGGCCCCTCTAGGCCAGCCATGAGAGTCTGACGGTACACTCGGAGACGCTCCTTACCTTCAGCGCGTTTGAAGTCCCAGTTGGGTCGCACCAAGGGGAACCCCTCCTCAATGAGGTTAGGCTGTATTGTGGGCCTCTCATCCACCCCTGGCACATTTTTCCGGGCTTCTGACAGGATCTATTTGCACTCCTCTGTAGTAAAAAGTACCTGTAACAGTTGCTGACAATCATCTCAAGTGGGATTGTGAGTAAACAGGATAGACTCTAAAAGATCAATAAGACCCTGTGGTTTTTCAGAGAAGGAGGGAGTCTGGGTTTTCCAATTGTACAAATCACTAGTGGAGAAGGGCCAATACTGATATGTCCGTTTTCTACCCTCTCTGGCTGGCCCCGCCCGGACCAGAAACACATGAACGGTGGAGGAGGGAACCTCCGGGTCTTCTTCCGCTATGCCGGCCATTTTTTTTTTTTTTTCTTTTTGCCTTTTTTTGAGTTCCCTAGGCTGGGCCCCTTTTTCTGGGAGGAACTGAAGGCTTGGTTTTCTTTTTGGCTTTTCCCAATGAAACCTGTGGAAGCAAGGGCAGGGAAGAGGGAAGGGAAGTGAGGGGCTGAAAAACAAAAGGTTTTAGCCAGACCAGGGGTTTTTTCACCAGGTCCTGTCAGACCAAAATGTATGGAGTTTGGTCTGGCTGGGTGTCCCGAAGTGTAGGGGGTGAGCACCTTCTCTCTGCTCGAATAGTAGGCAGGCTGAAGGTGCCTTCTTGTGGCCAGCTGACATCAAAAGCAGGCCACTCGGCAGAACAAAAAGTTACTAACTTGCTTTTTTTCACCAGCAATGATAGATTCTGTGCTCTAGACTTGAAATCAGAGAAGTGGTTAATCAGAAGAGATAAAGGAGTAGAAGTTGTTTGTCCCATGATCACAGAAAAGTACACTGGGAGCCAACAGAGCACACAAAGAGCAACGCAGACACCACAAATAGACAAACAGATAACAAACACAAGGTGGTCACCGACAATGCACTCAGTCTTACCTGCAGGATGTTCACAGAGCCAGCCGCCTCCCCAGCACGAAACCGGGCCCCGGCCTTACGCTGGACTTACCTCTGCACTTTACACCCAGATGCCTCACCAGTATGATACCGGGCCTCGGACTTAATCTGGGCTTCTGCAACGTTAGCACAGGTGCTCAGAGCTCTTATCTCCTAACGAGGTTACTCCCTTCTACCAGGAGAGTTGTCTTCCCTGGCGGGACAGAGATCCCGGACGAGCCCCCAAATGTTATGCTCCGAGCCCGTATCTCCGAACTGACCGAGAGAGCAAGTCCACCACAGTAATGCAAAAACAAGAAGGGAGTTTATCTCTAGTGCGCTAGGGCTCAAGTCTCATCCCACACAAGGGAATCCGACAAGAGCCCCAAACAAAGAAGTATGGCGGCTTATATACAGGCAGTTCTTTGTCTCAGTTACAGGAGTAGCTGGCGTTACATGACTGGCCAGGCAGGATGAGCGCATATCCTGTCTCTTTCTGGTAAACATGACTCAGGTCCTAGAGACCGTCGTTTGGTCCCTAACAAGGACAAATATCCTGAAATTTCCCTTGAGCCCTCTGATGCTGCCACTTGTATCTTGACTTATTCTTGAAATACCTTATGTAAATTATTTATAAGAGAGTCCATATTAGTTATACTCTGACAGCAATTTTCTTGAGCATGTTAACAGCAAGTGTACACCACAGTTACAGTAATGAAGGAAAAAACCAATGCCAACGGTCTTAGTCACAGACAAAAATGGTGAGATACATTTTAAAGGGGACTGGAGACATGTTAAAGTGAATTGGAGTGAAATCAAAGGACATATACTATAATGTTATGATATTTTTTCAGTGTTAGGAGGGAATTGGGGCAAATACAAAATGATTTATAATATCTTCTATATGCACTGTAATTTATGTTATATCAAAAATAATCCAAGAAAAAATATTCAACAACAGCCTACATGTATTTTTGTCAATTCCCATCTGAATGAGTGTGAAGGATTTCTCTGAGGACAGAGGAGTTTTTGCTAAGAGCAATTTGCTTTGCTTAGCCTGCATATGTTAGTTTACTACATAGAATATTTAAAATAAAATATGTTGCATACATGAAATATGTGAAAACGTACTGAATTCTACCATGCTCTATACTGTTTTTTATTAAGTGAAAATCCCTCACCTTTTAGAAAATTTCTGTATATCAAGTGATTATATGCATTTAATTACTTGGAATACCAAAATAGAATTTATTTGATAAAATGGATAAGTTTGTGCATTGAGACTAAATAACTGTTCTTTAGGTTACTGCATAAAGCAGTAGTATAGCAACTGCATTTGACATTAAACGTGAGGCAAAATATAAGCAAAATAAAAATAAAACTATTTAAATAGGTATCATACATTGATGACATGTAATAAAACAATTTTATGCAGGAACAGTTTATTATTTTTGATCATGACATTTTTTGAATTAGAGATCAAAATCCACACAAATATCTATACTATTTAAAGAACATCAGTCTTCTCAGAACTAATTTGCAAATTGTCCAAATAAAGCTCTGACCTTGTACTTCTGCTGTATAGGGTCAAAAGTTCCTTCTCTCTGCCTCTGTATTTGTTATTGTGTATTCCATTCTGTTTTATTACAGCTCACATATGTTACTGTGTTTGATTATCCATTGAAGACAGGATTCATTTTTTGAACCCTTTCCCATCCCCAGGATTAAGCACCACGAATAACAGTTTCCTATGCAAAACAGGAACAGCTAGTCATCTATTTGGTTGAATGAATGAGAGGATTAATGTTAATTTATTTTTAAATCTGCTACAACAATTGCCTTTATTTACTTTTTAATATCAAGCACTTTGCCCTACATATAAATACATGTGTATATATTATTTATATTTATGTACGTGTGTGTGTGTGTCTGTGTATCTGTGTAATTTACCATATAGATTATTGTACTTTTTATTCTAATGCTCATAAATAGCTAAAAATTATATTCAATATCATCAACATGGTCTCACCAATTTACATTTCTATCAACAGTGTATGAGGATTTTCTTTTCTCCATACCTTTGCTGACATTTGTTATTTCTGGTCTTTTTCAATGATAGGTGTGAGGTGATATCTCATTGTGGTTTTGATTTACATTTCGCTGATGGTTAGTAGTGTTGAGCATCTTTTCACATGCCTATTGGCCATCTGCATTTCCTCATTGGCAAAATGCCTAGTAAAGTTCCTCTGCCCATTTTTAAATTAGATTATTTGATCTTTTGGTGTTGAGTTGTATAAGCTGTTTATACACATTGGATATTAATCCGTTGTGTGCGTGCCTCTGTGCTAAGTCACTTCAGTCATATTTAACTCTTTGTGACCCTGTGGACCATAGCCTGGGTTCATGGGGATTCTCCAGGCAAGAATACTGGAATGGGTTGCCATGCCCTACTCCAGGGAATCTTCCTGACTTATTCCAGTGTAAATTGGTGCAGCCACTGTGGAAAAACAGTATGGAGGTTTCTCAAAAAATAGAAATAGACTACTATATCACATAGCCATTCCACTCCTAGGCATATACCTGAAAAAAGCCAAAAACACTAGTTCAGAAAGATACGTGCACTCCAAGGCTCATAGCAATTGCCAAGATGTGGAAGCAGCCTATGGGTCCATCAACAGACAAATGGATAAAGATGTGTGATATATATAGCACTTTTCACTTTATTGGATATTTAGATACTGATGAGAAACTGAAATTATAATGGAGTAATAAGAGTTAAAGCATACAAAACTGGAGGTGTCAGTCTTGAGGTTGCGTTCTCAGACACATCCCCATAGGCCTGAGAAGCTGAAATTTCTGTGAACTATACCTAACCTATGGAGTAGAAAAGGCAATCCACTCTAGTATTCGTGCCTTGAAAAATTCCCTGGACAGAGGAGCCTGGCAGGGTCACAAAGAATCAGACATTACTGAGCAGCTGAGCACCCACATAACTAACCCAAGGACACCAGTGTCTTTTAACCCAATATCCGCTACCTGCAACCTTGTTTTTCAAGGTAGTTTCCCTTGTAACTAAGTAATCAATCACTTCAGGTCTCACCCAATCCCTACTAAACAAACACCCTTTACTCTTAACAGCTTTAATTATTATTCTCAATAAACAACTGACACAACTAACTGTAACTTTACGAGTTTTGCCTTTATAAGCCCACCTTATTTTTTAGGCTGCAGAATAATTCAAATGCTTCTTGAATCTGTGTGTCATGGGCTACTGTCCTGCATGCTAAGTCAATTCAGTCATGTCCAGCTGTTTGTGATCCCTTGGACTATATCCCACCAGGCTCCTCTGCCCATAGAATTCTCCAGGCAAGAATACTGGAGTGGGATGCTGTTTCCTTCTCCAGGGGATCTTCCTAACTCAGGGATCCAACCCGTGTCTTCTGTGTCTCCTACATTGGCAGGGGGGTTCTTTACTACTAGCACCATCTGGGAAGCCCAGACTACAGTCCTAACCAACCCCAAATAGATACCTCTTTATTTCAATCAGGGCTCTGTGTTTTTAAATTTTTAATTAAAAATATTTAACATGACTTTATTTTCTATAACTGATTTTATTCTGGTCATCTGCAGTTATTGGGCTTTTTTTTTTCCCCTCAATAAACATGTATAAAACCCAAGCCTGTTGGACATGAACTTCTTTGACTCAGGCAGTTAAGAATCTGCCTGCAGTGCAGGAGACCCTGGTTTGATTCCTGGGTTGGGAAGATCCTCTGGAGGAGGCGATGCAACCCACTCCAGGATTTTTATCTGGAGAATTCCATGGACAGAGGAGCCTGGTGGCTACAGTCCATGGGGGTCACAAAGAGTTGGACACAGCTGAGAGAAGAGCACAGCACACATCTTTCTAACATGGGGGTTAACTTAGGTGTGAGGCAAGGAGCTGATTTTACCATCATGTTTATTCTCAAACAGGAGGTATTTGTTAGGTCGCCTATGCTTTCCAGATAGCTCAGAGGGTAAAGAATCTGCCTGCAATGCAGGAGACCCACGTGTGATCCCTGGGTTGGAAAGATCCCCTGGAGAAGGTAATGGGTACCCACTCCACTTCAATATTCTTACCTGGAGAACCCCATGAACAAAGGAGCCTGGCGGGCTACAGTCCATGGAGTTACAAGGAGCTGGATACCACCGAGCAACTAAGCACAGCACAGCATGTTGTTTCTCACTCTTTCAGCGACATTATTTGAAACAGTAAGATTTTATGCATGGGCTTCCCTGACAATTCAGTTGGCAAAGAATCTGCCTGCAATGCAGGAGACCTTGGTTCAATTCCTAGGTTGGGAAGATCCCCTGGAGAAGGGAAAGGCTACCCACTCCAGTATTCTGGCCAGGAGAATTCCATAGTCCATGGGGTCACAAAGAGTCGGACACAACTGAGCAACTTTCACTTTCATGCATTATTTGAACTTTGAATTATTTTCTATAGTAGGTGTACTAAGTCAATATTGACATTATCAGCAGATATTAATTGGCTTGCTTTACTTTTGTGTTAGCTTTGTCTGGATAGTGTTTTTTCTAAATTCATAGTTAAGAAAAAAATTGCTTATAGATGTTTCTGACCTATTGACTTCTTTTTGGTAGTGCCAGTCTGTCATTGTTGTTTCATGGATGTGACTATGATTTTCATCACAATTTTTACAAGTCAAGTCATTGTGCCATTATGACCTGTGAAAAACTACCAGATAAACCATGAAAATTACACATTTTTCTTTCTGTTAAAGACACAGTCTTTATTTGAAGGATTTTTACATTGAAGAATTCAAAAAGTGGTAGGTTTTGGAACTTATTGACCTATTTAAGAAAAGTTATGACCAACCTAGACAGCATATTAAAAAGCAGAGATATTACTTTGCCAACAAAGGTCTATCTAGTAAAAGCTATGATTTTTCCAGTAGTCATGTATGGATGTGAAAGTAGGACTATAAAGAAAGCTGAAAGCCAAAGAATTGATGCTTTTAAACTGTGGTGTTGGAGAAGACTCTTGAGAGTGCCTTGAACTTCAAAGAGATCCAACCAGTTCATCCTAAAGGAAATCAGTCCTGAATATTCATTGGAAGGACTGATGCTGAAGCTGAAACTCCAATCCTTTGGCCACCTTTGATGCGAAGAACTGACTCATTTGAAAAGACCCTGATGATGGAAAAAATTGAAGCTAGGAGGAGAAGGGGATGACAGAGGATGAGGTGGTTGGATGGCAACACCAACTCAATGGGCATAAGCTTGGGTAAACTCCGGGAGTTGGTGATGGACAGGGAGGCCTGGCATGCTGCAGTCCATGAGTTTGCAAAGAGTCAGATTCAACTAAGGGACTGAACTGAATGGAACTGACCTATATTTAAAAGGAATTGTTGACAAAATTCACCAGAAATCATCTGAACAGACAAGAAAATCCAGTGAATACTAATGAAACTCACTAAAAACATTCCAGAACATATGGCTTGAAAATTCTATTTTAATTACATGAGTTGTTAATCTTCATTTAAAATTTTACTTTCCTTGGAATCTGGGTATTTTTTTTTTGTTATTGTTAGCTAAAATGACCTTTCCGTTATAACAACTCAAAGGGAGGTATATTAAAATCACCACTATAGCTAACTTTCTTTTATTAATTAGGACTTCAGTCTCTATCGTTGTTCATAAGTGAAGTTAAAATGCATTTTTGACACTTAACAAAAGCGTGGGAGAGAACTTTCTGCTTTCTGTTAGATTTAAATACTTTGGTACATACCAATATGTTCAATGACTATTGAGAAAATAATGTAGGATATTTTTATGGCAATTATCAATTACATCCCAGAATGTTGTCTTATGAATTGACTACTGGTATTCAACTACAAAAATAGCTAGAATATGGAAATATTATGTCATTGCCCCACTCTTATTGTCCCCATTATGCTATTCTTCTTGGAGTAGCCTTTAATATTCAGCTTGGTCCTTCTGTAAAATACCGGTTTGAATACATAAAATTGGTGCTTACTTGTTGGACACCCTGCTCATTGTTCTTCATCCCAGGAAGGCTGCTCTCTCAGAATTGCAGTGCTCTTTAATTATCTGTTTTACAC
Organism: Budorcas taxicolor; assembly: GCF_023091745.1. Taxonomy (NCBI): domain Eukaryota; kingdom Metazoa; phylum Chordata; class Mammalia; order Artiodactyla; family Bovidae; genus Budorcas; species Budorcas taxicolor. The sequence continues at coordinate 67,490,408 of NC_068929.1, read as the reverse complement.
CTCTCTCTAAAGTTTTTGAGATTCCTTCTGCAAATGGCAGAGTCTAATTTCTCTCCCCTTGAATGTGAACATTTGTAATGGGAAAAAAAGAAACAAAATTAGAATTACATCGCCACTGAGACAAGGTTAGAAAAAGTGATGCTGCTATTGCCTGGCACTCTCTCCGTCTTCAGACATGTGCCTAGACATGTCTAAGACATGTCAACTCCTTAGACATGTGCCATGGAAACCTAAGCCAACTACTAAGACATCCACCTACCATGAAGCTGCCATGCTGGAGAGCCCTCATGGAGAGGACACACAGAAAGAGAAATGCCCAGGCTTATCAGTGCCCACCTGTCTGAGTCTTAGCTCAACTCTCTGACATGAGTGGGCAAATCTTCACATTACTCCAGCCCAGTTTAAGGCTGCTCTTCTTGCTGGAAATTCAGACAAGATCCTATCCCTTTCAGCTCTGTCCAACTTCCCAAACCGTAGAATCTGTAAGTATAAAAGATTATAACAATGTGCCAATTTAGTGTTCTTTGCTTTGCAGTCATAGCAAATGAAATCCCTCTAAAATATATTCATTAAAACACCTTATTGATCCATTGATATCACAGGTCCCTTCAGCCACTCTTTCTCTCTCCCATCTCTTAATTTAAATCAAGTTGCTAATCAATAATGGAGTATTCAGGGCACTCTTGAACAAAACAATAAATTATTTTATTTTAGAAACTAAGTATAAAACTATCTTTTCTACACTTGGAACATAATTTCAATAAGATATAATCTTTACACTTATTTTTAAATATTACCTCTTCCCTTTTTAGACAATGATTATTTAAGTTGGGATAAATTCCATAAATGGGGCTCCACAGGTGGTGCTAGTGATAAAGAATCCACCTGTCAATGCAGGAGCTTAAGAGACTCAGGTTCAATCTTTGGGTCAGGAAGATCCCCCGGAGGAGGGCATGGCAACCCACTCCAGTATTCTTGCCTGGAGAGGAGCCTGGTGGGCTAGAGTCCATGAAGTCACACAGAGTTGGACATGACTGAAGTGACTTAGCACGTGTGCAAAACCTATAAATACCTTCTAAGAGACACATTTTCTAAGCAAATCACTGAGTTTCCTTTTGTCTAAGCTTGCCATTCATTGTTCAGAGAGGTGAAATTCTTCAACAGTGAGTATCAGGTGCTGTGGAATATTTACAAAGATGGGAATGAGAGAGAGTAAGGCTAATGGCAGGTTTGGTGAGAGACACTTGAATGGAATTTCATGATAACCAAGAGTCTGAAGCATTAATAAGATAATGAATATAGCCAATTCAAGATGTTAGCTATGAAGTTCAGAAGAGGCATAAAACTGCAATTCCTAGCAAACATGAAAGCAAAGAAATGGGTCGATTTTCTTTTTTGTTCTTTTTAAGATGGCAGTTCTCTATTGAAGGACTCAATGGAGAGCAAAATTGACAATACAGATTTTCACAAACAGAAAAGAGATCAAGGTTCCTGTGCTCAGATGTTCAGTCGTATCTGATTCTTTGAGAGCCCATGAAAGGTAACCTGCTGGGCTCCTCTGTCCATGGAATTTTCCAGGCAAGAATACTAGAGTGGGTTCCCATTTCCTACTCCAGGGGATGTTCCAAACCCAGGGATTGAACCCTAGTCTCCTGCATTGCAGGTGAATTCTTTACTGCTGAGCCATTAGGGAAGTCCCTTCTTTCCTGAGCACAGCCTGGAAAGGTTCTCTGCATCTCCTCCATTGGCAAAAGGATCCTTTACCACTGCACCCCCTGGGCGCAGCATCAAGGCCCCCAGCTAAAGGGAAAAAGCTTCTTCATCTCCTACTGAGCTTATGAGGAAGGATTTGTTTAGAGACAAATAAAATACATCCCTTTATGTAAGATAAAATAATATTAAGTGCTAAATAGAAGATTAAACTTAATTTGCAAAAATATAAATCCTAAAGTCTTGTTAGGACCAAAGGAGATGGAGAATAATCTAGACACGTATTTCTGTATTAAAGAACTAGCACTAGGATGTTAAGGAATATAACTTTAAGTAAGATAAAAGTTGGTAGAACTCTTCCATCTCCAGCCCTTCCAAGGGAAGACAAAAGAGCTGCAAGCACTTATGGAGGACACCCTTCACAGCTAACCAGGAGGTCTTCTAGCAGAGATGTCCATCACATGTCCTTCTTCTTTTTTTCCTCCTAAAAGAAGTAAAAAGGATATTTTCATAGTTTTTTTGTTTTGGTAAATCAAAACCCTCAATTCCAGGAATGCAATATACTACTATGGTGACAATATTTCTTTGACACAGAGCAACTGAATAAATCTTCTAAACATGATAACATTTGCCACTACCTTTTTGTCGGGACATATAATAAAGAAACCTGTGCTAAACTGTATACTTTAGATTATCCACTTTTATATATACAAAATGTATATTCTGTATATGTACCTGTCAATCTATGAAGAAAGATAAAACATACATACAGCATTTGCACTTACCTTGTCAACTACTTTGACAAGTAAAGCTATGAGTTAGCTTAAAATTCATCTGCAGAAAAAGTTTGTGGAGAGTGAAGAAGTTCTATAAGATGATGACATTCTGGAGCCATTTCTATTGCACATAGGGGCCTAGGTAAAATTTATTTCCCAAACAGACTTGTCTCCTCTCAAAATCACTATGGAGAAAAAGATTCTAAAACATCTGTCTTTGATATTTGTAAAATTATTGTATTATTTGGTTAAAACCCCCAGCTGTAATATAGAAACCAACTTATAAATAAGAATTTATGAAATTCTAGACAGTTACAAACATTTATGAGCCTCTAAGTTGGAAATATTCTTCACTTTCATCAATTTGCATTGTGCCATGCAAAAAAACCCTACTTCTACCAAATATCATTTAGACATCAGCGTCTTAAAGAAAAAAAAAAGAACTAATCTAGGCAGTCTTAATATTTTTCCAGCATAAAGCAAATAACTGTAACATTTTTTTTCTGTTACACTTTATTGTTATTACATTTTATTTCTTGACCTCATTCTGAGTTTGCATGACAGGAGTCTGTTGAGCCTCTAGCCTATCTATGGTCCACACTAAACTCCCTAACTATAAGTACCTGGGGAAGTATAACCATAGTTATTAGCAATTATCTGCTTATTCTTGCTCCTCACACATACAATATACAAAGAATAAAACAAAGGCAAGAAGTAGAAAACTGTCAAGAAGGGAACTCAGGTGAGAAGGTGAAACAGTGCCAGAATTCAGTGGTCTCTGGACACACAGGGTCTCGTAAAAGAAAGAGAATCGTACAGGAACCAGAGTTGTTGTTTAGTCTCTAGGTTGTATCTGACTCTTTTGCAACTCCACAGACTGTAGCCTGCCAGGCTCTTCTGTTCATGGAATTTTTCAAGCAAGAATACTGGAGTAGGTTGCCATTTTCTTCTCCAATGGAAACTAGAGTAGCAGAGGTTATTTGAGAGGTAAGAACCAATACTTGTGAGTGCAAAGGTAGCCAGTTCATCTCCAGGGGACAAGATAGACAAGGTTCATTTGCTATTAGAAGTTGGTATTGTTGAAGGAGCCTTTGGCTTTTCAACCAACCAGTTATTAAAATCAGCAAACCACTCAGTCTTTGAGGTTCAGCTTTTTCATCTGAAGAATGCTCTGGTGAAATATTTTAAGAGTTCCTAGAAAATATAAAATTCAATTGCAATAGTACAGGATAGAGAAGTTCAAAGAGTAGGCATTAGAAGCAGAAATTCTGCTTTGCCTGCTTCCTCTTCAACATTGCTTGGATGTGGTATCATTTATTTATCTATCTATGGGTCTATTTATATATAGTTTTATGAACACATATGCACATACATTGATTTACTAAAATTTTATTTACAATATGTGTCTTAACATTCATAAAGGATTCTGGTCAGTGGTTTTCTTTTCATGTGATTTTTAGTTTTTTGTTTTTGGTTTTGCTATCAGTGTATTAGGCACTATATATGAGTGGAGAGTTATCCCCTCCTTTTAAATTTTCTAGAAAAGTCTGTACAGATTTGGTATTATTTCTTCACTCAGTGTTTCTTAGAATTCTCACAGAAGCCATCTGTCCTTGATGCTTACTTTAAGGGAAGGATTTTAATTATAAATTCAATTCCTTTGATAAATAGAGTTCCACTCAATTTTGTATTTCTCCTTGAGTAAGTTTAGTAATTTATCTTTTTCATGTAATTGTTCAATTTTATCTAAGTTATCAAGCATACTGTCACAAAATTAATCTTAATATTATCTTTTTATTCTTTTAATGTTAAAAAATTTTATAGTGATAACCTTCATCTTCTCTTGTTCTCCTAATCTCTCTAAATAGAAATTTTCAATTTTTATTGATCTTCTTAAAGGACAAGATTTTTATTTTGTTGATTTGTTTTTCTATTACCTGTTTTATTATTTCTATTGTTTTAGATTTATTATGTTTTCTGCTTACTTTAATTTGAAACTATTTCTCTAGTTTCTTAAGGTAAAATCTGAGTCGCAGATTTCGTATTTCTTTTTTTAACACAGTTTATTACTATAACATTCTCTCTATATTCTGCTTTAGCTATATCTCAGAAGTTCCATATGTTGTATTTTCATTTTAAGTTAAAAAATTATAATTTTCCTTTTGATTCCATTTTACCTGATTCAGAAATGTGTTATTTAGTTTCAAAGTGTTTGGAGATGTTTTTCAGATATCTTTCTTTTAGTACCATACAAATTAATTTTAACAAGGTCATAAAACATGTTTTAAATCATTGAATTCTTAGAAATATATTGATGCTTGATGAAATGGCTGACAACATGATCTATACAGTAGGTTTGCTTCCATATCTGCAGGTTCTGCATCTGCTGACTGAACCAACTTCAGATAGAAAATATTCAGAAAAAAATTTTCCAGAAATTTTGAATTGTCCAGTATTTGCCATACATTTATAAGTATTTACATGGCATTTACACTGTATTTACAACTATTCATACTGCATCTATATTTACAAATAATTGCATCTATTATTACAAATAATCTAGAAATTATTTAAAATATATAGAAGGAGATGTGTAGATTTTATGCAAACACTACAGTATTTTATATAAGGGAACTGAGCATACATTGATACCAAGGGAAGACTGTACTGGAAAGTGTTCTCTGTTCAGTTAGATTATGTATTCTGACTTTGTGTGGAGTGTTCTAGAAATGTCAATCAGATCAAGTTTGTTGATGGTTTTGCTTTGTTTAAGTCTTCTCAGTCCTCACTGATTTTCTGTCTAACTTTTCCATCAATTATTGGGAGCTGGATGCTGACGTTTTCAACTGAAATTGTGGACCTGTCTCTCTCTCCTTTCTAAAGCTCTGCAATTGGATGCATGGTATAAGTTATTGTGTCATCTTGTTGATTAGACATCTGAGAGCAATCAGACAAAGTGAACAAAAGCCTATTATTTCAATTGCCCTTGAATCAAGTTGGGCATATTTAAAAGGAAGTTGTTTTTCTGTTTAAGACACTGATGAGTTTATGTAGGAAAATTGGTGAACTGAAGGATAAAAGATGGAGAAACAATTAAAGATTGTGGCAGGGAAGCTGAGAGGGCATATGGAAGAGTCATCTATTGGGCAGGGCTTTGCTAAGAAAGGAGATCAAGAGGGTACTCGGTGGGAGGTGACCGAAATGGTACCTTTCAGGGTGAAAATGTCTAAGATGGGACTGGGGTTTTCCGTGGGATGTCTGGCATACATCTTTCCTATAAGCGGCCTGCAAAATCTTCATTAAAGTGTGTTTTTATATTAACACTCTCTATTTGAACAGCTTTTTGCTCAGTTCAGAACAGTCCTGCGTTTTAAGTCTGAGTCTGTGGAAGTCCAAAGATGGCCAAAATCAAGAAGTCTGGGTCAGTGCGGCCATTGGAATGGGAGGTGCCTGAGAGTCTGTAGGAATTTAGGAAGCTTTGGTCGTTTTCAAACATGGAATTTGGAGCTGAAGGTATTCTTATATGCTCTAGCTGAAGGACAAAATTACAGCAAAAGAAGGGCTTTTTAATCATTAAATACACGAGATTCACCCTTTTCATAAGTGATTACAAAGTGAACTCACTCAGTCATATCTGACTCTTTGCAACCCCATGGGCTGTAGCCTTCCAGGATTCTCTGTCAATGGGATTTTCCAGGCAAGAGTACTGGAATGAGTTGCCATTTCCTTCTCCAGGGGATCTTCCCGACCCAGGGATTGAACCCAGGTCTCCTGCATTGCAGGCAGATGCTTCACTCTCTGGGCCACCAGGGAAGCCCTAAGTGATTACAAGGGAAGTACTAAATTTAAAAATCCTAAAAATTTTACTGTTTCCTATATTTACTAAGGAAATCCCAATGGTGAGGCATATCATTATACCCTTGAATGATTTGCCATTTGTCTATGATCAGATGTTTTCTGGCTAGGGTTTGGGAGCCACAGTATATAGGCTTACACATTTATTAACATCAGAGGTTCCACACATATGCTTATAATGAGTCATGGGGTCATTTGGAGGAAATTTACTTTCAGCTAAGGAAAGCCTTAGAGCCTTTACTTACATGGTTTGAGTTTTGTTTACAGTTTTCCATATGCCCAGACTTTAACAATCTGTCACACAGATTAAAAAAAAAAATCATTTACAATCATCCAAGTTTGTTTCCGCATAGAGAATATATAGTCAGAAATATCTGAAGATAATTAAAATGAAAACCAGTAGTTTGGAACATACTGAGTATGAATTAAATTAGGCTATCTGCTTTAAGTGGGAATTTTTTGAGAAACAGATGGGAACTTTTATAAAAAAAAAAAAAAAGTCAATAGCATTTACTAATCTGCAGGGTCTTTGAGTCATTCAGTCCAAATACGGAGGTGGTGCCACAAGTAAACAAGAGTGGGTGCACTGCCAGCAGCGAAATGACCCCTTAGATGGAATGTTCTCAGAATAGATAATGAAAAGTGAGTAATAGTTTCTAATAAATTAAGTTAGAGACATCTTCAGTTCAGTTCAAAATTCTAAATCCAGCCCCTATTCAACCTGTGGACTTGCGGGCTGGTTCTGCACAACAGAACTGTACTATATTTGAAATTTACAAAGAAGTTTAGAGACAGCAGACAGAAGTCTACACATCTACTGGAATTCGGTTTATAAGAATGGTCACCTTTGCACAATGTGACCTCATCATGTGCCTGCAGGGCCATTATTTCACTTCTCTGAGCATGACTGGTTCTCCATCCAGAAGACAGAGATGATAACGGCCTCTCCTGATAAGGTTCCTTTAAGAGCTAAGCAAATGGCACACACGGAAAGAGCTCAGAACCAGTCACTGCTCACTGTCTGTGTTTGATGAATGCCCAAACTCATTGTGAGCACATTCTCTTATCAAAGGCAGCACATTTGGCAGCTTTCGTACTGGCTGTGCGGCGCACTAGCTCTTGGGGATGTGTGTTTTAATGGCTTTCATAAATATGTAAGTAAAGGCTTTCATTCATACCTTCACTTTCTAAAAGCACTCAAAAAATTTAAGCGTTGGGGAAATGGCTCTGTGTCATTAGTGAAGTGAAGTGAAGTGAAAGTTGCTCAGTCGTGTCCAACTCTTTGCAACCCCATGGACTATACAGTCCATGGAATTCTCCAGGCCAGAATATTGGAGTGGGTAGCCTTTCCCTTCTCCAGGGGATCTTCCCAACCCAGGAATCGAACCCAGGTCTCCCACATTGCAGGCAGATTCTTTACCAGCTGAGCCACAAGGGAAGTAAATATGTCCTTAGTAAATATGGGCAAAAGGCATAATCAGGACTCGGTTTAATGTTTCGGGCAGAAGATGACCATTACCTTAAGGTGTCCACCTCCATTATCATGTGAGTGCAGAAACTTTTTGTTATGAAGTATTTACAGGATGGAAATTCAGGCACATGCAGTTTCCTCCTTCTCACTAATTATGATACTAAAATGAATGGATGATTTACTTTACTTTGTAATCTTAATGAACTAGTTAAGAACATCTGATTTAGGAGACTGTATTCCTACCACAGAGATCAAGTAAAGGCACCTGACTTTGAAATACAGCAAAATTGTGCCATCAGGCAATAAGTGAGGTACCACAAATTGAATCTGTACAAAGGAAGATTGTGTTTCTGTGAAATTAAGAAAAAGAAGATACTTTCTGTTAGTATATAGTATTGCAAAAAGCGCCAAAGCAAAGGTGGTGAGACATATAGCAGCCACTAAACTTTCTCTGAAATGAGAAAATCCAAAATATCAGATGCCAGTCACTTTCTTATCAAGTCCCTGAAATCAAGAGCTTAAACCCAACCACACTTGACAACTGAGGCCAACAGGAGGACAGAGGCTGTTGGTGTTTTCTAGCACTGGAATTTGCTGTCTGTTTAATGCATCTCTTTTTGCCAGCCCACCTCCAGTGGGGACCTTGTACCAGCTCCCAGTGAGATGTGGACCTCTCTGTTAGGATGAAGCTTGCTTTCCTCTGACTCAATTACATGGTAAACTACGATTTTCATATGATGTTGAGTTGTCAGTATAATCAAAAATTCATGCAACTCAGCTCTGGGTTGATAGTCATGCTCCCAAGCCTGCAAGCCCTTGGGAAGAAGGAACCCCGGAAGTCACTAATCCTCAGACCTCCTGGGAGGGTGAGCATGGTCTTTATAGAGCAGAATTCTTCCCTAGGATGACCCTGGGGTTGACATCTGGTGGTAATTCTCCCCTTCTGCAAGCCCAGGTCCATGTTTCATTCTATGGGGTTCAGTGGCCCAGGGTGTAGCTTGGACTGGAGTTTGGGACATCTTATCAGCCAAAGACAATTCAGCATGAACAGTCAGATTCCCACTTTCTTATTTATCTGCACAGTGCTGAGGCAGGTGCTCCAGGAGGGCAGAGCACTAGCCAGTATCCAAAGGGCAGGAGTAGTGTATATGTGCTCAGTCATGTCCAATTCTTTGTGACCCCATGGACTGCAGTCAGCCAGACTCCTCTGTCCACGGGATTCTCCAGGCAAAGACACTGGAGTGGGCTGTCATTCCCTTCTCCAGGGGATCTTCCTGACCCAGGGATTGAACCTGGGTCTCCTGCATTTCAGGCAGATTCTTTACCATCTGAGCCACCAGGGAAGAGTAAGAATTTCACTTTTCCATCTTTCCCACCAGATGTTATTTGTTTAAGGCCAGTGACTCTCTCCTTGGTCCACTGTCACATTCCAGAACCCAAAAGAGCACCTGGCACAAAGAACAAGCTCAAAAAATAATATTCGTGTTCAAATAAATCACTGGATAAATAAACAAGTGATTTGAGCACAGGCTGGTGACGTGCATGGTAAAGAACACACCTGCCAATGCAGGAGACATAAGAGATGCAGGTTCTATCCCTGGGTCGGGAAGATCCCCTGGAGGAGGGCAGGGCGACCACTCCAGTATTCTTGCCTGGAGAATCACATGGACAAAGGAGCCTGGCAGGCTACAGACCACAGGGTTGCAAAGAGTTGACATGACTGAAGCGACTTAGCGTGCACCCACAGTGATGACCCCAGTGCTCAGCATGGCCCCATATGACAGTGCTTTCAGGATCCAAAGGTAATTAAGACAGAAGGAAGTAATTCTCCTGATTCCTCTGTCTGAGCTAAGATTTTTCACGACTTTATTGAATGCTCATTTGCATACTGATATTCAACCCACTGAAAATGGACCCAATGTTTTTTAGGACATTTCAATAACCAAGCAATCACCGTCTCAGTTCAGTTTTAGAACACTTTCTTCAACCGCAAAAAAATCCTTGTACCTGTTTTGCAGTTAATGCCCACTCCCAGCCTCCACCCCAGGCCACCATGAATCTGGTTTGTTGTGCCTTTCCTAGAAATTTCATATGAATGGAATCATACAAAAGTGGTTTTTGCCTCTTGCTTCCTGGACTTGGCATAAGCTTCTCAAGGCTCATCTATGCTGCTGTAAAGATCAATAGAAATCCAATTATCAATGTTATTTTAGGGCTCATGCTCATAGTACCACATGTAGAGATGCCTGCCTGTCTTGAGATAACATCAGTTTTACCCTCTTTTAGAAGTCAGAGAATTTTAGTCAGTTAGGTTCTTGTTAGCTCTCAGTTTCCATTCACCTTTTCTCTTTTCTCTCATCTACCACTTTTTGCACCCCCCACCCCCGAAAAAATTTTGTTGGCTTTTTGCAACCCAGAAATAATGGGCATGTCTATAAGTACAGTGAGCGAACTATCTTCCGTTTCTGTTTTCCTGTTTTATCTGTTTGCTACGGTAAGAAATTTCCTCAGCGCGATGATAGCCTCCACGTATCAGAGCCAGGCTTCCCCAGGGGCCACAGAAAAGAAAGGAACACCAGTCAGTTGAGCTCCATGAAACACGTGTGGTGTATATTTTTAAATTTTTTCCAGTTTTATTGAGGCATACTTGACAAGTAAAAATTATATAGATTTAAGGTGTACAACATGATATTTTGATGTTCATGTACATTGTGAAATGATTACACCACAATCAAGCTAGTCAATATATCCATCACCTCACATATTTTAATTTTTTGTGTGGATGGTGACAACACTGAAGATCTCTCTTGGCAAAATTCAAGTATACAATACAGTGTATTGTATTACCTATACTTGTCATGCTCTATGCTTGGTCTCCAGAACTTATTCATCTCACAAAATCAATGTTCCCCACCTTGCTGCCCCAGCAACCATTATTCTATTTTCCTCTTTCTTGCTTTAGATTTTTTAAGATTCCACATGGAAGTATAATCATGCATGGTTTGTCTTTCAGTTTCTGGCTTATTTCACTTAGCATCACATCCTCAGGTTCAGATACGGAAACAAGTGTTCACTGATGGATGAGCAGATACACATATCATGCATATATAATGAATTTAAAACATACTGCAAGAATCGAGAAGAAAAGAGAAGCAAGGTGGAAGAGAGTAGGACGCAAATATGGTATTAGGAGTTGAGCAAGTTGGGAGAGAGAGAATGAGATGGTAAGGTGTGGGAGTAGCTGGTTCCAGTAGGAAGCCCAAAATGAAAGAGTCACGCCTTTACTGCAATTAAAGCAAGCGTGCAAAACTGGAGAAAGTGCTGACTTGCCACGTTCCATGTACCCCACGCAGAAGCACACCAATCCCGGGTCAGGGAGTCAGTGCACACAAGGGGGTCATTAACTTTGAGGAATCCCTGAACAGAGCCTCTGGCAGTTTTATGGGCTCTGAGATCCAAGCAAGGGCACAGAGTTGAAGAGTACAAGGTGCTGACTCAGACCGAGGGAAGCATTTCAAGATTTCTTGCTTCTCTCCTTCATAAGGAGGTCTCAGCAGAGAGGCCGGAAGAGGACTTCTCCCCAAGGCTTCAGATAAAGAAAGAGAGTAAAGAGCAAAACTTCCTGGGCTCACCGATAACCGGTTGAGCAACTGCGGCTTTTATCTGAGGAGCTCAGATAGTAGAGACATGGAGTCAGGTGGATTCTACTATTATTAGGAAATGGCCAAATTAAGGATGGTACAGCTCTCAATTTGAGGTGAGTACAGCAGTGCCATATACAGAGATACAATCAATTTAGGTGGTTCAACCATTCTTCCCCACTGAATTCCAGCATGAACCTAACATGTCTTACAAGCTACTGGCTTGTGTTTTGTTGTTGTTCTTTTTATTTTTTAAAGCAGAATGTAATGTTTCATCACCTCAAGATCTTGGAAGAAAAACTACCATTGCCCTTGTTTATGAATAACACAAGATTTTGTCAAATTACTTTAATAGGAATTAAGAAGTTCATAAAAATAAGCTTGAAAGCAAAAATGTTAGTCACTCAGTCATGTGCAACTCTGCATCCCCATGGACTGTGGCCCGCCAGGCTCCTCTGTTCGTGGAATTCTCCAGGCAAGAACACTGGAGTGGGCAGCCATTCCCTTCTCCGGCGGATCTTCCCAACCCAGGGATGGAACCCGAGTCTTCTGCATTGCAGGCAGTCTTTTACCATCTGAGTCACCAAAATAAGCTTGGGTTTATATTAACACTGTAAAGTTAAAATTAAAACCAGAAAATAGGATATGATTAAACATCTGTCTACATAAACAATTCAAAAAGATTAGATGTTTTTAATACAGAATGAAGAGGAAATTTTTTAAACTACCTCCATATGCATTTGCTAATTAAAATTCTGCTTTGTTAAATTTTTAAAAATGACATATAATTTTTATTCAGGTAGAGAAAAATCTCAATGACAAGGAATAAAATAGGTACCACTCAAATAAATGTTCAAAGCAATGGGAACATGTGTCATTTTATAAATGTATTTGTTTCAATCTTTTCAAAGTAAATTTTAAATTTTCATAGACTGTGGAGGAAATTAACATATATATGGCAACACATGAATATATGCTTTATTTGGGTCCTTACATTCATTAGTCTTGTTTCCACAGGAGAATTGAGACAGAGTCCACATAAGACCTTTCACAATTAGCACATCTATCTTCAAACCTGAATATCTTTCATACTTTCTTGCATGTCTTCTAGTATATATATATAATAAATTACTTTTCCCAGAGTATTACAACCTTAGGTATAGTAATTATAGTGAAACAAATTGCAGTGGTCATTTAGTAAAATGATGAATTGGTCAGAACCCATGAGAGGCAGGAAATTTAACATTAAGACATGATGAATGAGTGAGTGATGGTAAGACTGTCTGTAGATGTAACTTGAGGAGAACCCAAAGCAACAAATCTTCTTGGTGGAATTGAAGATACATATAAGTGGAAGGGAGATGGATTTCAATTCCAGTATATCATGCCAAGTATACTTCATTATATGCTCTAAAAATAGCACCCTTACTATAAATAAATTATATACTTAAAAAAAGCTTATCCTTTATCATTTTATCCCAGGCAATTACTTTTTACTTCTATGGCAAAGTGACATTCCTTGAATTCATACATTATTTCTCTACTATCCTTAAAGTTTTTAAATTAAGTATATTCGTCCCCACCCCAGCATACAATTGTTGTGATCCTGCACTGTTAAATCACTTTTAATTGTATCCAGTGGAAACTGAATTAAGATTATTTTAAAAATAAACTGAAAGTACAAGTTTCAAATATACAGTAAATCTATAAATGTTGGGTAGTAAGTGTAATTGCAAAAGGACAAACTATTATTTTAAAAGTAATCATTAGTTAAAATCCCAAATGATTTTCTGACATTGGCTTGTAGATTATTGTTAAATGCATAGGAAAAAATCAGATGTTTTTTTAAAAAAAACTAAGCAAAATTTTAGAAACCTTGAAAGTTGTTCAGCATAGAAGAACCAAAGGTTTTAAATAATTACATATTCTGCTTTTTGTATTCTTACTTTCACCCACTTTCTCTTACTAGTTATATCAATTCACTGCTGATTATCATTCATGGTTTCCAACCGAAAAACCATGAAACCAGTGCCCCCAAGTTCATTTCTATGACTTAGTAAAGAACTTAGCTTTTAAGTGTGTGTGTTAATAAATAAGAAATACTTATTTACTTTCCAATATATGCAAATTGTTATGAAAGATCCAAGGAAGAATAAAAGCTCTCCTTTGCCCTCATGTACTTTGGTGATTGTGGCCGTAATGGGTAACAATGTTATGTGTAATTCAATTTTAGTCTAAGGCAAGGATTGCCAGATTTTTTTTTTTCCTTTCTGAAAAGGGTTAGATAGTAAAGATTTTTGACTCTCAGAGCTAAATAAAATGCCTGCTGCAACTACTCAGCTTTGTCACAGCAGCAGGAAAGCAGTTATAAACAATGTATAAACCAATGGGTGTGGCTAGATTTGACCCATGGGTCAGTTTTGCCTACCCCTGGTCTAAGGCAAAAGCACAAAATTTGATGACGTACAGATAATTTAATGTAAACTGTAGCTAAAATATAATGAAATAAAAGCTGATAAAATCTGTCAAGATGATTTCTGAAGGCATCTTCAGAAAAATAAAAATCATAATTACTACCCTGGAAGAACTTCTAGGCTCTCATAGGAACTGGAAAAAATATAGTTATTCCATATAAGAAACCTCACTGTTTACTGAATATTTTCTGAGCCTGACAGGGTTAGTCAGTGGGTAGTAAACAAGAATAACATCTCTCCATGCTCCTGGGTGGATAACAGATGAAAAGAAGGAGGACAGTCTGCTAAGATCTCTCGATCAATAGGCGGGCCAGTTTGGTTGAAGCACTGTTGGAGCTGAGACTGGAAAGACTAACAAGTTAATATACCAAGAATAAAATCAAAAGCCATTATTCACTTATTTCTGCAAGGACTATGAAACTTTTATTTGAGACTGATGGCCCTGTGAGTTCAAACTTTCATAATATCCTTTCTACTTTATGTAAAAGCTGACATGTTTACATAACAGCTCAATTATATACCAAAGCTCTATGTGATGTTTACATCTAAACACATGTCATGAGTATATGTAGAAGTACATTGTGAATACTAACAATGCTTACCTGTTTTTGTATTTATTATTTTTTATGTCTACAAAAAACTCTCTGCATGTTAAAAAGCTATAGGCTTTTCTGCAACCTAAATCCTTTCTTTCTTGTCACCAGTAATAGTCATTTCTGAGTCCTGCTTTCCAATTCTTAAAAAAAGCTAATGGTCCTTTGCTTAGATTCTCATTCCTGAAAGACCAAGAGGTCAATACAACCATGATCTATTCAGTAAAAAGACAGAAACATCTAAAAGTTTAAACATTTTTTCTCTCTATTCAAGTCATTTGAATTGATTCATGAACATCTTCTTGTTGTTGTTCAGTTGCTCAGTAGTGTCCTACTCTTTGCAACCCCATGGACTGTAACACAACAGGCTTCCCTGTCCATCACTATTTCCCTGAGCTTTCTCAAATTCATATCCATCTAGTCGGTGATGTCATCCAACCATCTCATCCTCTGTTGTCCCCCTATCCTTCTGCCCTCGATCTTTCCCGGCATCAGGGTCTTTTCTAATGTGTCAACTCTTTGGACCAGGTGGCCAAAATATTGGAGCTTCAGCTTCAGCATCAGTCCTTCTAATGAATATTCAGGATTGATTTTCTTTAGCATTGACTGGTTTGATCTCCTTGCAGTCCAAGTGACTCTCAAAGGTCTTCTCCAACACCACAGTTCAAAAGCATCAGTTCTTTGATGTTCAACCTTCTTTATAGTCCAACCCTCATATCCATACATGACTACTGGAAAAACCATAGTTTTGACTAGACAGACCTTTGTCAGCAAACTGATGTCTCTGCTTTTTAATATGCTGTCTAATTTATCATAGTTTTCCTTCAACAAAGCAAGCATCTTTTAATTTCATGGCTGCAGTCACCATCGGCAGTGACTTTGAAGCCCAAGTAAATAAAGTCTCTCACTGTTTCCGTTGTTTCCCCATCTATTTGCAAAAGTGGTGGGACAGATGCCATGATCTTATTTTTTTGAATTTTGAGTTTTAAGCCAACTTTTTCACTCTTCTCTTTCACCTTCATCAAGAGGCTGTTTAGTTCCTCTTTGCTTTCTGCCATAAGGGTGATGTCATCTGCATATCTTAGATTATTGATATTTCTTCCTGCAATCTTGATTCCAGCTTGAGCTTTATCTAGCCTGGCATTTCACATGATGTACGCTGCATATAAGTTAAATAAGCAGGGTGGTAATATAGAGCCTTGACGTACTCCTTTTCCAAATTGGAACCAGCTCATTGTTCCATGTCCAGTTCTAACTATTGCTTCTTGATCTGCTTACAGGTTTCCCATGAGGCAGGTAAGGTGATCTGGTATTCCCATCTCTTTAAGAATTTTCCACAGATTGTTGTGATCCACATAGTCAAAGGCTTTGGTGTAGTCAGTGAAGCAGAAGTTTTTCTGGAACTCTCTTGCTTTTTCTGTGACCCAATGTATGTTAGCAATTTGACCTCTGGTTCCTCTGCCTTTTCTAAATCCAACTTGAACATCTGGAAGTTCATGGTTCACATACTGCTGAAGCTTTGCTTGGAGAATTTTGAGCATTTCACACTAGCATGTGAAATGAGTGCAACTGTGTGGTAGTTTGAACATTGTTTGGCATCGCCCTTCTTTGGGATTGGACTGACCTTTTCCAGTTCTGTGGCCACTGCTGAGTTCTCCAAATTTGCTGGTGTATTGAGTACAGCACTTTAACAGCATTTTCTTTTAGGATTTGAAGTAGCTCAGCTGGAATTCCATCGCCTTCACTAGTTTTGTTTGTAGTGATTCTTCCTAGGGCCCACTTGAGTTCACACTCCAATATGAATATCTTGGAATTATCTTAATAATAAATTCATAGAATGACATCCTTGATATTTCTCTTTACTCTCCTACAAAAGGAAAAAAAAAACAGTATATGCCAATAGCATGGACTGAACTCTTTTACATACAAATAAACTTGTATCCTTTTGAATGAGAATTTGTACACCCTACCTATGGTAACTTCTTCTGAGATTAAAGACAGATCCAAGTTGATTCAAATCAATTTTTCACTTGCACCTACTTTATGAAACTATTTATAGGTAAAATTATCTATAGAAGTGAGAGACTACTAAAGATTAATGTGTGAAAATACATTAAAACTTAATGTATATTTTACTCATTATTACATTAACTAAAAGTAAATTGCATCACCTGTATAATCATTACAAAAACATTCATCTCCCCTCACACACAGAATTGTTACAGAAATGCAGAGAATGTGAGCTGCATCTCCACGATTGAATAAAAGATAGTCCATTTTAATCAACTTTAAAAAAATAGGAATGTAGAGCCAATGTTATTTCATTTCTTTTGCTGTTTTTTCTGTGCTTAATATATCAAGAAAATTATTTTCACATTTAAGTTATTCATGTAATTAATTACATTTAAATATGTATACCTTTTAGACAGGTCCCCTACAAATATTAAAAATGGTGCTGTGCACCACCATTCCTCATAGCTAACTCTATTAAAGCTGTTGTAACACATAATTAAGAAGTAACTCAACAAGAGTAATTTTAAACCTTTGAATAATGGATGACGAAAGGGATACTGGCTGATGACTGACGGCCAGGTGAGGTCAAGTCGGGTTCATGATAGACTTGCTCATGGATGCTCAGCCTTTCTGGTGTCATATTCCAACTTTAAACTTTTCTTGTCAGATAGTCTTCTACCATACAATAGTTGCTTCTATTGTACTATAAGCAACTCAAAAATATAAGAAATTTATGAACATCATATATGAGATAAAATGGAATCAAGACAGCAAGGTAAAGTTCTGGTAAGCTATCAGCATTTCAACTTCACCACTTTTCTATGAAAAAGAGTAAATCATTAAAGTCTATTTTCAAACAAAGTTACCAGAATGTAGAGTTTCAGTGTTACTCTGGATAATCTTTAGGAACTTTATTTGGCCGTTTTACTTGTTCACTCTCCTTTCTTCAGATCTAATAATGTTACCAGGTCCAATCTTCTACTGCTTGCCAAATAACCACATAGCAGTCCAATAATTCCCGAGAAGAGCTATTGGGGAAAAGAACGGTGACTTTGAGAAAGCCAACAGACTGAGAGGATGGTGGACTAGTGTCTATGAACCTGGAGAACCATTTCTCTCCAGTTAGAATTCAGGCTTCTTATATACTAAAAAGGGAGGGAGTGTGGTGCTGGAATCCTTTATTCTTGGCAGCTGTCCATGTCAGTCTTGTCCTGTAAAACCACAACACGACCAATTTCATTATCTGTATTGCAACTTTTTGTTGCTATTATCTGTATCACAACTGTATTGCAACCTATACAATAGGAAAAAAAGTTACACTCGTAAAGATTAGATCCTTGAGAATGGGCTATCCTGTGTATTCCAGGCCATAGGCAACACTCTTAAAAAAAGATGCAAAGCCGGCATGATTAAGCACAGGCAACAGAGCACAAAGCTCTGAACAGAAGGAATAGATTCAACACAGTGTCAGGTTTGATCTTCTTCATTCCAGCAAGGTGAATTAAAGGTTTGCCTACAGAGAAAACAGAACCACATGATATCCTGGGCTCCCTGGGCCCCCTGAAATTAAAGGACTCAGATTCTATGAATGTGGATAATAGTCATAAGGATTTGTTTGGACCCTCTGATTATACTCTAGGACTTCTAGGCTTCTTGATTCTAGAGATGGTGCCCTGTTTGGGGAATACCTGGATTCATCTTTGTCCTGGTACACTGGAGACAATTCTTGAGAGGCCCTTAGATAGCAAGGAGATCAAACCAGTCAATCCTAAAGGAAATCAACACTGAATATTAATTGGAAGGACCAATGCTGAAGCTGAAGCTGAAGCTCCAATACTTTGACAACCTGATGCAAAGAGCTGACTCACTGGGAAAGACTCTGATGCTGGGAAAGATTGAGGGCAGGAGGAGAAGGGCATAACAAAGGATGAGATTGTTGGATGGCATCACTGACTCAGTGGACAGGAGTAGTGAAGGACAGGGAAGCCTGGCCTCCGCAAGAGACTGAGACAGACCTGCCTTTGAGCATCTGAGTGTCTCCTGTGGAGGCACGTGTCAGCAGTGGAACCTCTTCCAAAAACACTTATACCAGTATGCCATAACCTCCCAGGACTTCTGCAGTCAGTATCCCTGACCCAGGTCAGGCCACTGTGGACTCAGGCCTCTGCCAGAGACTCCCAGCACTCACAGGCAAGTCTGGGTCAGTCTCTTTCTCCTGGATCCTGGTACGCACAAGGTTTTGTTTGTGCCCTCCGAGAGTCTGTTTCCCCAGTCCTGTGGAAGTTCTATAATCAAATCCCACTGGCCTTTGGAGTCCAATTTCCCTGTGGGTTCTCCGTCCCTTTTCAAGATCCTCAGGTTGTGAAATCTTCTTGTGGGCCCTAGAACTTCTGTAACACAGCAAGAGCTTCTCTGGTATAATTGTTCTCCAGTTTGTGGGTCACCTGCTCGGCGACTCTATAGCGGGGCTAATGTCAACCTCCTCCAGGAGGAGGAGTCACACACTACACCTCTCAGGACTGCTGCTGCCAGAGCCCCTTGGCCTGCAACAGGCCACTGCAGACACGTGCCTCCACAAGAGACACTCAGACACTCAAAGGCAGGTATGTCTCAGTCTCTTGTGGAGGTCGCTGCTCTTTTCCCTGGGTCTTGATGAACACAAGGTTTTGTTTGTACCCTCCGAGTATCTCTGGCACCTATGAGCTTTGATTTTCAATGTGATTGCACCCCTCCTACAATCTTGCTGCAGCTTCTCTTTTGCCCTTGGATGTGGATTATCTTTTTTTTTGGTGGGATCTTACATTCTCCTTACATAGACATTTTCCTGTCAATAGTTGTTCAGCAGCCAGTTGCAATTTTGATGTTCTTGCTGGAGAAGATGAGCACACCTCCTTCTAATCCACCATCTTGATAAGGAAACTATCCAAGAACCCACTGGGTGAAATCAAATTGTGTAATTTGCCCTTATGTTATACTTGTTCTAGGGAGCAATTGTGTATGAGAAATGGACAGCATTAATCCCTAATCAAACTTGGGATAAGGTTAAATGCA
The DNA here is from genome assembly GCF_023091745.1 of Budorcas taxicolor. Classification (NCBI taxonomy): domain Eukaryota; kingdom Metazoa; phylum Chordata; class Mammalia; order Artiodactyla; family Bovidae; genus Budorcas; species Budorcas taxicolor. Next base: position 67,470,824 of record NC_068929.1, on the reverse strand, counting down.
TGAAATCACTTTTACACTTTTGACTTTGCTAGAAAGATTTTGTTTAGAATGCCCTATTAATTTGGAGGTTGATCTCAGGATAGAGTCAACTGGGGTGAATAAATAAACCATGTAAGCAGAAAAGTGGTTAAAACACTTCTCACCAGTGATTCTGTTTCACAACTGAGAGAAATTTTCCAGGAAAAAACAGAGTTAATGGGATATTTAGCTCATCTTGATACTATTAATTCTCTTAAATGAGCTGAGAGGAAGGCAGTTAACCAGGCATATTACCCCAATTTTATTGCATCACTAATATTCAATTGCCTGTCCCAGGTCCTGCAGTTAGTTCAACCCATTCTTTTGCTTTATCTTCTCAGTATTTTCCTGGACAGGCATTGTTTTGAATTATATACGAATGCCGTATGTAATAACTTAGGATGGCGGTAAAAGAGGTGACTTCTTAAACTGTAATGAGATATTACCATTTATCATCCAAGTTCGGTATCCTTCTTTCAACTTTCTTCCCACTGGCCCTATCAGGGTTGATGTGAAGCCTGTTTCAGTCGCTCCCGTCTCCTCCAGTCATGTCCTCACATTCTCCTCATCTCCACGCCCCACCTTTGCTCAACCCTGAAATCTGTATTGATTTGATGATCATGGGGCCCGTGTCTTTTTTTCTTTTCTTTTTTTTTTTTTTTTGACATGTAGGGCGTGGCCCCTGTCAGCATCTGTGTGGTCCTGGACAAGTAGTTCACCAAACTCTCAGTGTCTAGTGGGGATGGCAGCTCTGGCTTCATAAGGCAGCTGCAGCGAAATGAATCAGTGTGTGTGAAAGACTTACCTATATTTCCACATTGCTGGCTATCACTAACGTTCTCCACTTCACCCTCACCACCACAGAATTTTGTTCCTTCTTTCCCGGGCATTCTTAACATCTTTCTTACAACCTTTCTTTGAAACTTCAGCCCCTGATCTCATTTCCTTGAACTTTGACAAGGATGATAGCTCTTGAGTTCATGCCTGATTTTATTCTTCCCAGGTTTGCTATGTCCTTGAGGCTGGATCTGCATTGTCTTCATCCAGATTGTCTCTAAGCAAAGCCAGACTATATGCTGCAGCTTGCACCTGGCTGACCAGATGCTGGGCAAGCTTCTGTCTCCCCTCCTGCCCTCCATTGCCCTTTACACAGTTTCCAAACCTTGCACAAGAATACATGTTTTAACATTCCTTGCTTATTAAAAGTCTATCTACAGTGGTCACCATAAACCCTCTTGGTTTCATAGGTGACTACAACTTAGCAGACAAGATAAATTTCTTTTCTTTTTTTTTTTAATTTTTTATTGTAACAGGATTTTATTTAATTTCTTCTTTTAAATTTTTATTGTAGTGTAGTTGACTTACAATGCTGTGTTAATTTCTGCTCTAGAAAGACAAATTTCACATGATACTGCTTGTATGTGGTATCTTAAAAACGCCCCAAAGGGACTTATTTACAAAATGCAAATTGAGTTGCAGATGAAGATAAAATTTGATCTAGTAAGTAATTCATGCTTAGGCATCAGTAACATGAGATTTTAGGGAAGATTAATAAAATAAACCTTAATGTATCCACTTGTGTGATTGACATCTGATCAAACTTGTATTCTTTTAAATATATTAGATATGCCAAATCATCACATTTGCTTATGGGTAGCCTATGTATTATGTTGCTTCTTAAAATATTTGTTTTTCAATTAGAATTGTATCACTGTCATGTTTTATTCCTACTAATTTAGAAGTCTACTTTTAGGAATGAAATAAAAATATAAAGATGTTTCCAAGTTTTAAAAACACCTTCTATCATTCACTGTATAAGGATGCCAAGAATGCTGTTCAGTTCGGTTCAGTTGCTTTTCAGTTCAGTCAGTGTCCGACTCATTGTGACCCCATGGACTGCAGTACTCCAGGCCTCCCTATCCATCACCAACTCCTGGAGCCTATTCAAACTCATGTCCATGCTATTAGTTGCCAAATTGATCCAGAAAGATATTAACTACATTTAAAAATTCTCAGAAATACAGAGTATCCAAATGTAAGCAACTTCTAAAGAAGCCAAATAACTGACTGTCCAAATGTTCTCTGATAATTATTCTGTCACTCTGCAGAGGGCTGTCCACAAATCTTGTTCACCACTCACAACACCCTAAGAATTATGAATGCTCACACCATCCCCTAGAGGAGGAGAAGTTCATGCTTTTCTGGAATTCCACCATTTGTCTGGATTTATTGGTATCTCTGCTTTTTCATATCTCATAGAATGAACAACTGGCATAGTTTAAAATGCTCTCCCAGACATTATTTGGAGAACTCACAACATTCCTTCCAGATGAATAACTGAACAAACAAACCTCTCACTTTATTTGTTATTTGTTTAGACACAAGGTTAATAGGTAGTGAAATCTAAAAAAGAAAAATGTTAAGACAAAAGCGAAGAATAGCAGCCTGGAAACTACAGGACATCATTCTGAGGCAAGATAGACCTAAAATCTGGGTCTGTGAGTGACACAGACAAAGGCCTGGGACAGCACTGGGAAGCTTCCATCAGCTAACAGGCTTGGCAGGTTCTCCACACCCAGGAATAAAGCCCCCTCTAGGGCCTCCAGCCTAGGGGGCTTTAGGCAGAGAGCTTCAGCTGTCCTTCCATTTTCACTGTGAAACAAACAAGCTCCAGCTCTCTGTGGTCTTCCTTAGAGGGCAGATGCCTCCACTTGGCAAGATTCTTCAACACTGTGTATTGCTGGGAAACCCCAACTCTACTTGGTTCTATACACTGCTTAGGGTACCCGCACCTCCCTTTGGTCTTAACCTGTGTCAACCAAAGTCTCTCTTCTCACAGCCGTGGCCCCTTTGGATTCTGACAGTGCAAAGCTGAGATCTAAAACTGCACATTCATGCCTCTGAATTCTTCATGAATGAATATTATAAATAAAAGAGAGATTGCCTTTTCTTAGTCCTTGTGTTTGTCATATAGATTGCAAACATCCATTCGGGTCAGTTCAGTCACTCAGTCATGTCCAACTCTTTGTGACTCCATGGACTTCAGCACGCCAGGCTTCCCTGTCCATCACCATCTCCCAGAGCTTGCTCAAACTCATGTCCATCAGGTCGGTGATGTCATCCAACCATCTCATCTTCTATCATCCCCTTCTCCTCCTGCCTTCAATCTTTCCCAGCATCAGGGTCTTTTCCTATGAGTCAGCCGTTCACATCTGGTGGCCAAAATAATGGAGCTTCAGTTTCAGCATCAGTCCTTCCAATGAACATTCAGGACTGATTTCCTTTAGGACGCATTGGTTGGATCTCCTTGTTGTCCAAGGGGCTCTCAAGAGTCTTTTCCAACACCACAGTTCAAAAACATCAGTCCTTTAGTGCTCAGCTTTTTTTACAGTCCAACTCTCACATCCATACATTACTACTGGAAAAACCATGGTTTGATTAGATGGACATTTGTCGTCAAAGTAATGTCTCTGCTTTTTAATATGCTGTCTAGTTTTGTCATACCTTTTCTTCCACAGAGCAAGTGTCTTTTAATTTCTTGGCTGCACTCACCATCTACAGAGATTTTGGAGCCCAAGAAAATAAAGTCTGCCATTGTTTCCCCATCTATTTGCCATGAAGCAATGGGACCGATGCCATGATCTTAGTTTTTGAATGTTGAGTTTTAAGCCAAGTTTTTCACTCTCATCTTTCACTTTCATCGAAAAGCTCTTTGCTTCCTCTCTGGTTTCTGCCATGAGGGTGGTATCATTTGCATATCTAGAGTTATTGATATTTTTCCCAGCAATCTGGATTTCAGTTTGTGTTTCATGCAGCCTGGCATTTCACATGATGTCCTCTGCATAGAAGTGAAGTAAGCAGGGTGACAATATACAGCCTTGACGTACTCCTTTCCCAATTTTGAACCAGTCCATTGTTCCATGTCTGATTCTAACTGCTGCTCCTTGCCTGCATACAGATTTCTCAGGAAGCTGGTAAGGTGGTCTGGTATTCCCATCTCTTGAAGAATTTTTCACATCCATTAGGTTGTTTGTTTTTAACTGTGTGCTTTTTATTTATTATTATTTGCTTTCTTTCTTTCTTTCTTTTTTTTTTTTTTTTTTGCTATCAGGCAGTGCCTCTCTTGCCCTCCCATTTTTGAAATAATCTTGCTCATTTACTTATTTGCTTTTGGCCATGTGGGGCCTTGTTGCTGAGTGGCCTTTTCTCCAGTTGCAGGGCATGGGGGCTCCTTTCTAGTTACGGTGCTTGGGCTTCTTATTGCAATGGCTTCCCTTCAGTAGCTGTGGTTCCCGGGCTCTGGAGCACAGGCCCAACAGTTGTGGAGCATGGACTTAGTTGCTCCGCAGCACATGAGTTCCTCCCAAACCAAGGATCGAACCTGTGTTTCCTGCATTGGCAGGTGGATTCTCTACCACTGAGCCCCCAGGGAAGCTACCACTTTGCCTGTGACATACACACTTTCTAATGTGCTTCAGTTCATCAGTTTTTTAAAGACTTTGACCTATCATTAGAAACATGTTCCCATTTGGATCCCTATAAATATTTTTGAGCTCTATTCTGGGGCACAGTTACTTAGAAAGTTACTTAGAAAGTTACTTAGAAGTTAGCTGATGTTTGAGGGCAAGAAAAAAGAAATAAAATAGATAACCAACAAGAACTCACCATGTAGTACAGGAAACTGCTCAATATTAGGTAAAAACCTAAACAGGAAAAGAATTTGACAAAGAATATGCATATGTATAGCTTAATAATTATGCTGTCCACTGAAAACTAACATGCCATTGTTAATCAACTATGGTACTCTCTCAGTCATGTCTGACTCTGCAACCCCGTGAACTGTAGCCCACCAGGCTCCTCTGTCCAAGCAAGAATACTGGAAATTCTCCATGCAAGAATACTGAAATGGGTAGCCATTCCCTTATCCAGGGGATCTTTCCAATCTAGAGATCAAATCCAGGTCTCCTTAATCAACCATACTCCAATGTAAAATAAGAATTAAAACAAATAAAAAATAAAACCAGGGGAAGAGCTACATTTAGTCCAGGGCTGATTATTTCACACCACTGAGGCAAGACCGTTCTGAGAATTCCACCCAATGACCCAGGAATTAAGACACCTTTAAGTCTGGTGATTGGAAGTACATGCTGTTCCCACTCCTGTGTGATGCCAAGTGGTGATCCCCCAATGATTTCAGGAGGGTCTTCACTCACCTGGATGTGCTGACAGCTCCCTGCCTAGTCAGGATCCTCCACGGAGTTCCAGAGTTCTGCTCAAAGGCAGGATTTCTCCTCTTTGGTATTCTGTCCTAGAAACCCCAATCACTTTGGTGTCCCCAGAATTCAGACTCCATTTCCTCAATAAAGGGGACACCAGCCCTTGCTCCGTGGCCAGGAAAGTCTCCCCAGGAAGAAAGCTGGGGAAATTTCATTGTTCACATCATTTGGACCCTGTCTCTCAGGAACCAAACCTGTGACTTCTCAGTGTCCGTTCTATATATTTGGCTTTGCCCTATTTGTCTATTTGTTTCCCTTGTTTCAGACAGGAGCGTAAATCTACTCCCTTTCGCTCTCTCTACATTGGCCAAAAGCAAAATGCAACTGCACACTGTTTTAACTGCTCCTTCTGTTATGTGGTTGACATCAGTGGGTCTAGGTCAAGTTTATTCCACTGAAGTTTTGGAAACACTTTATCAGTTCATACATGCTTATGTTTCAGGAGTTCTTTAGAATCAATTTATCTGTGAAATAATCCTCTTTTGTTTATTGGCATCCATGAAATGCATAGGCTAATTGCCAGAAAAAAAATATACAATAAAACCTTCTATACAATAAAACCTTTTATATTTCAAGAATAGGATGTGCTTATTATTCCAAGCCTGTACACATTCCTCAGGTGCATTTTAAAGTTGTAGTCCTATGGATTGTGTATGTATCTTGGTTTATTCCTACCTATTGTAACCACTTTTGTTGATTTGCAAAACTGACACTATTATTTCCTTAGTATTAACTGTTATTCCTATTTGGAAAAGTTATTGACTTTTTCATATTTGTCTTGTATGCAGGAACATTACTGAATTCTGTTGTTTATTCAAATGTTTTTATTTGCATAGTTTGTTATCTTTCCATACTATTCCCTCACAGATACCTAATCTGAAATAATTTATGACTGATTTGTGTTTTTAAATATGCATGCAGCATAGGTCCCTTTGCTTTTTGACAAACTTTATTTTTATAAGTTTACTAGATTCTAGTTCTACCTCTTACTTTTCTCCATGTCAATTATTAATAGAAAACTGGTTTGAGAAAATCTCATTGATAATTCCTTTCTACTCTTACCTATTCTTTTGGACTTCAAGGGAGTGTCAAGTGAATTTATAAATAATCTGCTTAAAAATAATTAAGACTGTTCAAGAGAGATTTTACTTAAATATTAAGAGTTAGCATAGCACTTTATCTTATAAATATTCAAAACTAAAGAGATAGTAGCATAAAAATGGTAAGTGGGCTTGATTGTGTTAAGAATTTAAACTATGTGTGTATGAATTACAGATTCAGTCTTAACATAAATAATTTACATTAGGAGAAGAAGTTTAAGTGCATGACTCAGAGAAATTCATATGCAAATATGCATCATCTAATGTTGAACTTCGAGAAAGGACACAATTAAAAGAAACAGATGTGCCGAGTATTACAAAGGTGAATATTTTCCTTGTATTTGATTTTTTAAAAATCTAAAAATGTTGTGATATCTATTAATTGGATCAGTGTTACATTTGGGGATAATGATATCTAAATTTCAGCAGCTTTCCATAGGAATGTGTTCATGCACTTCGGGAATCAATTGGAATAACTGAGGCTACATTAAGCATTTTGAGTATCAAAGGCTTAACACAGAAAATAGCATCTTATACAACTTCCAAGGATGAGGAAAGCTGCCATAACGGTCTCAGTCCACCTGATATACTCAAGTGTGTGCTTTTTAGACCCACTTGGAAACTGTGTTGTTGAAAGAGGGTGTTTGCTATGACCAGTGTGTTCTCTTGGCAAAACTCTGTCAGTCTTTACCCTGCTTCTTTCTGAACTCCAAGGCCAAGTCTGCCTGTTACTCCAGGTATTTCTTGACTTCCTACTTTTGCATTCCAGTCCCCTATAATGAAAAGGACATCTTTTTTGGGTGATAGTTCTAGAAGCTCTTATAGGTCTTCATAGAACCGTTCAACTTCAGCTTCTTCAGCATTACTGGTCGGGGCATAGACTTGGATTACTGTGATATTGAACGGCTTGCCTTGGGAGTGAACAAAGATCATTCTGTAATTTTTGAGATTGCATTGAAGTACTGCATTTCAGACTCTTTTGTTGACTATGATGGCTACTCCATTTCTTCTAAGGGATTCTTGCCCACAGTAGTAGATATAATAGTCATCTGAGTTTATTCATCCATTCCAGTCCATTTTAGTTTGCTGATCCCTAAAATGTCAATGTTCACTCTTACCACATCCTGTATGACCACTTCCAATTTGCCTTGATTCATGGACCTAACATTCCAGCTTCCTATGCAATATTGCTCTTTACAGCACTGGATATTACTTCCATCCCCAGTCACAGCCACAACTGGGTGATATTTTTGCTTTGGCTCCATCGATTCATTTTTTCTGAATTTGTTTCTCCACTGATCTCCAGTAGCATATTGGGCACCTACCAACCTGGGGAGTTCATCTTTCAGTGTCCCATCTTTTTTGCCTTTTCATACTGTTTATGGGGTTCTTCCTGTTCATGGGATTCTTCCTGTTTATGGGGTTCATATTGTTCATGGGGTTCTTCAGGGGAGAACTATTTATATATATATATATATATATATATATATATATATATATATATATATATATGTATGTATATACTGTTCAAGGGGATCTCAAGGCAAGAATACTGAAATGGTTTGCCTTCCCTTCTCCAGTAGACCATGTTTGGTCAGAGTGAAAACACATGGAGTAACAGGCAAATTTAGCTTTGGAGTATAGAATGAAGCAGGGCAAAAACTAACAGAGTTTTGCCAAGAGAATGCAAACACCCTCTTCCAACAACACATGAGAAGCCTCTACACATGGACATCGCCAGACAGTCAATACCAAAATCAGATTGATTATACTATTTGAAGCCAAAGATGGAGGAGCTCTATGCAGTCAGCAAAAACGAGACCGGTAGCTACCACGGCTGAGATCATGAGCTCCTTATTTCCAAATTCAGACTTAAATTGAAGAAAGGGAAAACCACTAGACCATTCAAGTATGACCTAAATAAAATCCCTTATGACTATACAGCAGAAGTGAGAAATAGATTCAAGGGATTAGATCTGAGAGACAGAGTGCCTGAAGAACTATGGACAAATGTTCATGACATTGTACAGGAGGCAGTGATCAAGACCACCCCAATGAAAAGAAATGAAAAAAGGAAAAATGGTTGTCTGAGGAGGCCTTATAAATAGCTAAGAAAAGAAGACAAGCTAAAGGCAAAGGAGAAAAGGAAAGGTCTACCCATTTGAATGCAGAGTTCCAAAGACTAGCAAGAAGAGATAAGAACTGTCTTATGACCTAGCAACCCACTGCTGGGCATACACGCTGAGGAAACCAGAATTGAAAGAGACACATGTACCCCAATGTTCATCACAGCACTGTTTATAATGGCCAGGACATGGAAGCAACCTAGATGTCCATCAGCAGATGAATGGATAAGAAAGCTGTGGTACATATACACAATGGAATATTACCCAGCCATTAAAAAGAATATATTTGAATCTATTCTAATGAGGTGGATGAAACTGGAGCCGATTATACAGAGTGAAGTAAGCTAGAAAGAAAAACACCAATACAGTATACTAATGCATATATATGGAATTTAGAAAGATGGTAACAATAACCCTGTATGCGAGACAGCAAAAGAGACACAGATGTATAGAACAGTCTTTTGGACTCTGTGGGAGAGGGAGAGGGTGGGATGATTTGGGAGAATGGCATTGAAACATGTATAATATCATATATGAAATGAATCACCAGTCCAGGTTCAATACAGGATACAGGATGCTTGGGGCTGGTGCACTGAAATGACCCAGAGGGATGGTATGGGAGGGAGGTGGGAAGGGGGTTCAGGATGGGGAACACGTGAATAACCATGGCAGATTCATGTTGATGTATGGCAAAACCAATACAATATTGTAAAGTAATTAACCTCCAATTAAATAAATTTATATTTAAAAAAAATAATTGTAATATACAATGGAACTCTATGTAACTTTGTTCTGTATTTTCCAAGTCTCCTGCAAATTTATTTTCATTAAAAAAATAATGAAAAAGACTTTTCATAAAAAAAAGTCTTTAAACAGGTAATTAAGTTAAAAAAATGGTCATTAGAGTGTGCCCAAATCTAGTACAACTGATATCCCTATCAGAAGAGATAAAGAATGGACAGGTATTGAGAAAAGACCACATGAAGACACAGGGAGAGGATAGTCATTCATAAGCAAAGGGGGGAGCCCTCAGAAGAAACTAACACTGCTGACACATTGATCTTGAACTTGTAGCCTCCAGAACTGTGAGAAAATAAATTTCTTTATGCCAAAAAAAAAAAAGAAAGAAAGCCTTCCCCAGTGATCAGTGCAAAGAAATAGAAGAAAACAATAGAATAGGAAAGACTAGAGACCTCTTCAAGAAAATTAGATATAGCAAGGGAACATTTCATGCAAAGATGGGCTCAATAAAGGGTAGAAATGGTATGGACCTAACAGAAGCAGATGATATTAAGAAGAAGTGGCATGAATACACAGAAGAACTATACAAATATGATCTTCATGACCCAGATAATTACGATGGTGTGATCATTCACCTGGAGTCAGACACCCTGGAATATAAAGTCAAGTGGGCCTTAGGAAGCATGACTATGAACAAAGCTAGTGGAGGTGATGGAATTCCAGTTGAGCTCTTTCAAATCCTAAAAGATGATGCTGTGAAAGTACTGCACTCAATATGCTGGCAAATTTTTGACAACTCAAGTGGCCACAGGACTGGAAAAGGTCAGTTTTCATTCCAATCCTAAAGAAAGGCAATGTCAAAGATTGCTCAAACTACTGCACAATTGCACTCATCTCACACACTAGTAAAGTAATGCTCATAATTCTCCAAGACAGGCTTCAACAGTACGTGAACCGTGAACTTCCAGATGTTCAACCTGGATTTAGAAAAGGCAAACGAACCCGAGATCAAATTTCCAACATCCGTTAGATCGTTGAAAACACAAGAGAGTTCCAGAAAAACATCTACTTCTGCTTTCTTGTCTATGCTAAAGCCTTTGACTGTGTGGATCACAACAAACTGTGGAAAATTCTTAAAGCGATGGGAATACCAGACCACCTTACCTGCCTCCTGAGAAATCTCTATGCAGACAAGAAGCAACAGTTAGAACTGGACATAGAACAACAGACTGGTTCCAAATCAGGAAAGGAGTACGTCAAGGCTGCATATTGTTACCCTGCTTATTTCACTTCTCTGTAGAGTACATCATGAGAAATGCTGGACTGGATGGAGCACAAGCTGGAATCAAGATTTCCAGGAGAAGTATCAATAACCCCGGATATGCAGATGACACAACCCTTATGGCAGAAAGCAAAGAAGAACTAAAGGGCCTCTTGGTGAAAGTGAAAGAGGAGAGTGAAAAATCACTTTTTATTAGAGCCATTTGGGAGAAATTGTTTCAAATGTGTAGACTCTTGCTCCTTTCAAGAAAAGTTATGACCAGCCTAGACACCTTATTAAAAAGCAGAGACATTAGTTTGCCAACAGAGGTCCATCTAGTCAAAGCTATGGCTTTTCCAGTAGTCATGTGTGTATGTGAGAGTTGGACTATAAAGAAGGTTGAACGTTGAAGAAGTGATGCTTTTGAACTGTGGTGTTGGAGAAGACTCTTGAGAGTCACTTGGAATACTCCTCAGTCATGAAAAATTATATATATATATATACACTGACACACACACAAAGGATCCTTATCCATTCATCTATTGATGGACATTTAGATTGTTTCCATGTCTTGGCTGTTGTAAGCAGTGCTTTTATAGACATAAGGAAGGATGCAATTTGCATTTCTGCCAACAGTATAAGAGGGTTCCTTTTTCTCCAAACCCTCACCAACATTTGTTATTTGTAGACTTCTTAATTATGGCTCTTCTTAGCAGTATAAGGTGGTTCCTCATTGTAGTTTTAATTTTCAGCACTAAGATTTGTATGCTAGGAATAAACTAGACTGTTTCAAAGAGATTAAAAGCAATCATTCAATGAATAAGAATATCTAAGGTGTCAACAGTATAATATATGTTTATGAACTGTTATTTCATGTTATGTTTCTCTCATATTACTCTTCCTCCTTCTCTCCTATCAATAGTCACTAAGAGGAAGCCCTTCTTGTGGCTGAGTGGGACCATACGGCCTGTTCCTGTCAATGGACAGTGAGTGAGGTGATGATGGGGGACGGGTGAACTGGAGTGGACATGAAGTTATTACCTCAACCCTCTTCACTGTCACATGAATTTGCATTTTAGAAATAAGTATAATTTTAAAAAAGCAAATATTAATGCTGAACTAATCCCAACTTGTATTGTGTAAAAGTATTAAATTAATATACTAATATTTCTCTGCTGACTGCCATACAGATCCTTGTCTTAAAGGGAATGAGAACTTGCAGAAAAGTTACCTGCATTATAAAGTAATGAAGAAGAATCTGAAGTGTACTGATGAAATGCAATGTTTATAAGAACAGAAACGAGACCCTTTTTTAGTTTCACTCAATTGCATGTAGTATGATTATGTGCAGTTTTCAAATATATGCCTTTTATAACCTTGTTTCGGCTAGAAAACAGAGTCTTGGGTTGCACTCATTATTGTGAAAAAAAAAAATAGAGGTTACCTGAATTTCTACTGGAAACTTCAAGTAAGCAATGAGAGAATGAACATATTTATGCTTTCTGAAACACCTTCTATTAAGTCTGAAAGGAGATTTTAAAAATTACTTCTTAGGAACATGCTATACCTTTCATTCACCTAAATACATCTTATTGAATTGTTTCTGAATGAAGGAATGAAGTGAATCATTTGTGTAATATATTTACTTCTCTGTCTCTATAGCAAGGCTCTCAAAATCAGAAATTTTATTCCCTTCACATAACACAATCTGCCACATTAATTTTTGTGAATGAATAAAAGTGGAAATTACAGTCAGATGTGCCTGAACAGTTTTCTTCCCAATAGCAAACCCTGATATTTCTCTGTGCAAAAGGGTTTTAATTATGCATTCACATCACACCAATTTACTTCTCTTATGCTACTGTCCCCTTATGCTACTGAAGTTCAAATAAAATCTACATCATGAATATTATTCAGCCACCAACTCTATATTTACTTTGCAATGTCACATACATTTTTACTACAAAAAATACTACAAAGGTAGATACACTGCCTTTCCCCAAAGAGACGTTAATATTTAAGTACATATATAAAGTTTTATTGTGTAACTCCAGGTCATCTGAGTTAAGACCTAAGTAGACTTAACCATTAGCAGCTGCCTGAATTAAAGCTTCTTCGGGGATTATCTGCAATTTGTTTAAAATTTGAGAACAATTAACAGAAGCATTGCACTATGCTAGGCACATGTTACAGCTCTGACAAAAAGTTTTTACAGATCATATACTTCCAGACAAATTTTTTAGCCTAAAATTAGCTTCACTCAAAACATATTATCTTATAGATGCATTATCTAAAATATTTATGCAAAGTGATTTAAAAATGAATAAACACAAGATAATAAATAACACATACCCATGTAATGTAAGGTTGAGAGTAATATTATGCTTAAATTCTACTTTTCATGCATGAGGTTCTCAAGCACATAACTGCAAAATGCAGTTCACAATGCTGAATGAGAGTGGCGCATGGAGACTCTATGAATAGCTTTGTCCCTATAGCACTTCCCATGTAGCTCAGCTAGTAAAGAGTCTGCCTGCAGTGTGGGAGACCTGGGCTCAGTCCTGGGGCTGGGAAGATCCCCTGGAGAAGGGAAGGGCTGCCCACTCCAGTATTCTGGCCTGGAGAATTCCATGGACTGCATAGTTCATGGAGTTGCAAAGAATCGGACACAACTGAGGGACTTTCACTTGTTAGTTGCCCAGTCTGTCTGAATCTTTGGGACCCTGTGGACTGTAGCCCTCAGGCTGCTCTGTCCATATGATTCTCCAGGCAAGAATACTGGAGTGGGCTGCCATGCCCTCCTCCAGGATATTCCTCACCCAGGAAATGAACCTGGGTTTCCCACAGTGCAGGCAGATTCTTTATCATCTTGGCCACTTGGAGATGATAAAAGTTTATAGAACTTTTGAGAAACACTGAGTCCCTGCCACTTCACGTGTTTGTAAAGGAAAGTTAAAATAAATAGAAATAGAAATTCAATAGACTTCCTCAAAAAGGGAATATGAGGAGTCGTGTGTGTGTGTGTGTGTGTGTGTGTGTGTGTGTGTGTGTGTGTACAGACCTCGAGAGCGGGTGCATCCTGCAGCTGTCTCAGAACTGGGAAGCCGCATAGAACAGACTCCCTAGTGTTTTCACCACTGTGACTTACAGTAACACAGAGAGTTTTTCAGGATAGAATGTAGCATCCTTGGCATTTGTGTTTGTTTGGTCATATAAAAAGGACTGCACTTTAAAATTATTATGACATATTAAATAAAAAAATATATAAATGAGTGGGATTAATGTTGTTATTTTAATGTAAAGCTTGATTATATGTTCTGTCACTGGTACCTATTTCAATTTGTAACTAGGCCTTCATGACAATAGAGACAGTAAATCTGTTATTTGAGATATCTATAACTTTTTTGTAATTAACTATGGAGTAATCAATTATGATAGAGGAAGCACAGTAATTACTAAGTCTTGTAATTTTATCTCATAGATGACTAAACATTTTGAAGACAATTATATATTAATAAAAAATATAGATATAATAAGGAATATTATAACAGGTTATTTCACTTGTTCATTAAGCAGAGAAAATTGATATTTGTCCACCAGGAAACATATGTAATCACAAAGCATCATGTAGAGAACAATTATATTGTCTTGATGAATAAATGAAAATTGATGTTTTTATGCATCAAATTTTTGGTCTATAGTTTACCTAAATTTGATGATTTTTAAAACATCAATGAAGTTATTCACTCTGTTAGAATTTAAATTAACTCTGCAATTATGCTAAAGAATAGTATGCCAACTTTTGGTTCTTTGGCAGATTTTTAGATTTATGAAATACTCGCTTAGTATTTAATATAGTTTTGCATTTCCTGTAATAATAAAACAAACTAGTGAGGCTTGCTTACAGCAACCAGTGTGAAGGATTGAAGTCTACAAAAAGATCTTGACAGAAAGTGTGGCTCAAATTGCAAATACTCCATCAGAACCAATAGCAATGTAAACTCTGGTCTGCATGAAATCACTAAACTGAAAAAAAAAAATGATATGCACACGATAGAGCTATTCAGTGTTTAATACCTCCTCGTGTGTACATGTTATTTTCATATGCATATTTTTGTCAATTCCTTAATGTATATAGGAACAACTTTTCTCTGGATTAAAATGAATATAAAACTCCTTATATTTTTTCCATGGATTAAACTGATAACCTCTCAAGAGTCTTCTCCAACACCACAGTTCAAAAGCATCAGTTTTTCAGCACTCAGCTTTCTTTATGGTCCAACTCTCACATCCATACTTGACTACTGGAAAAACCATAGCTTTGACAATATAGACTTTTTTCGGCAAAGTAATGTCTCTGCTTTTTAATATGCTGTCTAGGTTTGTCATAACTTTTCTTCCAAGGAGCAAGTGTCTACACATTTGAAACAATTTCTCCCAAATGTCTCTTATAAAAAGGGATTCCTGTTCTATATTATATATTGCCAAGATAACTAAAATATAGTTATTTCAAAATAACGTTTTCAAATATTTTCCATCAAAGCAGTAAAATAAATGTATTTACTAAGCCACCATAAAGGTGTTTAAATTGAAACTGAAACATATTGGTTAATTAGTCCATCATTTTCTATTTGTTTTCCTCATCTTTAAACATACTGAAACATTCAATATGTGTCATATATTTGGGGGGGGGTGCTATATATTTTTCATCATTTTCTTCTTAAAAAAACTTTATTATTTAGCAATTATTTAAAAATGAATGCTAAAATAAGTTTATTTGAAAGAATCAGTCAAGGAGAATTAAAAATTAATTAAATTTCCAACTTCTCAGATGACAGACCCAGCTTTGTGTTTAGAGGCTGATATTTTCTTTCATAACATTTTTTATTTTTTGCCTTCCCTAATTATTCAACAAACAAAAATTAATTTTCAATAATTAAATAATATCATTCAATACTTTAAAATTCCTTATGAATATTATTGTTTGGGGGCAGTTTACTCTAAACTCCAAGTTATTTGAGAAGTATATATTAAAATGACTGAAACCTGAGTAAACTGTTACCTTATGAATTTTTCTAGTGTATCATTAATGATATTTTGTATGTTTGTAATGTAGCTTTCCATATTCAGATGAGGCTGTAGGTCATTACCTGACACTCACCTGTGACATTTCACATCCTATGTGCTGTCATAAAAGTGTGCTCTCTCTTTAAACTCCCTTAGTGGCAAAACGAGAAAGTCTATGGAATGAACAAGAATAATTTAGGTCTTAAAATCTTTAGCTTACATGCTTCTAAAGTTTGGAGAAATATCTTGCTCATTTGTTTTTTTGCTGGAAATTTGCTAAAGCAACTGTCCTTCCACACTCCTGAACATCAAGCAGAGTGGTACAATCTCTTTACAGGAGTGGTAATTATATCATATATTTACACAAGAAAATAAATGTCCATAACCCTGTCCTCTAATGCAGTCAGTGTTTTCATGGTATTATTAATACAGAAGTCTCTTTCTGTATTTTTTTTCTCATAATGTAATATTCTAAGTTATTGCTAATGAATGAGTGATACTTATTTCAACATATATTTTACAGTTTTCCACAATAATGTAGGGAAAGCAGCTAACTGTTAAATTCATTATGCAATCATTGTACTCTATAAATATAGGGTAAAGATGATTTCTAGGGATACTTATCCAAGGTTTTTCAGTCATGATATTTTATGTTCAAAGAGGTCATATTTTAGTTTGATGATTTCAGCAACTTATGGTCACATTATGCTAGTGATTTACAAAGATATAGTTGATTAGCTTCCAGTTTTTCTCTCTCTTCTCTTTCCTAATTGAAAATGTCTTTAACTTGCCTCCTTCATGATTCTGTTTTATATGAATTTCTACATACAGTGTTCTGACTTTTCTGTATCAATTCAGATTCACTTTCAGCTCCTAGGAACAAACATCCTGACTTTAGACATCAGTATTCATAAGGGTTCATTCCCTTCCATAAAAGAGCAGTGCAAGTTGGCTGTACAGGGCTCACAACGCAGATCTACTAAGTTGTCAGAATGTACTTGAATCTATTTTGCCACTTTTAGTATAAAGCTTCCAGCCATAAGAACACCAAGAGAACAGCAGCCCCCATGCGCATCAAGTCAACATTCTTGAAAGCTGATAAAAAGAAGCCTACTCAGTGTATTCACCTATGTTAGATGCCAACATTAACGAGATGGAGCCAAATTTATAGAGTGGAAGTGAATACAATGTTGAAAGCATAATTTTTTAATCACAAAATTTCTTAAATGAGTAATTAAATAAAAGGTACATTTGGAGAATCTTAAGGTTATTGAAAAATTCATTTTATTATAGGCAGAGAGTTTTCCAAATCTGGGTTTATAAACCTGGTCATATAAAATTGTGGTTAAACAGATCATTCTTTTGGTCAAATTTAAACTTTTTTTTTTTTTTTTTTACTTTTGCAGGAAAGTCAGACCTCAAATATCAGTGCTACCAAAAATGGTAATAAACTGAAGCTGGTCCATATCAGTGAGTCTGCTTGGACACTCTGTGTTAGCCATCTATTGATCACATCCAGCGGTAAGAAGGTACATCACCAGTGACTGATCGTGTATTTGGACCATTAATAGCTTAACGTATCAACCCCTCTACCAAACTGAATTACTCCTAAAGTTGCATATTTATTTATAAGACTTATTAAAATATTTATACCTATCTCTATGCATAGCATAAAGTTTATAGTGATTGGACTATTAAAAAGTTATAAATTGTCAAAAGCTCATAGAAATGAATTTTATTTAATGGCTGCTGATTTCCCAATAAGCAGCTTATTATGCACTACAATATCTTCATGAAATATGAAGCCCTTAAAGTTAATATTTTTGAGTGGAGATAATATCGTTCTCAGTAGCAATATGGTAAATTCCTTGTGATTTGCTAGCATGTTTTTCTGCACATGCTTCTGCCACAAACACTTTATTAATGCATTAAATCTGCCATTAAAATAAAGTGACTTAAATCACTGAAAATGGTACTGTCTACTTATGTTATTCATCCCAATACTTTCTTCCAAAGGGAAAGTTAAATTAAAACTCTGAAACTCATGAAATCCATGCCCAAGATGTTTTTTCATGGATTATATGGAAAATAGCACACTATTAAGTTGTGTCTTGTTTGTTATGTGTCTTAGAATTCTCTGAAGATTTTGAGATGCCTGTGGCTTCATTTGAAATTCACAGCTCTTCTAAATATTTTCTTCTTAAAATTTTAATAGCTGAGAAAAACCTGAGAATTTTAGCATACATGCCCTGAAATGAGCACAGAAATCTGAGGCCTGTCTTCTCAGTCTAGTTAGAGATTTTATCACTCTACTTTAATAATGTATCTACTATTAGACCAATCAGATCTAAAGAATTCTAGTCTTGGACTGCCTTGTCTGCAAGCATGTAATGTTTCACTAAATGCATGTCAAGTGGTTTTTGTCTCAATGAATCAGAATCAGTCAATTAGCAAGTAGTTTTCCAGATTCCTTATATATATGAAACATATACACATTAACATATGACATTTGTTTTTCTCTTTCTGACTTCACTTTGTCTGACAGGCTCTACATTCATCTAGGATTACAGACAGACAGAGAGCGGACTTGTGGACACAGGGCAGGAAAGAGAGGAGGGTACAAATTGAGACAGTAGCCTTGACATCTATACACTGCCATGTGTAAGATAGCTAGCTAGTGGGAAGCTGCTGTACAAGACCGGGAGCGCAGCTTGGTGCTCTGTGATGACCTAGAGGGTCGGGATAGGGGGGTGGGAGGGTGATTCAAGAGGGAGGGGACATATACATAGAGCCGATTCCGGTGCCACATAGCAGAAACTGACACAATGTTGTAAAGCAACTAGACTCCAATTTAAAGATATAGTAATTTTGAAACCAATAATAAAAAAAGGAAAAGAAGTATTGATATCTGTATCTGAGGCATGCCATCTACATCTGAACTGTCTTCAGTTGACATCCGACCATCTCTTTGCTCCTGTGTCTGTCCGAGTCATTGTTATAAGCTCTATATCCAGGCTGATCTAAAACTTTACCTCCTGATGGCTTTTCACATGCCTCTAGGATCGGGTTGGTGGTTCTCCTTCTCCTAAACACCTCCATTCTGTACCATGTCTAGGAAGTTCCAGCATGCCCCTGGTGTTTCTTAAATTATTTCTGAACAACTTTATCTAAACAATATATTTCATTTGCCAGTGGGGGGGAATTAATACATAAAGTTTAAATCCACTGCACATAAAAATCATCAATAAGAACAGAGAATGGCAACATAGAGGGGTGGGATGGAAGTTCAAGAGAGACGGGATATATGTATATCTATGACCGATTCATGTTGAGGTTTGACAGAAAACAACAAAATTCTGTAAAGAAATTATCCTTCAATTAAAAATTAATTTTTAAAAAGAACATAGAATGGGATTTTACTGTGGGATTCATAATTTAGAACCTAATGAAATTCTGAGAGTATATTATAATAATTTATCAAATAGATTATATTACTTAATTCATGGTGTTCTCATGGTTTTCTTATCACAGTAGATGGAAACCAATTATTGTCTTCTCTAAGCTTCATAGATTTCTACTAACCAAAAGCCAACAAGCTTCAGACTAGAGCTATATATTCTTGTGGAGAAAAAAATAACAGATTTTAAGTGCTGGACAATAACTTGTCATCTTCCCTGACTTCTTATTCACTTTGTCTTTGACACTTGTCATTTCGAATGAAGACATTTGACTAAATACACTTTTGTGACCCCTGACTACTCATCTTGGAAAAGCCAAGCATTTGAGAGAATAAAATTGTTCTGAGAAAAATCCATGAGATCAGCTCCTCTCTCTAGGACTATCAATTCAAGTCCTAGTTCCTTTGGTAAATTGTTGAAATATCAGTGTCATCTTAATACGAGGGTGCTGAGATAAATCTCTCATTTCACAGGAAATGGAAAAATGAAAGTAATTATTTTGTGTAAGCTGAACTTACTTGTACCTCTCTGGCTTCATGGCACCTTCAACAGCCCCCCCAGGGGTGTGAATTGCTGTGGTGTTTTGATTTGGCTTCTATCTCCCAAGTAGGGCTTCCCAGAAGGCGTTAGTGGTAAAGAATCTGCCAGGAAGTTCCTGCCAATGCAGGAGATGCAAGAGACGCAGGTTCAATTCCCGGGTCAGGAAGATCCTCTGAAGTAGGAAATAGCGCCCCATTCCAATACTCTTGCCTGGAAAATTCTGAGGAGTCTGGCAGGCTACAGTCCCTGGGGCCACAAAGAGTCAAACACAACTGAGCAAGCAAACACACACAAATTCCCAATTATGGCTGAAATTTTTTGAGGGACCATGAAAAAAATATAAAATTCTCCAGTATTTAGCATAGTATTTAGTATATCAAAGGGCTTCCATTGTGGCTCAGCTGATAAACAGTCTGGGTTTGATCCTTAGGTTGGGAAGATCCCCTGGAGAAGGGAAAGGCTACAGGCTACAGGATTCTGGCCTGGAAAATTCCATGGACTGTGTAGTATATGGGGTTGCAAGTAGTCGGACATGACTGAGCGACTTTCACTTCACTTAGTATATCAAAAGCAATCAACATTCGTCATGAATAGAGAAATATAGCTATTAACACATAATATATCTCTGGTTTTAACTGATTTTTTAGATGTTATTTATAATTTAGATTGTTATTATTTCTTATTAATTTAAGCTTGCTGCAAACTTATGCTATTGATACTTATGCACCTGAGAATATATGTTTTTCCTTTTTGTGTTTATATGCAATACTGCAGCTCAGCAGGCTTATGCACTCAAATTTTCATTCTATGGCTGAAAATCTTCAAAGAGGAGAAACAGGCTAGATGTATTTAAGTGGAGCATTCTTATTTCCTTGATAGTCTTAGCTCAGTGAGACACATTGTTTGTCTTTCACTGTTTGTTAAATGCAAGAATGAATATGGAAGTCTAAGAAATGCCTTTTCATGTAATCTAAATATTGCTTCACTTATTAGCTTCTTTATTAATTCTGAACTACTGTAATTAACAGTACTTGGTCTTATGTGGTGTCCTTCTAATATTTTGCTAGATTCCATTTTAAAGTCTTCTAGGGACTTTTGTATTAATACATATGTTTTAATGCTAATGCATATTAATCTGAATAAGATAAACTTTATTGAACGTGAACTTGTCAGTCGCTAAGTCGTGTCTGACTCTGCGACAGCACGACTATAGCCCACCAGCCTCCTCTGTCCATGGGATTTTCCAGGCAAGAACATTGGAGTGGGCTACCATTCCCTTCTCCAAGGATTTTTCCAACCCAGGAATCAAACACATTGCATTTTAGGCAGATTCTTTACCGTGTGAACTACCACAGAAGCCCATGAAGTAATGAACAAACACCCAGTCTCAGAAGCTTAAACAAGTAAGATCAATTTTTAATTAATGGTATAGATGCACAGTGTGTTGGAGAAGACCCTTGAGAGTCCCTTGGACTGCAAGGAGATCCAACCAGTCCATCCTAAAGGAGATCAGTCTTAGGTGTTCATTGGAAGGACTGATGCTAAAGCTGAAACTCCAATACTCTGGCCACCTCATGCAAAGAGCTGACTCATTGGAAAAGACCCTGATGCTGGAAGGAATTGGGGGCAGGAGGAGAAGGGGACGACAGAGGATGAGATGGCTGGATGGCATCACCAACTCGATGGACATGAGTTTGAGTAAACTCCGGGAGTTGGTGATGGACAGGGAGGCCTGGCGTGCTGCGATTCACGGGGCTGCAAAGAGTCGGACACAACTGAGCAACTGAACTGAACTGGACTGAACTGATAGATGCAAAGCTGTTTCACTGGGAGCTCTGCTCCATAAATTCACTCACAGACTTTATCCAAAAAGTCACGTCCATCTTTTTCTGGCCTTAACATCAGGGGCATGAGACCTTGACTGTCTCTCAGGCAGAGAGAAATGTGGAGATCTTACATCAGCTGAGGCGATGCTAGCCAAATGTTCGATCTTACAGCCACTGACTTGAAGTGGTCGTGTGAGTGGACAAAAGCCTGGCTTGTGTAGTCTTTCTTGCTCCGAGATGCAGAAGTGCATATTGGTAAGCCGCAGTAATAGTTAACATATGTCTATCTTTGTTATGCTCTGGAAAACTGCAGTAATTTATAGCGGCTACCTCCTAGGATTTCTGTGTGTCAATCGAGATAAAACATATAGAGCTAGATACATAGTAACTATTGAAAGCTGACTATTGGAATAATTATTATGCTAATTAGCAGTAATAATGGTGGTGGTGTAGTGGTCAAGATAGTATCCATAATCACATGTGCATTAGTAGCAGAAGGAATAATGTTGGCAAAAGTTGTAGCAGAGGATAAACAGTAGCAGTGACAGTGGGGATGGTAGGAGCAGGAGTAGCAGCTACAGCGATCACAGAAGCAGTGGTGTCGTAGTAATACTAGCAGCAGTATTACTAGTAATAGCAGGAAGAGGAGGAATAATGTCATTAGTATCAGCAGCAGTAGCAGTAATAATGACAGCGGGGATGGCAGGAGCAGGAATAGCAGTAGTCAGAGCTGTGGTTGTAGTGGTAGTTACTTGCAGTGGTTGTAGTTATAACATGAGTGGTAGTACTAGTAATACTAGTAATAATCAGCAGCAACAGCAGTAGCATCAGGGGAGCAGTAATATTTGAACTATAGGCAGACCTTGGAGCAACTACGGGTTTGATTCCAGACCACGGGTTTGATTTCCAGATGTTTAAAGAGAACATCTCAGTAAAGCCAGTCAAACTGAACTTTTGGTTTCCCAGTGCATATTAAAATTCTGTTTACACTATGCCATAGCCTATTAAATGTGCAATAGGATTATGTTTAAAAAGACAATGTACATTCCTTAATTTGAAAATACTTTATTGCTAAAAAATCCCAACCATCATCTGAGCTTTCATTGAGTCATAGTAGTTAACATCAAAGGTCACTGATCACAGATCACCACAACAAATTTAATCATAATTGCTTTCCTTATAGCTCAGTCAGTAAAGAATCTGCCTGCAATGCAGGAGACCCGGGTTTGATTCCTAGGTCGGGAAGATCCCCTGGAGAAGGAAATGATGATCCACTTCCGTGTTCTGGCCTGGAGAATCCCATGGACAGAGGAGCCTGGCAGGCTACAGTCCATGGGGTCACAAGAGTTGGACAGTCCATGGGGTTGCAAGAATCAGACCCAACTTAGTGACTTTGCTACTACTACCAAAAATTGAAATATTGCAACTATTACCAAATGGGATACAGAGATACAAAGTGAGCAAATAATGTCTGAAAAATGGCTCCAACAGACTTGCTCAACACAGGGTTGCCCCCAGTCTTGAATTTGTGAAGAGCTTTTTGTATTTGTGAAGTGCAATAAAATGAGGTATTGTTAACCTGACACACAGTGAAGCCAAACAAACTGAGATGTTGGAGTATGAAGCAGAGAAAGGTTTACGGCAGGGCCATGCAAAGAGACAAGGTGGCTCATGGACTGAAAAGCCCCCAGCTTCCTGAAGGGTTTCTGCAAAGCACTTTTAAAAGATAGGTGAGGGGGCATTGCAGGGTACCTGATCAGCCTTTGCATAATTCTCTGATTGGCTGATAGTGAGGCAGTAGAATGGTGTCTCAGAGGTGAACATAGTCATTAGCTTCCTGGAGGCCTGGGACTGTGTGCTCATAGTCCTCTATTAATTCCTCCATGGGGTGGGACGAGGGAGGTGTACATCTGCAGAACAACTCCGGAAATTTGCATCAAACTCTATTGCTATTATCTAGGTGCTTTCAGTTCAGTTCAGTCGCTCAGTAGAGCCTGACTCTTTGCGACCCCATGGATTTCAGCATGCCAGGCTTCCCTGTCCATCACCAACTTGCTCAAACTCTTGTCCATCGAGTCAGTGATGCCATCCAACCATCTCATCCTCTGTCATCCCCTTCTCCTCCTGCCTGCAGTCTTTCCCAGCATCAGATTCTTTTTTGATGAGTCAGCTCTTTGCATCAGGTGACCAAAGTACTGGAGCTTCAGCTTTAGCATCAGTCTTTCTAATGAACATTCAGGAATGATTTCCTTGATGACTGACTGTTTTGATCTCCTTGCAGTCCAAGGGACTCTAAGAGTCTTCTCCAACACCACAGCTCAAAAGCATCAATTCTTCAGTGCTCAGCTTTCTTTATGGTCCAACTCTCACATCCATACACGACTACTGGAAAAACCATAGCTTTGACTATCAGACCTTTGTCGACAAAGTAATGTCTCTGCTTTTTAATATGCTGTCTACGTTTCAAGTGTCTTTTAATTTCATAGCTACAGTTACCATCTACAGTGATTTTGGAGCCCAAGAAAATAAAATCTGTCACTGTTTCCCCATCTCTTTGCCATGAACTGATGGGACGGGATGGGAGTTGCATTTTCATTTTCTTTATGACATCCTTAGAAGTGTACATATTTTTATTTACATTTCCTTTACCATATTTGGTTTTTGCATTCTAAGAATCTTCCTCATATCTCAAGATGATAAAGATTTTTTTCCTATGTTTTCTTCTAGAAATCTTAAATTTCATTTCTTTAATTTATTATCCTTTTTCAGGAATGTTTTGCATTACCTTCTATAGATATTTTCTTCCCATTTTTATTACAATATATTAACATTTAATAAAATGCATGAATTTTAGCTGTGCAGTTTTATGAGCTTAGCAAACCTATCATACACCTGTGCAATAATCACTAAAAAAAAAAAACCCAGCAAAATATTTCCATCACTCTATAAATTTTCCTCATACCCATTTCCAGCTAATTCTCACTGCAAAATAGAGAAAGAAGTCTTACTATTTTAGATTTTAGTTTACACTTAATTGTCTAATGAGATGGGATCCCTCCTCCCATCCCCCACTACATATACAAATGTCCTTCTGCTTAAAAACCATTTCTTGAAAATAATACATCTGTATCTATTATTTTATCATTTGTTTTCTTTTTTTATAGTTTTTTATTTTTTTAATTTTAAAATCTTTAATTCTTACATGTGTTCCCAAACATGAACCCCCCTCCCGCCTCCGTCCCCATAACATCTCTGTGGGTCATCCCCATGCACCAGCCCCAAGCATGCTGTATCCTGCGTCAGACATAGACTAGCGATTCAATTCTTACATGATAGTATACATGATAGAATGCCATTCTCCCATATCATCCCACCCTCTCCCTCTCCCTCTGAGTCCAAAAGTCCGTTATACACAGCTGCGTCTTTTTTCCTGTCTTGCATACAGGGTCGTCATTGCCATCTTTCTAAATTCCATATATATGTGTTAGTATACTGTATTGGTGTTTTTCTTTTTTTCTGGCTTACTTCACTCTGTATAATCGGCTCCAGTTTCATCCATCTCATCAGAACTGATTCAAATGAATTCTTTTTAACGGCTGAGTAATACTCCATTGTGTATATGTACCACAGCTTTCTTATCCATTCATCTGCTGATGGACATCTAGGTTGTTTCCATGTCCTGGCTATTATAAACAGTGCTGCGATGAACACTGGGGTACATGTGTCTCTTTCAATTCTGGTTTCCTCAGTGTGTATGCCCAGCAGTGGGATTGCTGGGTCATAAGGGAGTTCTATTTGCAATTTTTTTAAGGAATCTCCACACTGTTCTCCATAGTGGCTGTACTAGTTTGCATTCCCACCAACAGTGTAGGAGGGTTCCCTTTTCTCCACACCCTCTCCAGCATTTATTACTTGCAGATTTTTGGATCGCAGCCATTCTGACTGGTGTGAAGTGGTACCTCATTGTGGTTTTGATTTGCATTTCTCTGATAATGAGTGATGTTGAGCCTCTTTTCATGTGTTTGTTAGCCATCCGTATGTCTTCTTTGGAGAAATGTCTATTTAGTTCTTTGGCCCATTTTTTGATTGGGTCGTTTATTTTTCTGGAATTGAGCTGCTTGTATATTTTTGAGATTAGTTGTTTGTCAGTTGCTTCATTTGCTATTATTTTCTCCCATTCAGAAGGCTGTCTTTTCACCTTGCTGATATTTTCCTTTGTTGTGCAGAAGCTTTTAATTTTAATTAGATCCCATTTGTTTATTTTTGCTTTTATTTCCAGAATTCTGGGGGGTGGATCATAGAGGATCCTGCTGTGATTTATGTCTGAGAGTGTTTTGCCTATGTTCTCCTCTAGGAGTTTTATAGTTTCTGGTCTTACATTTAGATCTTTAATCCATTTTGAGTTTATTTTTGTGTGCGGTGTTAGAAAGTGATCTAGTTTCATTCTTTTACAAGTGGTTGACCAGTTTTCCCAGCACCACTTGTTAAAGAGATTGTCTTTACTCCATTGTATATTCTTGCCTCCTTTGTCAAAGATAAGGTGTCCATATGTGTGTGGACTTATCTCTGGGCTTTCTATTTTGTTCCATTGATCTATATGTCTGTCTTTGTGCCAGTACCATACTGTTTTGATGACTGTGGCTTTGTAGTAGAGCCTGAAGTCAGGCAAGTTGATTCCTCCAGTTCCATTCTTCTTTCTCAAGATTGCAATCCCTATCAAGCTACCAGCCATGTTTTTCACAGAACTAGAACAAATAATTTCAAGATTTGTATGGAAATACATTTGTTTTCTTTTGATCTCACCAATTTGATATATCTTCTCTCTCTCTGTTTTAATTGCTTTTGAATTAACTCATGTCTTAATCTTGCTCCTTGATGGTGACGTGCATTTTTATTTCTGTCTGCTTTTTATATTTTCAGCATTTTTAACCAGGATTTGTCTAGGTGTGGTCATTTTATATTTCAACTGCTTGCACATACTAAGCTTCTTGAATCTGAAGACAGGGATTCCTTTATTGATTTGGAAAAATTATCAGATCCCTATCCCAGCCTCTCAATCTCTCCTTTTCTTCTAGAATTCTAATTATACGGAAGTCAGAGCTTTTGACCAAGCCTCCTCCACATTTGAAACTTGAATATTATCTTATTCCAGAAAAGGTTCACCCTATCCTAAGGTATCTAGCTAGAGTGGAGCAAATCATTTCATTTCAGTACAGGTCTAACCCTACTCTGTGTTAAAATTTTCTAATTGCTACCACTGATTCACCATTGCTACTACTGCATAGCTCTCCAATTGTCAGACATATAGCCTATTGTATCGCCAGTGTTCCAAGAACATCTTATGTGCTCAGCTCCAGTTTCTATCTCCTCTGCATTGGAAATAAACTGACCACTACATTCTGATGTTCAGGTTTTGTTGGCTTATTTTCTCATTCACTTCACTTGTGCAGTTTAGGAGTTTTGCATACCACAACATGAAAACTTATTCATATTCCTCAACCCTTCCCTTTTCTCCAAGATGTTGGACTCTTGAATATGAATTGTCTACCATTTTGGTTCCAGTTACACCTTTGGAATAAAATCAGAAGAGCAAGACTGGATCAAATGTATTCACATTAACAAAATTTTGTTGCTAAGCTGCCTTTCACAAAGATTGATTTAATTCACTCTCTTCTCAAAGTATATGGCATGAAGTTTATTTCCTTGTAAAGTGATTATTTTCTGTAGTCTTTTGCATCAATATAGACAATCAATAAAGATGAACAAAATTGAAGGAGTGGTTTTATCTATAAGAAAATGCTTCCATAAGTAAGAGGGGAAGTGTGGTGGCAGAGAATTCCTTTTAGCTTAATAAGACAAGATAAACTAATGGCACTTCCTTGATAAATTACAAGCATCATATAGAAATCATCATAAATTTAGCATTAGACAGCATATCAAAGGCTAATATTACAGAGAACTTATCATTTAGCTTATATTACTTGGCTTTGAGGGAAGATAAGTCTTTGCTTTTGCCTTCTACCACTTTGTGTATATCTTTTATCGAGGAATAAATAAAACTTATGTGTTTTAATACACCAAAAATGATTTGCGGTTTGGCACTCTGTCATTTCTCTTCCAGTTACGTGTAGCTGCCCCTGGTGCATTTTGGGTACTTAATGAAAGCATGTTGATTGAATATTTCTTAAAAGACATAAACTTAGCAACATTAGCAAAATCTTTAACCCAAAACATATCACTGCAATTTCCTTTTTCTAAGAAATATTTCATGAGCTGGCTAATAGATTCTCCTCTATTGGTGAAAAAGAATTATGGGAGCATCCAAGACACAGAGAAGCCTAGATCCACCAATATAGGTCCCTCAAGATTAAAGAGACGCATGCAATTCATTGTCTTAATCATCGTGTTCAATATACTACTCATATTTTTAAATTTCAGAATCTTTTCTTGCTAACACAGCTAGTACCCAAACAAGAAGGAATTGCTGTTTTCACAATGTTAAAACTAAGACGCTCTGGCAATCTTCCATGATTCACGGCCCTCAGACTCCCAGGGTCTATAAAGGGTGCACGTGTATGAGCTTAAGAGAAAACTGTGACTCACACAAACTAGAGGAAAGGTTTTGATCATGCACACACATGGTGTAAGGGGGAAGTCTGAAGAGTTATCCTCAACTGCTTCACTCACATCTCTTAGTCAAGGTTCCGCTTGTTCCACAATAAGGGCCTCGTGGCCCTGTTCACTCTGGTGGATTAAACGTGTCTTCAGAGCTTCAGGCACGTCCTCACAAAAGTTCTCTCCAGGCACACATTTTACAGGGTAACGGAGTCCAAAGTATTGATGAAACTATTCATCAAAGTGTCATTCCTTAAAAGTTTTAAATTGCAGTCTTTAATATTCCAGAGATGGTCAAGATTTTAAAGAACCTTGATGCCACTGTTTTTATTTGATTAAAAACTCCCCCAAATTCTCAGGACTGTAACATCTGAAGAGACAAAGTGTCTTAAAAAATATAGGCATTTTGTAGAATTAAAGCAATGTTAGGCCTGAGAGAAAATCTCTTCCAAATAACCACCTCACCAATGTTGGGGAATGGTTCTGTCTGTCTATGATTGGGTCACTGTTTACTCCTTAGCTCAGCCAGGTACACATATAGTTCTAATTGGAGAGTAGTTCACCACATAAGATTAAAAGGCAACCTGGTGCACATCTAATGAGAGTTGGGTTTAGGATCAGGGCTGTCCTTGTCTCTAAAGCTGCTAACTTTCAAACTTTGAAGAGAAAAGATAAATACTAGCTTTCAAAACACCAGTCGTTTGATTGTACAACAATAAAGTCTGGATAAGAGGATCTTTTTTCTCTTGGTTGGTCCCACTGATGCTTTGTCCTTGAAGTAAGGGATTACCTTATTACTAAGGGACTGAATTTTAAAGTTCTATTGATATTGGGCAGTGACCCTGGTGGCCCAGACCCCATGAGTTCAACACTGAAAGGATCAAAGTGACCTCTTTGCCCTCAGACACAAGGCTTTTAATTCAACCTCTAGAACAGGAGATCATAAAGAACTTAAAGGCTCATTACACATGGAACTCTATGGAAATATTGTCAGTGCTATGGAAGACAACTTTATCAGAGAAAACGTCATGAAAGCTGGGAAGCATTATATCATTGAAGATGCCATCACTATAGAAAAAGCCGAGAAAAATCATCAAACCAGAGACAATAAATTCCTATCGGAGAAAACTGTGTCCAGATATTGGCCATGATTTCATAGATTTAAAAGAGAATCGATTAAGGACATCATGAAAGAGATATAGGAAATAAAAGGTAGGGGAAGGGTGTTAAGAAATGGATCTTGGAGAAATTTCAAGAGCTAATAGACGCTGCCCCAGAGGAATTAACAGGAAGACAATCTAATAGAGATGCAAGCTTCTGAACTACTGCCAGACAACAAGGAAGAAGATACAGAGGAAGCAGTGCCAGCAAAAAAAGAAGACGTTAGACCAACTGGCAGAAGAGTTCTGAGAAACCAAGATTGTCGTTCACTTCTTTAACAACATGCACTCTTCTATGATTGCAGGCCCTGAGACTAAAGCAGTGGAAGAAGGATTGGCACCATATGGAAACATTTTTAGAGAAATGAAAACAGAAATTGCAATGCTTACACAAAGTGTGCCTGCCTCCCCTTCCACCTCCACCGCTTCTTCTGCCTCAGCCATCCCCAAGATAGCAGGACGCATCCCCCTCCTCCTCATCTGCCTACCCAGCAGAAAGCAGCGAGAATGAGCACCTTCGTGATGACCCACTTCCATGAGTGAATAGCAAATAATATCATGCTGGACAGTTAATAAATCCATCCGCTGTGTATGCGTGAACGTCTTCATGTGAAGATCTAATAACTGGATGGCAAGAACTATATGAGGTTTTTGGCACCATCATCATCAACACCTAGTTATTCCTTGTGTAGAACATCGTATGCAAGACCTGCAGTGGATAGGCTATCCTTACATAACATTAAGTGATTGATATTCAATATGAAATCAATAATATGCTGGTTTTCTTACTGTTTTATAACCTTGCTTTCAAAAAATTACATTACTGTAAAGTGTGTGTTTCTCTCTTAATTGAATAAAATGAGCATCAGTCTGTCATATCACGAAAGTGGTTTTTTATGTAATTATTTTCCAATACTGTATTATAAGTATGGCTGTGATTGTTGCTGTTCAGTCGCTCAATCGTGCCTGACTCTGTGACCCCGTGGACTGCAGCATGCCAGGCTTCCCTGTCCTTCACTGTCTGTGATACTGTATACCATAAAAATTTTATAAAGACTTATTTATTAGAGTATAGGCTAACCTACCATGAAACAGTTGTATCAGTTACAGGAGACTGCCCTAAAGAAGTCCTATTACTGCTTCTTCATGATCAGTGCTTGAATCATCTCTTTTTCACACGATCCTTTCATTGTGGCATCTATTGTTAGAACACCTACATTGTTTTGTATCATAGAAGACAACACTGATGTAGGCACTAATAGATAATTAATCTTGTAAACAGATGACATAAACATACATTATGCATAAATCAGTACAGTATCATAAATATATTTTCTCTTCCTTATGATTTTCTTAGCAACATTTTGTTTTCTCTAGCTTACTTTAAGAATACAGTATATAATACACAAACATATTAATACAAAATATACATTAACTGACTTTATGCTATTGATAAGCCTTCCAGTCAACAACATTCTGGTAGTTTGGGAGGAGTCAAAAGCAATATGTGAATTTTCACCTGCTTAGATAGTTAACACTCTGACCCCATTTTGATCAAGGTGCATTTTGTATACTGTTTACTTAAAGAGAGAAAGAAACCTAAAGACAATCAAGAAAACACATTTTAATAAGTGACACCAACATGATACTTAGAGTAAGAAGAAATAGTTGACTCTCTCTCTGCCATATTGTATACTTGAAATAGTAGGTAGAAGTCAGTGCCTTGCTTAGTCACTCAGTCATGTACAACTCTTTCTGACCCCATGAACTGTAGCCCACCAGGTTCCTCTGTCCATGGGATTCTCCAGGCAAGAAGACTGGAATCCCTTCTCCAGGGCATCTTCCCAATCTAGGGATCTAACCCAGGTCCCCTGTATTGCAGAAGGATTCTTTACCATCTGAGCTACCAGGGAAGCCCAAGAATACTGGAATGGGTAGCTTAACCCTTCTGCAGGGAATCTTCCCAACCAGGGAAGGTAGGAGTCAGTAGGAAGAACAAAAAATAGTAGCATATCCTGGATAATTCTCAGTCTAAAAAATAGCACCACAATGTTCTTATTTGGCTTAAAATTATCTCTGTGTATAGGAAAGTGAAGGTTGAAATTCTAATAAAATAACTCAGACTCTATATAATATCCCTGTGCTGTTTTAAAATTGGGGAGACACAAACTCTTATAAGTGGGAAAAATCTCATGATACTGCCTATCCAATGTGTTTGGAGCAGGGGAATTCACCTCTATCCCTTTAGAGTCACCTACAGGTAATAGCATGTACCCCTACTAGCCTTGCCTTTGGGCTTCCCTTTTGGCTCAGCTGGTAAAGAATCCGCCTGCAATGCAGGAGACCTGGGTTTGATCCCTGGCTTGGGAAGATCCTCAGGAGAAGGGAAAAGCTACCCATTCCAGTATTCTGGCCTTGAGAATTCCATGGACTGTATAGTCCATGGGGTCACAGAGTCGGACATGACTGAGCAACTTTCCCTTCACTTCACTGCCCCTGCCTTATCTAAAGTAGCCAATAGGTAAGATAAGCAATGTCAGACCCTGAGAGGATGCAGGAGCTTTTGAATGCCAATTTCAAATATTTGATTCAGTAGTTTTTAAATGTGGAACACTCATTTTTTTCTAGCTTCATTGAGATATAACTGACATGTAACATTGTGTGAATTTAAAATGTACAATGTGGTGGTTGATACACTTATGTATTATGAAACAGTTATCACACCAAAGTTAGTAAATGCTTCCAACACCTCACATAATTATTTGTATGTGAGTGTGCGGTGAGAAACAATTAAAACATCTCTCTTAGCAACGTTCAAGTATATAATACAATATCATTCACTATAATCACATTGCTATACATCAGATCTTCAGAACGTATTTGTCTCATAACCAGAGGTCTGTACCCTTTTGACCAACACCTCGTTTCTCTCCAGCCCCAAACCCTAGCCACCACCATCTACTGTTTCTATGAATTTATCCTTTTTAGATTCTGCACATAAGTGAGATGGTATAGTATCTGTCTTTCTCTCTCTGATTCACTTCACATATTGCAGTGCCCTGAAGTTCATCCAGGTTGTCACAAATGTCAGGATTCCTTTCTTTCTGCAGCTAAATAATATTCTGTTTTCTCCCTATGCCACATTTTCTTTGTTCATCCATCTGGCAATAGACATGCAGGGTGTTTCCATGTCTTGGATGTTGTGACTAATGCTGTGATGGATATGGTCATGAAATAACCTCTTCAAGATCGTGATTTCATTTTCTTCGGATGTATAAACACAGAAATGAGATTGTTGGATCATATGGTAGTTCTATCTTTAATATTGTGAGGAACCTTTGGGAACACTTTGAAAACCTGAAGTTTCCCTTGTATGTTCATTGGAACTTCACGTGATTCCTGGTCTTATTCCATATTTTCTCTATTGATATATGAGATACTCCTAAATTCATCTACACAAAAAATACTTTCTTTACGCAAAGCGATCATTTAATTACTCCAGCTTAGAACTTATTAAATGCCATGACATACACGATGAAGACAAAGTAATCAGTGATATGACACTGCCAGAGCATATGTCGGAGAAGGCAGTGGCCCCCACTCCAGCACTCTCGCCTGGAAAATCCCATGGACGGAGGAGCCTGGAAGGCTGCATTCCATGGGGTTGCAAAGAGTCGGACACGACTGAGCGACTTCCCTTTCACTTTCCACTTTCATGCATTGGAGAAGGAAATGGCAACCCACTCCAGTGTTCTTGTCTGGAGAATCCAGGGACAGGGGAGCCTGGTGGGCTGCCATCGATGGGGTCACACAGAGTCGGACATGACTGAAACAACTTAGCAGCAACAGTGCATATGTATGATCTGTCCATTTTTTTTTTTTTGAGAAATAAATGTTTTTATTATTATTATTAGAATATAAAATAGAAGTAAGTGGTATTGATCTAATAAAATAAACCAACACTATTAAAAAAAAAAACCTCATGATATATCAGTTTTAAATCAGCTACTGAATGCAAATTACCTAGCTCAGAAGCTATAATAATAAAGTTCAGTATTTATCATCATCATCATCATCATTATCATAATCATCCTATAAGGAAAAGGTACATGATGTGACCTAATGTAATATGTCAA